>NW_027411755.1:143100913-143607585 GCF_047663935.1 Musca autumnalis | reverse complement strand
TAAATTGCATTCAGTATTATTAAAGTTCGATTTAAAAAATCGTGCAAAAAATTCAACAATTTCTTGAGGAAGATTTGAATTACTCCCCTGATAAGACATCGAGGAAGGAACATCGAGAGTTTGTTTTTTAGATTGAATAAACTTCCAAAAATGTTTTGGATTAGATTTGATATCATTTTCCATTCTCTGAATATACTGACCATATAGAAATTTATTTAAAAAATTAAATTCTTTTTGACACAAGTTATATTGGCGAAAAAGTTCCTCATCAGATGAATTCATATATTTTTCATATAATTTATTTTTCGATTTTTTAACTGTTTTAAACGTTTGTTATACCAAGGATGAGAGTAATATTTAATAGATTTTTTTGGAATTAAACGATCGAATATGTCATAAAGCACTTGTAAGAAATATTCATAACTTTCAGTTGCATTAAGATTTACAGAACCCGAAATCCAATCCAAATCCTGAATACATAAATTTAGCGCATCAAAATCAACAGCGTTAAAATTATATTGTTTAATATTATTAATCCTCTTATCTTTCAAGAATACAAAATTATCAATTCTTATTGATATTGACAAATGATGGACAGTAGTAGGAGAAAATATATGCAAGCATTCATATAAAGCATATATCATATCAGATGGAATGAAAAATAAATCTAAAATTGTATGTAATTTATTAAAAATTGAATTAATTTGTGTTAAATCAATACTGAATAAGGAATCTATGAAATTAATTTCATAACCCTTATTTATGTTTGAAGGCGTAGACACACCATCATTGAACGACCAAATAATATTCGGTAAATTGAAATCTCCAAATATACAAAGTTTAGAGCTTGAATCCAATTTCTCATACATAGATGTAATGTTATTTATATGCTGAGAATAAATGTCATAACTACTATTAGGAGGAATATAAGAAACTCCGAAACCAATACTCTTATCGGTTAAAAAAATACGAACAAAAATTTGATCTAAGACATTATCAATTTGAATATTATTGCATATAAATGAATTTAATCGCCTCTTAACAGCTATAAGAACACCTCCTCCACGAGAAAACCCTGTGTCTTCCAAAGATCTATCCTTTCGATATACATTAAATTCATTAGGATCAAAAAGTTCCCCATTATAAAAATCGGAATTTAGCCAAGTTTCAACAATTATAAATACATGATACTCAGACTGTGTAGAAAAATTAAATCAAGAGCGACATTTTGATCGCATTCCAGAAACATTTTGATAGTAGATATTTAATTCAGAATTATTGTTTATTACATCTCCGACAACGTTGCTGGTTTTCTTTGGAAAAAAAAACGGCCGAATACTAACATTCACAGGCCACAAAGAAGCATTTGTAAGATCAGCATAATAACTTGGGGAAACGCCAATTTTGAAATTAACATGCCTAAGTGTATTAACATCAACATCTTTTTTCACCAGTAATGTGCATTCTAAGTGTTGTTTATCTATATTTGTATTCTTTACAACATACGCTAAAATTTGATCTGACGTCACACTTGTGTGAAATGATGACAAATGTAAATATTTCTTCTTAGGCACAACATTTAGATCAGCAGATGTGTTGTTACCCACTGCAATTATTCTATTTCTTCGCTTACGTCTATTAACATCCATCCATTCAGACTCATACGCGTTCGATCTAACATCCGACAGAAATGTTGGATGAGAAACAGAAGAAAAAGCATCACCCTCATGTTGATGTGTATGTTGAATCACGCTCCGCTCTGGATCATTAGGTTGACGGTTGTACTCATTACTATTATTCCCATTTGTTGTATTTGAAACAGCAACATTAGCAGCAGAATGCATTTTATGTTTGGACAATTTTTCAAGGTTAATTGATAGTTCAACGAACTTATCTTTTAACTCTTTCACATCACCAGAAATTGTGAGTAAAACGGACTCTTTAACTTCTCTTAAATCCTGAGAAATTAGTGAGATCATGGAGAGCATTTGTGCAGAGACATTGAGACAATCTTCGCAGTTAAAAACAAGGTTTTTATAATCATTAAACACTCCACCAAGTTTACTTGCATCCAATTGAACACAAATAAAATGGTATTTTGCTTTACAGATGTGGCACG
The DNA here is from genome assembly GCF_047663935.1 of Musca autumnalis. NCBI lineage: Eukaryota > Metazoa > Arthropoda > Insecta > Diptera > Muscidae > Musca > Musca autumnalis. The sequence goes on along the minus strand of NW_027411755.1, from coordinate 143,605,466 downwards.
AAATATAATTTGAATTAGCAGGTTTGAAACATTTAGCACACAATGTATTTGGTGGGGTTGTCATCGGGAGGTACCGTTATATGGGGGCTATACCTAGACATGGGCCTATATTGAATATTTTTTGTGAAGAAGAGCTGTTACCTGTAAGAACCTTAAATGTCTATTTACAGCTGGTTCGTTTGAAAATTGTACCCAAAATTCTCAAAATACCGAAAATCGGGAGCTATACCAAAACGTGGGCAGATGGGGTCCATCTTCGAACTTGACCTGCCTATGGCAAAAATATAGCGCTCTCACTCAATTTTGCGGACGCTGGTTTAATTACAAGAGACTGACATGGGTAGATCGACTCAGAATTTTATCCTGATCAAGAATATATATAGACTTTATAGGGTCGCAAATGATTATTTCCATGCGTTACAAACAGATAAACAAACTAAATATACCCTCCATACTATGGCGGAGGGTATAAAAACAAGCAGGAAAGTATACATCAGCTGCGCTGACGGAGATATTTTTAGGACATTAACTCAGGAAGTATGGAATTGCGCTGAAAAAAATTATGTAGCCGCAAAGGAGGCCGCAGGGACAACCTGCTGGAAAAAATTCAAAACTATCCGAAAGAAGCTTTTTAAATTCACTTGTTCCGAATTTTATGTGGGAGGTACCCGAAGGATTGGACCTATGTAGTCCATATTCGAACCCGATATATACCTGGAAGGATTAATACGATGTGCAGAGTTTGGACCTAATCGATTGCTCACTTCGAGAGTTAACATTCACATCATTTTACAGAAAAAATTTCAATTTTTGTGAGGAAGTACCCGAAGTAGTGAGTGGACCAATCTTCGAACCGATATAAGGAAGAAATATCGACTTATATAACAACATAGTTGCGGCAACGGTTCATCATTATTTATTTATTTATTTCAGTCTATGGAATTACAATCCTTACAGACTAGCTTATATTATAAGAAAAATATAAGTCCAATATTTCTTTAAATTTATCAATGGGGTATGTAAAATCAATATAAACTTGCATATTTACAGTATTAAATTCTCTTAATGCTCTGACAATTGGTTCATTAAATCCATAATTGGTTCTATGGCTTGAAATATTAAAATATTCAATATATCTAAGAGATCTTGTCGGTGCTTTGAATCAAATTAAGCTAAGTAAATCGGGGCAATCCATAATCCCACAAACTCGTTTATAGAGAAAGATAATAGATGTTTTGGATCTACGAACACTTAATGAATCTAAATGAATTAAATTACGTTTTTTTTTTCAAAATAGTCTGGCTTAATCCCATTGTTGTTGTTTTAATATTTTAAAACAACTATTTTATTAGTGGAAAAGATTTGGCATTGCCCGCCAAGGGTAAGGCAGGGAATACTATAGTTTCGATCCACGCCACTGGATCTCATCAGTTCCCTTGTTTCTTGTTTGTGGATATTCTCCACCGAAGTTATTTTTCAATAACTTCTTCAACAAGAAACTTTTAATACCCAAACATCAATCGTCAGCTCGAAGTATAAAGGTAAGCAAAGAAAAAAGTTCAATGAGAAGTTTTTATACCCTCAGCATTTATGCTAACGAGGGTATATACACTTTCATACGGGCAAAATGTGCCTCATCGAAATAATGGTTTTAGACCCCAAGTATGTTTGGACGAAATGTGTTTCAGACAATTTGGAGTCGATTGAGCAATGTCCGTCCGTCTGTCTGGCTGGCTGGAGCGCACGATAACTCTCGAACGGATGAACCGATTCGCTTCAAATTTTGGCTTTCGTAATATTTTCCCCAAACTTAGTTTAAGTTCGAAGATGAGCTATATCGGTCCACTCCTTCCGGTACCTCCCCCACAAAAGTTCGAAAATGTTCGGAAAATTTGTGCGCACGATAACTCTTAAAGGGAGTAACCGATTTGGTCCATACTTTGCCCATCGTGGAGCGTGTACCAGACTTAGATCAAGTTTTAATATGGACTCAATCGGTCCACTCCGTCGGGTACCTCCCACACAAAAATTTGGAAAAGTTCAGTTTAGGACCATCTCTCGAATCGCTTTGATTTTTGCTTTAGCAACTTGTATTCACTCCCCTCCATACGCCGGTATAAGTTTCATCAGGGGCAAGTCCATACTTCCTGAGAAAATAGCCTGAAAGTTGCAAAAAACCCCTATGACACCGTGTGAGGAGGTTGGAGGGCAAAATAACTCTCGAACAGGTCTGCCGATTCGGCCCAAAGTTTGGCCTTAGTAATATTTTGTCCAAACATAGTTTAAGTTCGAAGATAAGCCATATCGGTCCACTCCTTCAGGTACCTCCCCCACAAAAGTTCAAAAATGTTCGGAAAAATTGTGCGTACGATAACTCTTGAAGAGAGTGGCCGAATTGGACCATACTTTACACATCCTAATATATCTACCAGATATAGATCAGGTTCAAATATGGACTATATTTGTCCACTCCATCCGGTACCTCCCACACAAAATTTCGGAAACATGTTCACTTTAAGACCTGCTTTCGAATCGCTTTGATTTTTGTTGAAGCAACTTGCATTCGCTGCCTCAATTGCGATGGTAAAAGTTGTTTCAGGGGCAATTCCATACTTCTTGAGCAAACATACCTGAAGTTGTAAAAAACCCCTATGGTACCATATGTAGTGGCTGGAGATCCATTCTTTTTAGTATCTCCTCCGCAAAACTTTTGATCTCTAATCCTAATCAACATTTTTGTCAGTTCAAACATAAATACATGCGTTTTTTTGGGAAAAAATTGTTTCAATATACACATATCTCTGTCGGCAAAGCCGACTGATACTTTTTTACTTGTTCCTTGGCAACCTCATACAACTTCGACGAAAGTGTCTGCGAAAACAATTCAAACCCCTTCCACTTGTATGTGTCGTCGAATTTCGACGAATGCACACACCAAAATTTGGTTGGTCTGCTTTACAGCAAAAAACAACACACGTCGTGCCAGTGTCTTCAATTTGAAGCATTGTGGCGTTTTTTTTATTGGGATAGCGTTTGCAATTTTGATTTTTCAAAATAGCCTGGCTTAATCCCATTGTTGTTGTTTTAATATTTTAAAACAACTATTTTATTAGTGGAAAAGATTTGGCATTGCTCGCCAAGGGGTAAGGCAGGGAATACTATAGTTTCGATCCACGCCACTGGATCTCATCAGTTCCCTTGTTTCTTGTTTGTGGATATTCTCCACCGAAGTTATTTTTCAATAAATTCTTCAACAAGAAACTTTTTATACCCAAACATCAATCGTCAGCTCGAAGTATAAAGGTAAGCAAAGAAAAAAGTTCAATGAGAAGTTTTTCCTTGGCAACCTCATACAACTCCGACGAAAGTGTCTGCGAAAACAATTCAAACCTCTTCCACTTGTATGTGTCGTCGAATTTCGACGAATGCACACACCAAAATTTGGTTGGTCTGCTTTACAGCAAAAACAACACACGTCGTGCCAGTGTCTTCAATTTGAAGCATTGTGGTCTTCAATTTGAAGCATAAAAAACGCCACAATGCTTCAAATTGAAGACACTGGCACGACGTGTGTTGTTTTTGCTGTAAATCAGACTAAAATGCTCAAAGTACCGAAAATCGGGAGGTACGGTTATAAGGGGTCCATGCCAAAACATGGATCTATGTTGGCGATGTTTGGTGGAGATATTTCATGACCACTGAGAACCTCAACTGTCAAATTGCAGATAGTTCGGTTACAAATTGTGGCTTAAATTCTCAAAATACCGAAAATCGGGAGGTACCGTTATATGGGGGCTATACCAAAACATGGACCTATGTTGACGATGTTTGGTAGAGATATTTCATGACCACTAAGAACCTTAAATGGCAAATTACAGCTAGTTCGGTTAAAAATTGTAGCTAAAATTCTCAAAATACCGAAAATCGGGAAGTACCGATATATGTGGGCTATACCAAAACATGGATCTATGTTGGCGATGTTTCGTGGAGATGTTTCATGTCCACTGAGAACCTCAAATGTCAAATTGCAGATAGTTCGGTAAAAAATTGTGGCTAAAATTCTCAAAATACCGAAAATCGGGAAGTTCCGTTATATGGGGACTATACCAAAACATAGACCTATGCCCATATCCTTTAGAATACAAGTTTGTTGATCACTAGGAACCCTAAGTGCCAAATTATAGCTAATTCGGTCTGCAAATGTGGCGAAGAACGTCAAAATACCTCAAATCCGGAGGTACCGTTATATGGGGGCTATACCAAAGAGTGGACCGATATAGCCCATCTTCAAACTTGACCTGCCTATGGAAAAAAGACCCTCGGGTGCAAAATTTTAGCACTCTATCTCAATTATTGTGGACGCTAGAGCGATTACAACAGACGGACAGACAGACGGACATGGCTAGATCGTCTTAGAATTTTATCCTGATCAAGAATATATATACTTTATAGGGTCGCAAATGATTAGTTCGATGTGTTACAAACGGAATGACAAACTTAATATACCCTCCATACTATGGTGGAGGGTATAAAAATTATTAGCAGCGACTGCATTAGCAACAACAATACCAGGCGGCGTAAATGTTTGATTTAGCTGAGATGATGACGGTAAAGAGCACTGATGGGCAAATTGCGAGAGACTCATGTATTTTTTACACTTTTGTGTGTGAGGCAGAGCATTTCTGCCCATCAGTGGTAAAGAGGCATTGTTTACATTCATATCGTTATGAGGAGATATGTTGTTGTGATGAGAGGTACAATTGCGGGACGTAGAGGGGGTTGGTCATCCCAGAGCGCCAGAACTGATCAAACCAGTATTGAGAGTGTCAATCGTGTTATCATTTATAACAGAGCCCTGATTTATAATTTCTCCAACATTAGCTCTTTTCATAAACTCACATAACATTTTTTTAAGCTCTTTGACTTCTAGCGAGAGCATAGAACAGCTATGAACAAAGCAGTACTCTAGCGTCGATTCATGGCACAAATACTACAGTCACACATATTATTTTGTGCATCATTGGCATAGAACATTGATGCTCAAAATAAAAAAGAGAGTAAAGTAGTGAGAGAATCACAAGAAAGTTTGTATCAGCATTCAGTAGTTGCTAGACCTGTGACCAGTAAACATGTGGCGGGTGTGTGCGGTTTTGTTCAGTGTCCCCACTAAAATTATGCGTATATCCATGCACATGTTTACTTGTCGGCTGCTCAACGACGACTGATTGTTATTCTCACATACGTTAACGTATATGGATGATCTTGGCTGGCATAGAAACTGATGAAACCAATTCTCTCGAAATGGTTATGCATTCATTGCAATTATAAAAAATATTTTTTGTTTTTTAATGACATCAAAAATGTTCACAATATTGATTTCCGTACAGACATAATGAAATCTGCATCCGCAAATGTTGCATCTAATAAACTTTTCAGATTGCAAAGGCTTAAAGCACTTAGCACACAAGGATTTGGGCGGAACAAAAGCCATCGCAAAAAAGCACGTCTAGTTACTGCAAAGAAAACTAATGCCATCCTCGTTGCAATAATATATGAGGGTATGTTAGGGAACTGACACCACACAATAAATGTAAACTGCAGACCAATCCTACAGCGGCGGGTTGTTCGATACCGGATTAAACCGGAACCACACAACATCCTTTTGATGGTTACAACGTACTGAGGATCGCGCCAGAAGTGGAAGTGGGGGATTACCTATTCTATTGCACCAGTCTGTTCAGTACAAGCCTATCTAGCTTGAGCCTGGCTCTAATGACCAGTTAATAGAATATAAAAGGGTACCAGTCAGGTATGGAACTGCCAAGGTAGAATTGCTTAACGTATACATCCCGCCGAAAATAGCTGACCTACGGGTTATTGACCCAATACTAGTAAATTTTTGATGGTCATAACAATCTGGTCTTGTGGGACTTTTATGCCCAACATGAGTTTTGACATTCGGTACTCGCATTTTACACGGTAAATGAATTAGCGGAAAGTGTCACAGTTCTCCAGACATAACCATCCTGACACCTGCTCTAACAAATGACGTCACCTATCAACCCGACGTTTCTCTTAGGTCAAACCCTCGCCCTATAATTGGTTCCATTAACAGATCGCTCGATTTCATCCCCTCTGAACGCCATACTTTCATCAATCTTAGGAAAATTAATTGGCCTAGTTTCAGAGAGTTCACTACGTCTAAGTTACTCGCGAACCCTGGAAAGGAGGACGTTACGCTGACTGATCCGAAGAGGTGCGCAAGTTATTTTAATCGCCAGTTGAGACACACGGGATTGACAAGGCGAAGAGAGGAATAGTACATCACATTAGATATCTTCCTGCAGGGGAGGAAATGGACAATGTTGCGATTGTCATCAAAACACAAAACAAATCATCGAAAGCGTTGGGCCCTGATGGAAGGTCCATGCTGATACTGAACAACTCGGAGTCGAGTATCCTAACAAAGTTCTCAACTTGTCGCTAGCCACCCACATCGTTCCCAAAGTCTCGAAAATGGGCAGGGAGGTGCCGCTACTTAGCCAGGCAAGGATGCCAAAAAGGGTGAGTCGTACAGACCAATCTCGCTTTTGTCGCCCGTAGCAACGAAGATGTAGGCTTTACTCCTCCCTAGCATCAGATATAGTTATCCAAAGGTTCCGTAAGCAGCACAGCACGACAACAGCATGCTCCACACATAGAGAACATCAGTTACCTTCCCCGATGTCATTTGGGAAAGGCAGAACTCCTATTTGACCCCTCTTATCACCTTTTTTCATGCGAGGAATATGCAAATATCCGACACAATATCTATTAGAGGTGGGAACTGAGTTAAATTGTATGGTCGATGGTAGCAGAATTCCGCCCACTAACTAACCAGGATTTTAGGGGTTACTTCCGACAGCATGTATACTTCGTCCGCGGATGCTTAAGCTATATGCGATAAGCTGAGATGTAGGAATGAGTCCCTAGCCAGCAGCACTTGTGGTGCAGATAAAGATACCTTGTTGACCTCATATAACGCAAGCCTATAAGGCAAGATTGAATAGCAGCCACAAAGATGCAATCGCAGATGCCATAAACAACTATCGTGTGAATGCGGTGCTCGGAGAACATACCCCATCCATTGCAGCTGAGCAGCGTACGCTGCCACTACAAACCAGAGTAGTTTTGGTTTAACTACACTCGGGATGGTGTAGCTGTCTAAATTCGAATAGGGCAAGGAACGGTGACACCGTGCAAACATATGTTCAGCATACAGCAGAGACCCGCATTACCCTCTGCACCTTTTCAACTGGCTTGCCAAACTTATTATACTCTACACACTATGTGGAAAGGGTATTATAAGTTCGTTTTTCCGAAAATTCATGTAACACCGCGAAATATTCGTCGTAGAGCCCTCATGTTGTATACCAAAGTTCATATATCGACGAGATAAAGCGATTTTGAGATGTGTGTCCGTCGGTCAATTAAAAATTGTAATCCCGCTACAGGCCGCAATTATGGACCAATCGTCACAATTTTGCATGGAGGTTGCGTTCAGATCAGAAAATGATGATCAGACAATATTTAGCTGGTTAAATGGACCGAAACTTTTGTGTGAAACATGGTAAAATTTTTATATACATCTTATATCTTCATTCCTGGAAGATACATTTCGCTCCCGTAAGTCAAATACGGAAGACGAATTTTTAATTGGTGAGTTATTGCCTAGTATATGCAGGGATTCCACAGTTTGAATGGTGCATAGTGTAACCATAATCACACTAGAGGTCGCAGTTATAGCTCAAAACTGACAAGGTAAGAGTTTTAATCAAGGAAGATGCCAATAATTATGGATAATGATCAGATAGTATCCTAATTTAATTTTTGGAACATATTTTCATTTCTGTGTGACATATTTCCAGCAAATTACGAATACGAAACTTGAAAACCAATTATTGACCACTCCCGTGATGCAAATTACATAAATGTAGCGGTTAGATAACGGAACTACTGTTTAAGATATAAGTGGGTTCCTTTTTTGTTTTGGCTAGTTTGTAAGGAAATACATTTATCTTGCATGATACAATGAGAATAGAAAATTTGTTAAGTCATGATAGAGAGATTGAGGTAAATTACAACGATGCACGGGGTCTTGAAGTTCTTGTGCCCCGTTTTGGTAGAAGTAATATAATACTTCGAATTATTGGTCGTTTTTGCATTGGTCGGTTCAGTAAAAATCGCCGGAAGCTATTATAAAGGTTTTTTGATATTTTTTCTTAATACAAATATTATTTGCCTAAGAAGCAATCCGTCTTTCCATCATAAGATAAGCAAAATAATTTTTCCAGTACTGACGCTATATCTCTGGTATGTTATCATTAGAGTGGTTTTAAAAAATCGATGTCTTATTTTTTAGGCGACACATCCATAAATGATTCCTTTTGTTGGAGTTTCAGGTAGCCAAAGTATGATAACAAATAAAAATTGTTAACACGTGCTACTGGGACCTCAAGATTTCCATAGTAATTTCTATGGGACCAAAGGTGAATTAACACGAAATTGTTCTAAGGGCCACATTTCTTGTCCAACCGATGAAAAATGCCAATTCATCGCTGTGGCTAGAAATCGAATCCTACAACGATTTTGATATTGTTCCAATAGTATATTTGACCAATTTTAGGTATTTTGGGCCATATGATAAGCCTTATATTAAAATCCAGCCAATTTTAACTATAATTAATGCAGGATTACTTCCCATTGATTGGACAATAATAACGGCCATTTAAGCAATTTTGTGACAATTTACCGTTGGCCCCATACAAATTACTGTGGAAACTTTGAAACCACAGTGGATGTATTAACATATGCTCAAACGTGGCAATCTTAAAATCCAACAAAACTAGTAATTTTATAGGTATGCCGCCTAAAAATCCGACATGGATTTTTCCCTTTGAGATAAAATCAGCCTAGTTATCATGTATGTATGTACATATGTTTACTTATGTATGTATGGCCGTACGGCTAAGAAATGTCACAGTCATATAAAATAAATACCGTGGAAAACTAGCGCCCAGGGTTAGTGGTGTAGGGTATCACATGGTCGGCTCCGTCCGACTATAGCCCGCTCTTACTTGTTGTTCTAACTAACTCCTCTATCTTTGTGGTTACAATTCGTCGAAGTAGTCGCATTATACTGTTACAACTATAACAACAAAGTACAACTACAACACACTCTGCTAAACTTTGCCAAATGTTTGAAAGAAGAACTTCCCTGTCCCTGTAGCACTTACTTCATTCGGAGACCATGTTGTTGATTGTGTTCATCCAATAGAATGCTGAAAACGGAAGTTATGGAAAACGGATATTTTGAACAGAGGGCAGGTATTACAGACATTTAAGAAGAAGAAGATGATTCTTAACGCCTAAGAAGAGGAGAAACATACTTGTTGACTTGGCTTGGCTGAAGGTTCTCAGAAATTGCATTGATTGTTCAACCATAATAGGCAGTCTTCTGGTCGTTAGTATTGGACAGCGACATAATGTGTGATCGATCATCTCTGTTTTTGTTTTGTCTTCTTGCTCTGCAGTGACCGGTAATTATCAGTCTCAGGTCGGATTTCTTCATGGAAAGCAGATATGTACACCTTTGTCAGATGTAATTCGAATTATTTGAATTCTGTTTGTAATTCGAGTTATTCCATTTGTAATTCGAATTATTCCATTTGTAATTCGAATTATTCCATTTGAAATTCGAATTATTCCATTTGTAATTCGAATTATTCTATTTGTAATTCGAAATATTCCATTTGTAATTCGAATTATTCCATTTGAAATTTGAATTATTCCATATGTAATTCGAATTATTCCATTTGTAATTCGAATTATTCCATTTGTAATTCGAATTATTCCATTTGTAATTCGAATGATTTCCTTTGTAATTTCAAATAAAACAATTCGAATTACAAATGGAATGATTCGAATTACAAATAAAATAGTTCGAATTACAAATGGAATAATTCGAATTACAAATGGAATAATTCGAACTTCAAATGGAATAATTCGAATTACAAATGGAATGATACGAATTTAAAGTAGAATAATTCGAATTACAAATAGAATAATTCGAATTACAAATGGAATAATTCGAATTACAAATGGAATGTTACGAATTACAAATGAAATGTTACGAATTACAAATGAAATGTTACGAATTACAAATAAAATGTTTCGAATTACATCTGAAAAAGGTGTAGTTTTACGTTTGGATAGGATTGACCAGATTACCTGGGATACCTTACAACTGAGTTCATTATGCAAATCTGGCTAGCCTCATTCCGATATCTTTGTTGTATCTGCCGCATCAAAAAAGGCAAAAAGGTCGACTTCAACATAAGTCGATGCCAATCTGCAATGCGCCATTTCATCCGATATTTAAATTACTTCGATGTTACTATGACTCGTGTCCCAACGCAAAGTAATGTTTGAATTTAGCGGTTTAGCGATTGATAGGGTTGGACCGGATTGAGTTAGGGTACGCTTTTCGATCTACGTATTAACCGATCCAACTATGCCCCCATTCCCATTATTTATTAATTTTGCAGTTTTTTCATTGCAAAGATTTCCGTTAAACTTGTATGGGAGGCGAAGGTTGAAGGTGTCGCTAAAGATCCCTGCTACCTTGGAGACTACCTGTATATACACTGGGTTGGCCTTTGGGGGCTATGGGAGTCGATATTGATATTGAACTCGATTTTGCCTCGTCGAGATGATAGAGAGCTTATTTAGTTGAAGATTACACTTAAAGTAATGGATGAAGGTTCCCTGCTGATGTGCTTCGTGAGAAAGTGCATCAAACTACAACCAATATACCGAATTTTGGTCAGGGTTCCGCAATAGCCTATTACCTCGGCTTCGGTCGATGGCCGCTTTTTTCTTTCGTTCGAAGGTCGTGGTTTCAAGGGATTATTTGTTTCCACTAAAGCCGATACCAGTTTATGGTAGGTGTCATTAGCATACCTTTAGCTTCCTCCAGGATTTAACTCAAGATGAAGATCTGATCAAAACGGTACTAGTATTTCATTGACCAAAGGTCGGTTTTGAACAGCTCGGCTGAAGAATAATAATTCCAGAGGAAATAATCTCTGGGATTATTATTCTTCAGAGGTCATTTTTTATGTCTACCACATTTTGGTGGCCATGCTCATTATGGTAACAGATGGCCAGTAGAGTGACATTTACATTTTCTCCAGAAAAAGAAGTTTGTTTAATAATGACAGATAAACTTTTTATGGACAAAAATCATTATCATTAAAATTATTTAATGTTCAACTCTTTTGGACTTGTTCAACATTAAATTTCTTAAAATAATTTTTTTCTTTGTCTCTCTTACAAAACTCTTAGACATTTCATGCAAAATTTATTTGAAGGTAACATCTGCTGAGAAGGTAAGCGTACAACATTGGATCCATTTGAATACCTTCGGTAATGCAAATGTAAATTTAACTACTTTTTCTACTCGAGACGTTGCTGTTGTTGTTGGTCATAAATAATTCTTAATTTCTACCTAATATTCAATGGTGGAAAAAATAAATACCTACCGGGAACAACGTGGCATAGCATCCGATGTAGCAATTGAAACAAGATGTTTCCCCGGCGAATCATCATAACATTGCATAACAAGCAATTCATAAAATCCCATCTAATTACTTAGCATGACGGCAAGAGGCACGGTACAAAAAAATAAATAAATAAACTCTGACAGCAGCAGAAATGAAGCACACTAACGTTATAGTCAAGGACTGGCTAAAACTGTTAGCACTTGGTGAAATGTTGCAGTGAATAACAACCACGCCATCATCACATGACGCACTTTCCTTGTTGTGGTCTTTAAGAATTACCATCGTAAAACCATTATTATGGTCAATCCCGTTCCAAATCTTTGGCAGATTAATTGTAACTAGGCACCTTGTACGGGAAATGATGTTGTTGTAAGCAGTTACCAGAAAGTGTGGCGTAAGTCTGACAGTCTCGTTTACATGACAGACAGCAATAATTCACTTGGAATGCATTTTCTTCCTACGTTAGATATAATAAAATGCATTGGTTTGACAGTACTTTGGACAGAAGAACGAAACCACCAAGTAACTGTAAAGTCCTTTAGTTAATGGACCACCAACTAACGGCGTAGGCAAGAGGTATAAATTGAAAAGCAAATTCCATTTTTGTGGTTAAAAATATTAAAATGAGCATTTGTCTTGGCTAAACGGTATTAAAAGTGAGAACAGCAGGCATAACGACAGACGGAATTCTGCGAGGGTAGCACTTTTGTTATTGAGGCATACTAATTGAAAAGGGCAATATGTTACTATATATTTTGAGACTCCTGAAAATGTTTACTGCTCGAGGTTTGCAGGCATTTAGGGTTCAACGCATGAGTCTTAACCAGTCTAAAACGGTGACACCTATCAAAAAAATCTTCTCAAAAGTATGGAGCAATATTCTATAGCTTCCTTGAACTCCACAATGTCTACATTCGACGTCATTTCATACGGTTATTATCATCTTTTGCTGAGAATGCCATCCAAAGTTTTCTGAAGAAAATTTCTTTTTGACTTCCATTATAGTGTGGAGGGTATATTAAGTTTGTTTTTTTGTTTGTCACGCACTGAAATAATAATTTGTGAACCTATGAAGTGTATAAATTCTTCATTAGGATAAAGTTCTGAGTAGATCTAGCCATGTCCGCCTGTTGCAACCAAGCACCTGAGTATCATTTTCCAAAGGCAGGTGAAGTTCGAAGATGGGATATATCGGCCCACGTTTTGGAATAGGACCCATATAAAGGTAACTTCGGATTTTGGTATTTTGTGGGATTTGGCTACAATTTTTGATTATCTACCCGTAAATTTGACACTTGAAGATCCCTGAAGTCACAAAAATGTTCAATGTAGGTCATTTCTTGGTATAGCCCTCATACAAAGGTATATACCAATTTCATATATTTTGAGGATTTTAAATTTTTAATGGAACTACCTGTTATTTGACATTTGAGTTTTCCTTCTCCACCAAAAATTGTGAATATTTGTAGGTCCATGTTTTGGTATGGGCCCCATATAACGGTACCTGCGCATTTTAGGTATTTTGAGAATTATAGCTACATTTTTTCCGAAATAGCGGTAAGTTGACGTTTGAGGTTTTCTTTGTCACGAAACTTTTCCACCAAAAATTAAAACATGTTTTTGTATTGCTGCCATATAACGGTACATCTCGATTTTAGGTATTTTGAGGATTGTAGCCACATTTGTTGACCGAACTACGTATTATTTGACATTTAAGGTTCCCAGTGGTCACAAAATCTCTCCACCAAAAATTGTCAACATACATAGGTCCAATCCCATGCAATCCCACGGCGACCGGTTCTATGCACCGTTACATCAACAATTATATGTTTGTGTTCGTATTTTTTCACCATGGGAGCTGCAATTTATCCCAGAATGTCTGCTCTGAGCTCTTTTGTTCTGTGCCGGCATAGAGATGAATCGGGGCCAGTATGGATCTATACCGTTTGATCCGCATCCACCACATGTCAACAATGGTGCGATGTAATGGATGTAGAGATGGGTGCACTTCCGAGGATGCTCTGGCCTTAGTTGCACCCGAGATTACTGCGATAGGTATGTTGCTGATTTCTGCGCCAGAACATCGCCCAGTGTGTCTCCAACTTCGTCGTCGTCGGAATGCTAAACGCCAGAACATCGCCCAGTGTATCTCCAACTTGTTCAACGGCAGGAAATGCATCATTCCTGTAATTCAATTGCAACGGTCTCCGCAATAAGGTCAGCGAAATTGTAGTCTTTATGAGTCGGAAAAACATCATGGTAGCCACGATCCAGGAAAAAAAGCTCACCGCCACCTGTAGCTTGCAACGTTGTGAAGGTTACAACGTTTTGCGGAACGATCGCAAAAGGAGCGGAGGAGAAGGACTTGCCTTCCTAATACACCAGTCTGTTCAGTATATACCTATCTCGCTTGAGCTTGACTCTAGTGACCCATACATGGAATGTATGGGGGTAGCAGTAAAGTGTGGAACTGCCGAGGTAGAGCTGCTTAAAGTGTACATACCGCCGCACAGTGCGAAATGTGGGAAGTTTAGTGGAACTTTAAGTTATTTTGATGTGCATAAAATTAATTAAATTTTTATTGAATTTGTTAGCTAAGTACTCCACTGCAAATGACACATACTCAGTTTGGCGATTTACTCCGCGAAACGACTTAAAAATTCACTTTAGTTGCACTTTTGTTTCATAATTTTTTTCAAAGAAATATAATTTGGATTCATTAAAAAAAAGAAATAGCGTGGCGCGGACAAATGGGATGTTAGTATACCATGATTTATTTTTCTTAATATATTACAAAACAATTATGATATTTCACTCTTTAAAAAAATGCGAAAAACTCTTATTGTTTTCATGCAATTTTAATTGGAAAGAAGTGCTTTTTTGAAGTTTTCAAAACTTTTTTTTTATTTTCCGTGGATATTTCAAAAGTGAGTTCCGTACATTTCCGTGTTAAGATATATATGATTGCATCTTCCAAAGTTGAAGGTATACGCGGCAATGAACGCCCTTGTTGACGGTGTTTTGAAGAAATGGACTCACTAATTCTAACAAATGAGGATTTCTGTTAAATTAAGAATCCTCTAGCAATTTTTCATAGTTTTGACCTGTAAATGTTGGTGATTTATATATAGTGCAACATTTTTGGATGCTGTGCTACAAGTACCAATATACATACGTTAAAAATTGTAATGCAGTTCCAACCTGAACTTGATCTGAGAGACATCTATATATATAAAAAAGGATGATGTTAGTTACTACGCTTATAACTCAAGAACGGCTGAACAGATTTTGAAAATTCGCACCAATTCGGAATGGTCTCATGGAAGAAAAGGATAAAACTTAAAAAAATCGCGAAAATTTGCGAAAAATTTGCAAAAATATTTTTTCAAGAAAGTACATTTTCCACAAATTTCTATCGAGCTTAGCGTTTGGAGTATACCCTGACACTTTTTTGGACAGTTTTGGCAAACATTATATATGCACCAACTGTGAGGGTCCATTGTACTCTGCTTTGTCAATGTTTTAAAGTTGTGTAGACATTTTTTATTCACAATCAAATCGATTTTCATTTATTTTCAAGCGTCTTTTTGAAAATTAACGGCGACAAAATTGATAAAGGAGAGAGTTTAGGTTAGAGTTTGTAAAGATTAGTAGTGGCTTCGATCAGATTCCAATTGAAAAATGAAGATGATAACGCCGAAAATCCACAAAATTGGTGGGTTATTTGAAAAATTAAGACTTCAGGGGTAATTTCATTGGAAACGAGGTTGTGGCATACACTTTTAAACCGTAAGTAAAAACATCTTTGAAAGATCAACTTCCGATTTATGTCGTATAAAATTTGAGCAGTACCAGATATACATTGATACTGCCCAGGTCCTGTAATGATACTGAAAAATGATGTCCAATTGAAAAGGAGTATGAATTCAATCAGTTTAGTTCCCGCAGAGCTGGAAGGCACTTGCAAATGGTCAAATACATACATATATGTATGTATATCGAAAAAGTATGATATTCAAGTAAGTAAGTATTAGTCAGCTGTGCTGACGGAGATAAACCCACAGCCTCTGAACAAAAACAAAGCAAACACACACAGCGAGTCTAAACCAAGTTTGGAAAAAATTGTTGAAAAAATTGAGAGTTATCCTTCATACTAGCAGTTTTAGCATGTGCCGGCAGGGGTTTTTTGAGCTTTTGGGTCATTATCTCACAGTGTGGACTTACTCCGGAAAAAATGTACCGTTGTAATAGGAACCGTGAAAACAACCTTCTGCAAAATATTTCAAATAGATCCAAGACGAGTCCTCAAAGTGCATTTTTCCCAAATTTGCGTGGGAGGTACCCGCAGGACGGTACCGACTGGACTGGATGAAATAATACGATGTTCAAAGTTTGGACCAATCAGAAACTCCCTGCGAGATTTACCCCGAAAAAAATTGTACCGTCGTAAAGGCGGCCGCAAGGACTATATGCTGAAAAAAGTTACAAAACCATCCGAGAGGTTTGTGTGGTAGACTGATATAGTCCATATTCGAACCCGATCTATATCTGGAAGGAATAATACGATGTGCAAAGTTTGGACGAAATAGATTCGATAGTTATCGTTCACACCATTCTACAGAAAAATTTCGAACGTTTGTGGGGGAGGTACCCGAAGGAGTGGGCCATCGTCGAAGTTAAACTAAGTTTGGGCAAAATATTACGAAGTTCAAAATTTGGTTCGAATCGGTTTATCCGTTCGAGATTTATCGTGCGCACCGGCTAGACGGAAAGACGGCCAGACGGGGCTAAATCGAATCCAAATTGTCTGAAACGAACTTCGTCCAAACATTCTTGGGGTCTAAAACTATTATTTTGATGAGGCACATTTAACCTAAAGGCTGAGGGTATAAAAAACAAGAAATCGAAATTTTTTGATCGAATTATGTGAAAAATATTCTGTATCGGGCGACATATGTCGTATAAATATTTACAATGCTGCGAGTCAGAAGTTTTTATTTTTGGTGCCAAACCCGTATTGTAACATGACCTCGAAATTAAATACAGGGTGAAAAAGTAATCGCATGAGAACAGTCATGTGTTAGTGTGACAAGACTTCAAGAATCCGAAACACACAAAGAACGACAACTGATAGAATAGCTCTGCTAACAAGGAGAAAATGTACCAAGTACTGGATTGTGCAGAAGAGCACTCGCCTCTAATTTAAATTGCGATTCTGTATACAAATGCACTCTCCGTGTTCACCTCTGATCTTATTCCGAACTTGATAAATTACCAAATGATAAGAAAAAAACCATCGATTATGAAACGAATAGGGTCGTTATAATACTACTTTGCTTCAACCGTACATTGCAAAATGTGGTGTTTGCTTAAAAAAATATATCTTAGTTCTATTTTATGGTAAAGAGATTCGAGGAAAATGGAAACACTTTGCCTCTCACCCTCTACCTCTCTCTTCGACAGACTGGCAGTTATCGAAAGTACAATTGCCTAATGTGCATCTGCTTCAAAGATCGTCCTAAATAGTTCAAAAGAAAAGAAAGAAACATTTGCAATTGAACTCGACAAGGTGATATCAATAATAATACTATAGGTTTGAACCAAAGTCATCAACCTTTAGTACAAACAGGCTGCGAGACGAGTTCGCCGGGTCCCCTAGTTATTAATAAAAGCTACAAATGAAAACAAAACATTATTGACATTTTACTCCTTAATGGATGTGTAGGGCTGTGGGGCTTCACCCAGAAGTGGACCTATATTGACAGATTTTAAAATACCTAACATGAATGAACCCCTCATATCGGGGCTATACCAAAAACGCGTATCTACATTTCGCACCAGCGCTTTTTATCTACGGAGAACATAAAATGCCAAAATACAACCAAATACATTGGAAAATGTGTCTGTAACATTTAAAATAAGGTGCCATCTTCCGGTACCATTCAATGGGGGCTATACCTAAACGCGAACCTATATTGAAAATATTTTGTACATATGTTTTCTATCCGCTGAAAACTGAATATACCAATTGCAGCAAAATCTATTGAAAAATGAATGTAAAACGTAAAAACGGCGGTCGGCCGCGGGAAACCGCGGGCCTATGCGGCCCAATTTGAGCCCCATACTATCCACTAATATAAGAGACATTTTTGAAAAATTTTAGGAATCTACGTCCTTTCCGTTAAAAGTTATTAGTAAAGTTCCGCTAAAGTGCTCATATTTCGCACTGTGCGCCGATTACCGGCCTGCGTTATATGCCCAATATAAGTTCGATTTTAAAGGACAATAATCGTTTGGGTGCTAGGGGACGTCAATGCCCATCATGAGCTTTAGCATTATGCCGTAGCTAATGACTAGAAGGGTACAGCGCTGGCCGAGCATATTGACACCTCCAAGTTTTGCACGGTGAATGAAGACGCTCCTGCGGGGATTATATGTGATTGCAACAGCTCGCCAGATATCACCATTGTGGCACCAGGTCTGATAAATGACGTATCCTGACAACCCGTCATTTCCCTTGGCTCAGCCACCATTTAACTTCCATCTTTCTGAAATTCCACACCCTCCAGATGGCATAGAAGATAGTAATGTATGCCGATGATTGTACGATCTTGGCGTCGGGTCCTATAGTCGATGATATATGTGATAGGTTAAATGTTTACGTAGTTGACCTAGTGCAGTTCTTCCATCTGAGGTTTATGAAAATATCCGCCGCTTTAAGTCGTCGGCGCAAACCACAGCTATTTGCGATAAGATCAGAAGTAGGAATAAGGTCCTCAAGTCGCTGGCTGGCAACACTTGGGTCGCTGACAAAGATACCTTGTTGACAAAGCAATAGGTCGGTCTGTTGTAAGCTACGCGGTGCCAGCGTGGTATGCAAATGTTAGCGCTACGCAGTGGAAGATTATTCAAACTTGCAAAAATGCCGACTTGAGGACTTCCTCCTCATGACACCAGTGAAGATGGTCCATCTTCATGAGGAGACGAAGGTTTTACCGGTGCATCAGCACAACAGGATGCTGACGATGCAGTACCTGCTTGGTGTTATCGCCGTGAGGATCACTGTCACGATTTAACGGACAGGCTTCCCACACCAAAACACGTCAGTAGAGATCTTCATGATCAATAGAGGGAGGTCTTAAGGTATGAAGGAAAACCTCTATACAACGAGCCTATCAGGCAGGTTTGGATAGCAGTTATACTGAGACGGTTGCGCAGGCAGTACAGAGATACAGTGTGAATGCTGTACTTGAGGACCACCCCAATCTCAGCAGAAGATCGCCAGCTGCGAGGCTGGCCGTGAGCATCAATGTCACGATTTAATGGACAGGCTTTCACACCCAAACACGTCAGTAGAGATCTTCATGATCTAGAAAGGGACGTCTAAAGATATGAAAGGGAACCTCTAGACAACGAGCCTATCGGCAGGTTTGGATAGCATTAATACTGAGACTGTTGCGCAGGCAGTACATAGATACAGTGTGAATGCTGTACTTAAGGACCACCCCCATCAATCTCAGCAGACAATCGCCAGCTGCGAGGCAAACACGAGTAGTTTTAGCCTAGTTAACACATATGCCCGGCATATGGATTGGGACCGTACGACACACTGCATTTGTTTAGCTGCCCAGTTATACCCACTCACCTGTCTGCTGATTCTTTATAGGCGCAACCAGTCCAGGTTGTAGAATTTTTGAGTATGCATACAGAGGAACCAGAACCTTATAACTGAAATAATACACGAAGGAACATATATGCGTTGCTACAACAACAACAACATAGGTCCACGTTTTGGTATAGCCTCCATATAACGGTACCTCCCGATCATTTTTTACTGAACTATTTGATATTTGACATTGTTTCGGGTCGCTCGAAATTAACGGTTTGTTACTTGTTTAAAATTGCACCGTCATGTAGACCGTGCTTGATTTACCAGGAACATAGCGCAATTATATTTAAATACTCCTGTTTGTTAATATTAAGAACACTAATGATGACGCCAATAACGATAACAAAAGCAGCTTACATTGTTATTTAAAATGACAACAGTATTTCACATTAAGTCCTCAATTTGTGTGGCTGCAATAGTGAGCATCACTTTCATAGGCTTAGCGAAATAATAAGTGCACACTAATGTGTGTACTTTCATAGGTATGTTGTTGATAGCAACAACATAGTTGGTTACTTCAATTATCCGTTATGGCTAACGTTTTCAAAAACGAAAAAGCAACAGAAAACCGGCTAAGCTGTAATATTAGCAATTTACCTTTTTTGCGGAATCTACTGCTGCTTGGTTTCAAAATATCCTCCTTTCTTTGTGGCTTTCTCCCTGTCGGTGGTCCTTTGTTGACTTTATCGCCATCTGTAACAAACGTTTCCAGAAACCAACCGCCACCACTATTCATCCACATTATCCAGCTCTAGAGGCAGAATAAATGGAAGAGTTTCCATCCTACTACTATGTGTATTGTACTTTGTATTTTTCGGTTGCCAATGGTTGCCATTTTTGTAGCTTAATTGACTGTGGTCGCTGTGGTTAATGTTGCAATACAAAGTCGATGGTAAAACCCAGCAAAAATTTCATGACATATCTACATTCATTTGGGAGATATTGAAAAATCTAACATATAACAATGCTTATCGCAACAGGGAGAATTAATAGTGAACAACTTATTAGTTCCCATTCAGTAATGAAAGTCCTTAGCTCCAAAATTTTACGGATACATATATCGTGTTTGGTGCGTCAAATACCTCAAATTCGACCAAAATATATATGGGAGATATTTCCAAATCTGAACCGATTTCAATATAATTTGAAATACTTATTTCTTGACCAAATATCGTTTCACATTTCAAATTTCAAAAAAGTTCCGCAGACATAACTTGTTTGGTGCATAAACTACACGAAATCGGTCGAACATATGTATATGGGCAAACATTTGTAAACTTGAGTTTTCCATTAAAAAAATCCAAAATATTTGCTACATTAATGATTTTTGGTAAGAAAATATGGTCATTACAAATCTATTTCTGTAACTAACCTTGATTATTGCGCTCAAAAGATGACCGTTTTAATTTGAATGTTCAGACATTTTTTTAAAACATCGCGGTTTGATATAATAAGCTGTTATATGTCATTACCGTTAACTGAATTCGTACTGATGATGCAAAAATACTCCCCAATTGTCTAAATGGATTCGCGCAAAATCAAGTTTATGACAAAATTTTATGTATTTGCAGATATATTTTTGAAATAGTAGCGCATATGGTAAAAACCATATTTGCTTTACAATTCCAATTGAAAAAAATTAAAAAAAAATGTTTGCAAACACATCTACGATTAAGGAAAAAATTCTGATTTCAAATCTGTTCGCGTTCACAAAATTGACCGATGCACGCACAAGTTCTAGCGGTTTTTATTCTCTTATAAAGAAAAAATATTTTAAAATTTCGTATTTGTTGTATTGAGAAAATGTATGCATATATCAGTAACAGCATTTGATAGATGTGCGTCCGATGTTGGAAACAGTGAGTCAATCTCTTTCAATATCTATGGATATTTCGATGTTTCAGTCAGCGTCCATTGTGTGCCGTCAGTTGCATCACACAATGCAAAAAAACTAAAAGTGGTTAAAATGTGCGTCACTATACACCTATTTCAAATAGATTCTTCAAGAACCGCGGATGTGCCTCCGCATTATATTTTGCGTAAAGGACCCATATTACTCGCGCATCTCTGTATTTCCCAGGTATCTATATCCGCGGATTTAGTGGATGGATACGATCGCGGCAGAGCTCATTAGATCCGTCGCGTGAAAAAACTAAATTCACGCTGATTTCAACGGAAATTAAATGACACTTGTACATTTTAAACGCAAAAAATAGGTTTTTTAAGAAAATTCACGCATCAAATTTTGGCCTTTCACTCCAATTACTAGGATACTCTAAGGAGCACACTCATGGAATATACATTAAACGACGTTAAATCACGAGTTCTATAATTCTTTTATGAATTTGGAATATTATATTGTTGCGCGTCCGGATTATTGAAAAAATTCAAAAAACCCCGTAATTCCGGTTTCAAAATGTCAGCATCAATTTTAGGTGGATGCAGTCGATATATCGAAAAATCATACACTAGTATCATGTTGCCCATGGAGTGTTCTGTGATTCTTTCTTTGGGCATAGCTCATTAAAATGTAAAGTTAAGCCAGAAATCGGAAGGGTAGAGAAAAAACTTGTTTTTTCTTTACCATTTTACCCATTTTTCTACATTGATGGCAACACAGCTTCCACGAAAATTAATTTTAATGGCCGATATTATGGGAACCCCCCCAAAAAACACTTCATTTTAAAGAATTTCAGTCATACTATATAGAATATGTAAACAGTTTGCGAATTCTGAAGTGGTGAAACTCGGATTCATCGATTGTAAAACATTGACTGACAAAGTCCAAATTTTGGGTCAAATCGGTTGCTCAGTTCGAGAGTTATAGTGCTCACCAGCGACTACATTTGGTGCCATAGGGGGTTTTACACCTTTCGGGCTGTTTTCTCAAGAAGTATGGACTTGCCGCAGAAAAAACTTTTGCCGTCGCAATTGAGGCAGCGAATGCATGTTGCTTCAACAGAAATTAAAGTGATTCGAGAGCAGGTCTTAAAGTGAACTTATCCGAAAAATTTGTGTGGGAGGTACCCGAGGGAGTGGACAAATATAGGCCAGATTCAAATCTGACATACATTCGGTAGATGTATTTGGATGTGTAAATTATGGATCGGTCACTCCTTTCAAGAGTTATTGTGCGCACAAATTTACCGAACATTTTTGAACTTTTGTGGGGGAGCCACATGAAGAAGTGGACCGATATGGCTTATGTGCGAACTTAAACTATGCTTGGACAAAATATTACGAAGGCCAAATTTTGGCATAAATCGGTTGATCCGTTTGAGAGTTATCTTGCTCTCCAACCACTACACATGGTGCCATAGAGGTTTTTTGCAACATTCAGGCTATTTTCTCAGGAAGTATGGACTTGATCCATAAGAAACTTGTACTGTTGTATGGGAGCCTGTGAATACTAGTTGCTACAATAAAAATTAGCGATTTGAGAGCAGGTCCTAAACTGAACTTCTCCGAAATTTTGTGTGGGAGGTACCCGAAAGGGAGGACCAATTGCGTCCATATTGGAACCTCATCTAAGTCAGATAGAAATTTCACGATGTGCAAAGTATGGTCCAAATCGGTTACTCCTTTCAAGAGTTATCGTGGACGCAATAAGGTCCACTTCCCGCTGTAATAGGGTCGGGAAGATCTGGTCTGGTCCCGCTGCTTTGTATGGTGAAAAGCTCGTGATGGCTTGTTTGACCATCGAGCTGTAAATTTTTGGTGCATCTCCTGATGAGTAACCCGACTCAATCGATGCCTCGTTGCTGGCCGTGGTGTTCGACTGAAAGTGCATTTTCATCAGAAGGCCTAGAGTTTCTTCTGTTGTTTCCGTCCTTTTCCCATTTCCATCGACCATTTGCTCGGTCTGTGTATGGATTTTGGACATAAACTTCTTAATTTTCGGAACGTCGTTAACGCTATCCACCTGTTCGCAGAATAGCTTTCAGGAGTTACGTTTGGCGTTCCTTGTAATTTTGTTGTATTCCTTCAATTTTGCCTGGTAGTTTTCCCAGAATACAGCTGCGTTTTGCCCTATTATAAAGTCTGCGGACCTCCTTGCCATTATTCCGAATTTCCCCTGTCATCCAGGGTTTTTCGTAGGCGGATTTCCTCTCACGAAGGGAACAACTTTCCTCGAAAGACTTTACTAGTGCCTCAGTTAACTTTAGGACATTCCTATCTATGTCCTCCTTACTTAGGCATTCCTCAATTGCTTGTCCTAGTCTTTTTTTACTCGTTTTCCGATCTTAGTCCAATTTGTTTTGGATTTGTTTCGGAAGGTTATCGGGTTTGGCGGCGGCCTCGGTAGTTTAAATCTAATATACCTATATTCTGAGAAGGAGTATTCCTTCAAAGCCCTACACTCATGTACCTCGTTTATTAGATTTTCTGAACATATCGTTATGTCTAATACTTCCTCCCTAACTCTATTAACAAAGGTTTGTGTATTTCCTGTGTTAAGTGTAATCAGGTCGTTAGTATTTAAGTAGTCTATAAGGGCTTGACCCCTTTTGTTAGTGTTAGTACTACCCCACGAGATGTGGTGAGAGTTAGCATCGCTACCTACTTGTACTTCGTTACCTGTTTGCTTGATCCTTCTCACCAGTTGCTGCAATTCCGACGAAGGTGGTAATGTCGGGGAGTCGAACAACAGGTATAGTGATGCCATGTATATATTTCCATTCCCCTGCTTCAATACTGTGACGTCCGACGAATACAACTCTGGATCTGGGCGGGATCCCGTATTTGCGTTAAAAAGTTGATAATTTATATGGTTCAGTCCAGAAACCTTGTTTTTTTATGGTCCAAGGTTCTTGGATTAAACCAATATGTATATTACTTTTAGTTATTTTTTCCATCAGGGCTAGTATTGCCGTCTCGATGGAGGTTGACCTGGATGACCTCAATCATTGGTCCTCCAGTAAGTAGGTTGGCTTCCTGGGAGGCGCTGATTTGCTCTTCCGCTCCTCCCTCCTGGGTATCTTTGGTAGGTTTGACCTCCTGGTGGTGGTCTTGGCATTCTCTTCGTCGCCCACTCTTGTCTTTCCAATCTTGAAGTACACTGAGTTCGAGACGAAATACGCCTTTCCCTTAGTCTTGGCGAGCCCGGCAAGTGAGAGGTCGTCGATCCCTACCACAAGGAGAGTGCCGTCTTCTTTCTCCTCCCTGTGGAAGACCTCCCACCTCTTTACTTCCAAGGTCTCATTTTGGACACCAAGGGCTTCGAGAATGCGCTCCGTCACGAGCTTGCAGTCGTACCCCCGTATACCGACGCTTTGGTCAAGTGAGGAATTTCGTCTTTCCTCACCAGCTTTAGTCAGCCTTCCCATGGAGTAGCTATGCTGCTGACTACCTCCCCGAGTGATGCAGAGTTTGTGTGTAGGTCCAAGTGGTATAATAGGAGGTCCCCCCCTGGTCTCACAGCAGTCGATTTTTATTGAAACACGCCCTTTCAGGATATGTTCCAGTAGCTTTTCGTTGATCAACTTCTCTATCTCCAACAAATTGTCTTTATGTAGCCTTCCAGATCCTTTGTTTCCAATATGTATTTTGTAAAAAACATAGAAATACTATTGAACTACGCGTTGCTGATGGCCGAATTCGGTAACAGCAAGGCACTTTTGGTCATACTATTACCCAACAAAATGTTCGATGCCAAAGATGTCATTCAATCATGTGAGCAAGTGATCTGGCATGTCATCTTTTTAGCATCTTCATCGATGAATTTTATATGAGCGTGGACCCCAAAAGATGCTATTAATTTTTGGATCCAAAGCATGTCTTTTACACCAATGCTTTGACATGTCATTTTCACCAATGCTTTGGCATGTCATTTTCACCAACCCTTTGCAATAACATTATCATTACGACGAGAGTTTTAACAACGTTGGTTGTTATATCGAGTCTCCGATAACATCAAGCCTATTTTAAATAATTAATCTTATATATTTAGAAAAAATGTGTATAAATAAAAACACAAAATTCATCTCTATTGGATCGATGGAATGGGTTCAAATGCTGATGAAAAGATCGGATCTTTCACGTCTTCCTTTGCATGGATTCAAATACTGATGTAAAGATCGAATCTTTCACGTCTTCCTTTGCATTGTTTCAAATGCTAATGAAAAGATCGGATCTTTCACGACTTTGTTTGAACCAATGCAAAAGATGCCACAAAATCACGTCATCGCATGGAACCCCTTCCTTAAAATGTTGCTGGGTTATTTCCTTGGTGGGTGCTTCTGGTATCCAAATAAAAATTGTTGCGGCTGTTTGCATGTCTGATCAATACTTTGCCGATGCGGTGTTATGCTAGCGGAACGCGGATGCTACATGTTTTGCAACTTTCCGATGAACAACTTTCGTGTTGTGTCTGTTCGTCATTTATTTGCAACTTTTAATCGGATACGTTCCTTCGCTGCAGCAAGATGTTGATCCGAATCGATGTTTGGTTTTTCAGTTTCTGGATTTTTATTTAGCAACATTTTTTGAACTACCTGTAATTTGACATTTGAGATTCTCAGGGTTACAAAACTTCTCGACCAAACATTGTTAACATAAGTTCTCGTTTTTTTATAGCCCCCATACGACTTTAGCTCCCGATATTCGGTATTTTGTGGATTTTAGCTACATTTGTTGACCGAACTATTTGTAATTTGATATTTGAGCTTCCCAGTGGTCACAGAACTTCTCCAACAAAAATTGTCACCATAGGCTCACGTATAAGAGTGCATCCCGATTTTTGGTATTTTGAGGGTTTTAGCCGCATTTTTGGACCGAACTCCCTGTAATTTGTCATTTGAGGTTCCCAGTGTTTACAAAATTTGTCCACCAAATATTTTCAACATAGGTCCATGTTTTGGTATACTTCTCCACCATTAGATCCTAATTGCCAAATTAGATCCTAATTTTGATGCAGGCCCCATATAAAGGTGTCGCCCGATTAAATACATTTAAGCTAAATTTTCTGACTTAATTTAGGGATTTGAGGTCATAAAATATTTCCACCTAAAATTATGGACCGGAAAGAAACCTAATTATTCCACGTAGTATTACCTAAAAGTAGTTCAATTTGGTGACAACACGTGTGGTCAGAGTCCACCAGGCACCCTGATAAGTCCTGGGCTTTGTTATGTTAAAGCTGGTCAGGGTCGTTTCTTCGTATCTTTCATCCTCTATTTTCACCAATGTATTTATTAATTCGTTAGCTTGACATCTGAGAAATTCATTACTTTACATCGGTGAAACATCAGAGTTGTACCATAACTATTTACGACAATAACAAGCACATAATAGGTTTCAGGAGATTTTTAAGATGTTTTGCTTGGTTATGTGCATTCACTATCACATGTTACGCATTTTGGTAACATTCTACATTTGAGGAATAAGTATTCAATCTTTCCGTATGCAAGTGTACGTTGTCTGTTAACCAACTTGAGTGCCAGTATACAATTATGAGTATGTGTTGAGGGGTATGTGTGTGTAAGCGTATGCGAATAAGAACTTCCGTATTGTTGAGAAATAGTAATCATTTGAGTAAGAAAACCTTTAAAAAGCCACACAAATGGTATTAAAAGTGTTCTGTTTTTGTTCGTTACAGTTTGGCCTTAACAGTGCCAATACACAGAGAAAAGTTTGAAATTCGTCATATGGGAACATCTTAAATGGACACGGATATAGAGTAAAGTGCCTGATATGGCCTAGGTGGAACTTGGAATAGGTTCGGTTGAAAATAGAGGCGATGAAATTGTCACATGTCCTATGCGGACATACATTTTTCGAAACTCAATTTTGTTTTTCCATTTTCTGTCATTCTTACAAATATGAAAAATATTGGAAACAATTTATTTAAAAATTAACAAGTAAGAACGGCGCACAGTGGTTCAGAATCGTTTTTTCCTGTTCAAAATTCTGTAACTTTTGAATGGATAGAGATATATTCATAATTCTTTTTTTGTTGGACAGATAACACAATCAGCTTTCAGACGAATTATAAGCGGTAAAGTTCGTTCCGGTAGTTGCAGAGAAATTCAAGGTCAAAGTTAAACTTTTGAGTTTTTTTAACTATTTTTCATCAAATTATGAGTGTTTTTGTGGTTTTTATATCTTCCTATGTATTAAAGATGGTCAAACACCAACAAATAAACAAAATAATTACCAAAAAAACTTAAAAGAAAAATTCGAAAAAATTTCGAAAAAATTTTTTTTCAAAAATTTATAAAAAAAATTTTACAAAAAAAATTTAAATTTTTTCAAAAATTAAAAAAATAACTCCTTGGGTTTTCATAAAACTTATATAAGTCGTATAAAAACTCATATACTTAAAAAAGTTGTAATTTGTGTCAAAAAACTGTAATTCATATGGAAGCAGTATATAAAAACACACATTTTTACCCATGTAATTTCAATAAATTGAAAAAAGTGTTAAACGAACGGAACGGGTACAAAAGTATATATAGGCTGGAAGAGGAGACTTTCGGGCATCTTTCTGTGGAAACAGAACTTTGTTCCATGTTGTTCCACAAAAGTTCTAGTCCACTAAATTTGAAACTTCATAAAATTTAGTACCCGAGTAAAAATAAAATAGATCATGTTGTGTAAACGCTACGGTAATTTACTAAAACGATTTTTAAAGGCCACAATCATTCCTACCTTACAAAAAACAATGAACACAATAACTGTTATAGTTTTAGAGAAATAGCTTCGTCTTTCTCCAGAAATTTGCAAAAATTACGTATTTCCCAAAAATGGGGAAAATGCTCGTCTTTAGGGGCACGCCACGCCCACACCTTCCAATATTTGGGCCTAATTTTTTGGGTTCCTTAGTTTCAATTTGTTTACTATCGAATCCCATCCCGAAATTCTGGAGGTACGGTTTCGGTGGAAGCCACAACCTTCAAAATATCGAAAATCGGGAGTTACAGTTCTATGGAGGCAATATGAAGGCGTACACCTATACCAACAAATTTCAGGTTAAAATTTGGCAACCACTACGAAGACTAAATACCAAATGTCAGCCATTTCGGTGGAATATTGAGGCCACAACCTTTAAAATACCGAAAATCGGGAGGTACCGTTCAATGAGGTCTATATAAATGCGTGGACCAGTACCGACACATTTCTGGGGGAAAGTTTTATACTACCAATGAAGACTAAATGACGGCATGGCCTATACCGACAAATTTAGAGGGGAAAGTTGAATATCCCCAACGAAAACTAAATAGCAAATTTGAGTTATTTCGATTAATTATTGTAGCAATAACCTTCAAAATACCGAAAATCGGAAGGTACCGTTCTGGAGGAAAGTTTTATACCACCAACGAAGACTAAATGCCTAATTTCATTTTGGTGGAATATTGAGGCCACAACCTTCAAAATACCGCAAATCGGAAGGTACCGTTCTATGGGGGCTATATGAAGGAGTGGGCCTATACCGACAAAATTCTAGGGAAAAGTTTTATTACCTAGCGAAGACTCAGTACCAAATTTCAGCTATTTCGGTGTGATAATGGTGCTAAAGCCTTCAACATATCGAAAATCTGGTGGTACCGTTCTATAGGGGCTCTATCAAAACGTGGTCCGGTATAGGCCATTTGCAAGACCAAACATCCTAGGAGTAATATAAACTTCTATACCAAAACACCGGCATATATTTCCAAAGGATCTTCGAACAGACCCTAACTGCACTTAAACGCAAATGTTGACGTTTTGTGGGTGAGTTAGAAGTTAAACTAAATTTGGACAAAATATTAGGAGATCCAAAGTTGGGACCAAATTGGTTGCCACATTCAAGAGATATGGTATGCACGATTTAAGTGACATGTTTTTAAATATTGGGGTCAGGTACCGAAAATTGTGGACCGGTATTGCCCATCTTCGAACTGAATCTAAGTTTGGACAAAATATGACTAAGCCAACTTTTCGAGAGCAGGTCCTAAACTGAACTTTTCTGAAATTTGGTGTGGGAGGTACTTGAAATAGTGGACCGATTGAGTCCATATTGGAATTTTATCTAAGTCTGGTAGAAATTTCACGATGTACAACGTATACACCAAATCGGTTATTCCCTTCAAAAGTTATCATGCGCACAAATTTTCCGAACATTTTCGAACTTTTGTGGGGGAGGTATTGGAAGGAGTGGATAGATATAACTCGCCTTCGAACTTAAACCAAGTTTGGACAAAATATTACGAAAGCCAAATTTTGGACCGAATCGGTTGATCCGTTCGAGAATTATCGTGCGCACCAACCAGCCAGACAGACAGACGGACGGATAAACCTAAATCAACTCCAAATTGTCTGAAACGGCACATTAGCAGAAATGCTGAGGGTATAACAACTTGTTGGCTTCAACCCATTTTTACTCATTTTTTACATTGATTGATTTATTTGTAACACGTAAATTATTTCGCGAATTCTGAAAGGCTGAAACTTGGATTCATAGAGTTTTACCTTTGGTACCTAAACAAACTCCCATACATACACACGCCATATATCACTGCTAGCAACACATTTTAATTTCTTACCCACATTCGTACGACCGTGACTCTGGGAAATGATACTTCAGTGTATTTCTTGTCAACTCGCATGACAAGTAATTCTCACGCGCTTTGTAAACGCAGATGGATAAGACGTTCAAAGTTTCATCACTGAGTTTGTCGATAACTACCGGGAAACAAGTGAAGCCATGTGTCCGCAATCTTAGTAATCTGTTTATGACCATCAGTACTCGGCCCGGCTCTTGGCCAGCTACCCGCTCTTTGCCAGCTCACCTGCTGGTTGCCCGCTCACCCGCTCGTTGCCAGCTCCTGACCAAATCCTGCATCCCGCTTGTGACTAGCTCTCCGCCCGCGATCAGCTAGTCGCTTCCGACCAACGCTCGTAGCCAGCCAGCTAGGGACCACTCCAACGCTTAGAAGTCAGCTAATCGCTTGTGACTAGCCTACCGCTAGGCAACGCTCGTAGCCATCACACTGCCCGCACTATCGCTCTGCAACGCTCGTGGCCAGCTACTAGCTCGTAGCCATCTCACAGCTCGCGACCAGCTCACCGTTCAGCAACGCTCGTAGCCACCTGCTCGCACGCCGCCCTGATTTGACTACGCTCATGCTCCGCTACTCGCTCACCATTCAGCTCCGTTAACCAGCTACTCGCTCACTGTAAAACGCTCGCTTATCACATCAGAACCAGACTGGTCAACAGCACCTGTGTGAATTCCACCCGATTTGTCCAATCACATATATACACATATATCATATCTGCATATAACTATATGAATCAAATCGAAATATCCAACTATATCTGAAATTCCGAATACATACTATTCATTTTATTAATATCCAAGTGTTAAATAAAGAATTGAACTTATAAAACTCATGTTATTACTTAAGGTTTGTGTGTCCTTGAGTTGACCCTAGAGAGGACTGAGCTTACCTCAGCCTTAGATAAAACCACTAGTTATAATCTTTGCATGAGAATGTGTGTCTGGTAAAATTTTCGGCCTTTTTGGCTCCGGTACATCTCTAGTGTTTCAGGTTCCTATATTTCAGGCTTATTCTTTTTTCTTCCGAAAATATGATTCCTCTCTATGCTTTTTTGGTGGTTTGAAGAAAGTGGGCTATAGTCTACCACTGAGTTTGTTCATTATCTGGAGTGCTGTTTCCCAGACTCTTGCTACCCGTTGTGTTTACAGATTATGAACGTCCAGCTTCATACCGTGGGTGCTACAAATGGTCCAAATCGATGTTAGCTCCTCGAATCGATCGGTCACAATGAAAGAATACCTTCTACCTATCACAAATTTGTTTATCAATTCAAAATTGCATGAATATTTTCTGCAAGTGTATGTCTGCCAAATCTGCTGCCATTGTATTTAGTACTTTTAGGGTACTTAATGTGTAATGCAATTGTATCTTCTGAATACTGTCCCGAGATATTAGAAACAAAGAACTTCCAGCCAGCCAACCAACAATCATGATGTTGTTTGGCTTTGCAATTGAAAAACGAAAACGTAGAAGTAGAATAATGAACAATTAGTACGAAACTTAATTATCGGCAACAGATGTTTTTGTTGGTTATTGTTATCAAATTAGACATTAAGCTGTTAACATTACAGGAGACTTGGTAGGACTATGTGGTTATGTCTTTAATTAGAAGATTCCACCGGAATAAAAGTAATAATCATAACAATAAACATTTGTATAACCTGTTACAAATATCTTAGTGATGGGTAGTAAATGGAAAATGTTAATAAATTTCCCAATTTATACTAGACAAAGTTTACCAACTGCTATTTTTTGTTTGTTGGCGACATACGCAAAGGGAATAGAAAAGAAAATCCTCTTACTGAAAATTTTGTCATTTGTTCCCTATCGAAGATAGAACATTTTAATATTGTTCACTACTGGCGGATATAAGCATGGTAGTATTTCAAAACCATGTTTGGGGCAGCAAACATCTACTCAGGTCACTACTTTGTTGCATCAAACCCAGCAAGATGTTTGATGCCAACGATGCTATTCATGCATGAATGCAAGTGAAATGGAGCAATTTTTTAGCATCTTCACTCATTCTTTTTACAAGAGCGTGACCCGCAAAATATGCAATTCGAGGATATAGAGACAAATCTCCAGCCGTATTTGAAACATTGCACAATAAACTATATTTGCGGACGCCAGTCGTTTGTGGAAATCAGAAACAAGAAGTCCAAACGTCCCAGAAGGAACAATGGAGACATCTACCACATCAGTGAGTGCACCCCTTTTCATATTAGCTCAATTATATGGGACCTACTGTTTATCCCAAAGTCTGAACGGTATGTCTTAAGACACCACTTGCAGAGAAGTTGTACATGGCTAAAATACTCAGAAAATGTCGCCAACATTACTGAGGAGCATTTTTGCCACTGTTGAAAATTTGATGTTGTCTGGCCTGGGAATCGAACCAGGGCATTCAGCTTGCAAGGCGTATGTGCATAACATTGCAACCCGGTGGTACCCATTTAGCTTCTACATTTCTGAAATTCCACACCCTTCAGACGTAATCATAGTAATGTATGTGGATGATTGTACGATCTTGGCATCGAGTCTTATCATCGATGATATATGTGATAGGTTAAATGTCAACATAGCTGACCTAGTGCACTGTTTCCATCTGAAGAATATGTAATTAACTGCCATACAGTTCACCACTTGGACGGCTGAAATGAGGCTCCCATCGAACACATTGGACGATGGTGTACTGTGACGTTCGATAGCATGTATAAGACGTCCGATGCAGCCGCATCACTTAGAATTGTGCCAGAATTGATGCCACGATACCCAACTCATGCCCGGCATGTAGATTGGGACAACGAATTATCATCTGTCTGCTGATTCTTTATGAACGCAATCAATCCAGGTTGCAGAATTGAGTCTGGATATAGTCTGGATAGAGAGGAACCAGAGCCTGATAACTGAAATAATACAGAAACGAACATATATGCGTTGCTACAACAACAAGAATGTATACCGTCCAGTCAAAGTGAGGTGAAGACCTACCGAGGGCGCCTGTGTTCTAATTCCGCTACTGTTTTGAGCCATATTAAATTAAATGTATACATGATATATTATTGTAATTATTTTATACTTACTAATTGCGAACATCTTCGACATTCTAATACTCGTTTCGATTAACACACGCTGTGTCCGAAACAAGGGATGTATTTTGCTGGAACAACATATCATTATCAAATTAAAATTCCATTTTATATTTATTGACAAAATACCGGAAATGTTTGTGCAGATGTGTACACATGTATGTGGAAAATCACATTACCATGAAATTAAACAAAACAGAAAAACATGACCTTTTGCTCCAACATGAAGAAGACAGACTACAGCTGCAAGGTCCGTGCCATTGTCAGCCACTGAGGCATTTCAACAAAAACTACAGATATATTCTAAGAAATCGAATCAAACGCAACAGTCTGTAACACAAAAAAATGAAATAAACAACAACAAAACAGCCAAAAAGAAGCCAGACGAGAATCAAATCAATTTTAATTTAGAGGCAAAAAATGTTACACCAATCAAAGAAAGAAAACGAAAAAAAACTTTTTCCTAAAAGAAATTGCCAAACACCCCAAAACGAGGGTTGCTTGTTTAAAAATCACAAAGGGGAAATTATTCAAGATGCTTAAGGAGGTCTGACCCATGTAAGAAGGAGGTGGATGGTGTACTAAACCGGGTAAGGTCAAAAATAAATGAGCTTAGCATATGAGCATAAATCTTCAAGAAAATACC
The DNA here is from genome assembly GCF_047663935.1 of Musca autumnalis. Classification (NCBI taxonomy): domain Eukaryota; kingdom Metazoa; phylum Arthropoda; class Insecta; order Diptera; family Muscidae; genus Musca; species Musca autumnalis. The sequence goes on along the minus strand of NW_027411755.1, from coordinate 143,571,915 downwards.
TAAGATTCGAAGGGACATTAGATTAGAACACAACCGAAAAAAAAACCTTAAATATCCTGATAAAGGGGGAGGTGTTGCAAAGAACAATGCAAAAAGGAAATTGTTTAAATGAACGAATGAATGTGAACCATAACGAAATCATTGAAGGAAATAAACAAATGCAAAAACAATACCAAACATAACAGCAGGAGAAACACACGCACACATGAATGGGTCTTAATATAAGTAAAAACCCCCTATTGATTTTCCCTGCGTGCGTGTGTTTGTGTGTGTTGCTAAAGTAATTCGGTAATGGCTCAATGCCAATTCAAGCATATAAAATGTCCCTTTAAAAGGCAACTGCACACAAACACACATGGAGACAAGTGGACAATACATTGAATCAAATCAAATGTAAATCTTTATCGATTTCTCTTGTCGGGTAATCTGTTGTTCAAATGTTCAGACAGCACACACAAATATACGAATGTTGTTTTGTTGCACATAGTTATATACGTATGAATATAAATGGCTTTATATGTTTGTATAGTCTATATACATCCATATTATGTTTGTACAAACATACCAACACATGTAAATAAAATATAGAAATCCAAATAAAGCTTGTCTAAATATACACCCCCATTGTTTTAGGGCTCTTTGAAGCCCAGGAGGTTTTCTGACAAAAAATATATGCAATTGTCTCAGGTAATTCGAATGAACTGTTTGCTCTTATCTTATTTGAAAACACAATTGAAATAGTAAAAAGTAAAAAAGAAATAATTAAAAAATAAGTTTAGTTATAAATGCACTAAAAACTAGAAAATAATTTTTCTCTTAGCCTAAATAAGCATATTCTTCTTCATGATGGGATCTCTCAAATAAAACGCTTCCCGTTAATTGCCATTTAATTTCGTCAAAATTTTCAATTTAAATGCAAACGTTTTACTTGATACATCCCATCATGAATAAGAATATACTTATTTTTAAAAAAATTACAGCCTAAATTGGCTGTAGAATGTAGATAAAAACTTCAATATACCATAAATCGGTGGGTTTCGGAGCTATGTCGAAAATTTTTGGTGCAGAATATTTCCGACTGCTGGGAACCCCAAATGCCAAATTGCAGTCCATTTGAGCAGAAAATGTAGATAAAAACTTTAATACTATACTATAAAAACTATATTAAAACCTGGACATAAAATAGACCCATATTGGTTTTGGTTTCCTATTCATGTATTGTCTTCCGAACCTGAAAAATAGGAAATTAGTTACTAGATTTGAACTAAACGGACTGACAGAAAACAAATCACGAAGAGGCTATATTAAAACGTGGACCGGTATAAACTATGTATGTATATTAAAGAGCTTAGTGACAAGTGAGTGGCTGACTGTCGCTTAGACGAAATGGCTGAAGTTAGAAGCTTGAAATTTTGAGTGTGGGTTGTAGGTGTGTAGGGGTGAGATAAGGCTGGGTTTTTGGAAATTCAAAAAAGAAGGGTACGCTTTGTATTAGGCAAACGGGAAGAGCGAGAATTCTGAAATTTGGAATGAAGGTCACTGATGGTGAGTTAGAAAAATGCACAAAAGGATTTTTAAAAATTCGACCTATAAGTGTACGAGAAGTACTAAATTTAGTACAAATTGTATATATTGATAGAATCTTGGAATTTGGTATGGAATTATAAGTGGTGTATTTATTTGAGAGATTCCATCATGAGAAAGAATATACTTAGTGAGGCTAAGCGATACATTATTTTCTATTTTAAGTGCATTTATAAACAAAACACTGAAACTCAATTTTTTAAATTATTTTTTATTTAGTTTTTGGTTTAAAATAAAGGCATTTTTACCATTTACCTTCTTAATGTTCTTTGAAGAACACATAGGTTTTCATAGTTAGATTTTTTCATTCACTACCAAATACTCGATCGAATGTCGTAATTAGGCCCCTGATCAGTTCGAGAGTCATAGCTCGCTCCGGCCACTACACATGGTGCCATAGGGTGTTTTTACAAATTTCGGTCTATTTTCTCAGGAACAAATGTACAGTCGTCAAGAGTTATGGTGCGCACAGTTTTTCCGAACATTTTTGAACTTTTGTGGTGGAGGTACCTGTAGGACTGGACCGACATGGGTCATCTTCGAACTTAAACTATGGCTGGACAAAATATTACGAAAACCATATTTTAGACCAGATCAGTTCATCCGTTCGAGAGTTATCGAACGGCAGACTGTGACGGCGGAAATCGCCAGCTTGTTTCCGCCTACACCAAGTATGTTATATAGAATGAATACTACAAAAAAAAAAACTGAATTATATATAATAATATGAAGAAACTTTGAATTTTAATTTATGTATTGTTTAATTGTGGCAAGCTAATTTCCTCGCCTGGACATGCGGCCCTCATTTTTGTTTCCTACAGCGATCATACTACGGTAAGTTGTTAATCAAAAGAAGGTAAGTTGTTCATCAAAATAAAGTTAGCTGGTTATGAAAACAACTAGCAATAAAACACACGTGGTCGGATCTTCCTAGGCTTTACGCAGAAGTAAACAACCAGTAGTAGTTGTTATTTCGATGTAAACAGCCGAGGCGACGCGCCGGAGTGCCTGGTTGTTATTTCGAAGAAAACAACCAGCAATAACATAAATGTCGTGGGACCTTCTAAAGCGACGGTAAGAGGTAAACAATAAGCAACAATGTGCTGGTTGACATTTTGGCTTAAATAACTTGCGACAACAGGAAATTCGGAGGATCCGCTAGGCGATGTTCTGGAGTAATACTGCAAAATATTAGTAAACAAAGAACAACAAATACCCACAAGAGACTGCGGCGAAGCCTCAACGAAGGTGTACCTCGACGCCCTATAAAAGGACGCAATTTGGGATAGGAGGGAGAAGTGAGTGAATGTAGAGCCAAGCACGTGAACTCGATAAAAGAATCCGACCAGAGAATTTTGAAACTGCGAGTACCTGAGCAACTAATCAGCTGTATCATAGTTAACAAGGTAAGCCAAGTGTCTTTGCAGCCAGACCAACAGTGCGCCCAACAAGACAGAGTTGTCCCACGCCAGTCCCGAATAAATTCTTCCAACCTCCGCCGAAGGAGTGCCACGACTGAGTTTCCGTAGGCCAGTCGTAACGCGCATCCCACGTCGCAACACACCAGATCTCTTGCGCGAAACAGGACCAGACTGAATTGCCCCACGCCAGTATAGAATCTTTCCATCCAACCTCACGCCGAAGATCGGTCACGACTGAGTTTCCAAAGTCAGCCTTGAATTCGAGTCCCACGTCGAAACGAACCAGGCCGCTTGTGCGAAACGAGCCCAGACTGAGTTGTCCCACGCCAGTCTCGAATCCACCCCGCCAACCTCACGCAGAAGAGGGGACACGACTGAGTTTCCGAAGGCCAGTCATGAATCTGAGTTCTACGTCAAAACGAACCAGGCAGCTTGCGAGAGACGAGTCAAGACTTCGCCTGACAAAAACAATCGTTTGCTCGGGCCAGAACTCGGCTGAGTGGCCCTAGGCACGCCGAAACTTCCCGACAGGAGGTAGCCTGCCAGATCGAGCTTCGTGGAAGACGATTAAGCAACCCCGAACAATCTTTTGCTATCCCACAATAACCTCACGAAATCTTTCCGCAGAAACAAAAAACGTTTTTTCTTACTCTCCGTCGCTCCGTCGTGCCCCGGCCACCGCGAGTTGCCTCAGCAAACGGAGGCATAGGCGTCGTTACAAGACATAACGGTCATTGCTAAATCGACTCCAAATTGTCTGAAACAGATTTCGTCCAAATAAAGTAATAAAGTACCCGGCAACCCACATTTTACAAAAAAAAAAAACAATTTGGTTCGTGGCGGACAGACAAAATTCAATCGTACTAGTATCATCACTCCTTGAATCTGATATTTACAGTGAATCAATACCGATCAATTACACAATTTTCAAAAACATTAAATATCGAACGCAAAATTTAAAGGTATAAGATTTTAATCTTCAGCTTTGTGTATCAAAAGCTCCCTCCATTAAATATCAAAAATACAACTATAGAATACACAAAAAGGGCTTTAGCAAAATGTAATCCAAAAGCAGACAATAACACTACAAATCCCCTTCAGGAACAAAAAAAAACTTACACAAAAACGAACAGAAAAAAGTCAAAAAAGTAGATGAATTACTGGAAGGCACAGAAAAAAGATTCATTTTTATGTATTGGTTTGTACGTGTGTGTGTGCGTGCATATGTATTTGCGCATTAATCAATTGCAATTGCCGGCAGCTTTACACGCATTAAAGCAACAGTAAAGCCGTAAAGCAAACGAATCAACAAAAACTACAAACGAAGATATTTTCTGTCACAAGCAGACTCAGGACATTTTCTCCCCCTCCTACTCCTCCACCCACCATTTAAGCAACGCAACATACGCACACAAAAAGATGTCACAAACGCAATTCAAAAGAAAAGAAACAAGCCGAAAATTTACTTGTGTGTGTGTTTTTCTGTGTATTTCTTTGTGTCCTTCTTAAAGGAGCTGATTGGGTAGCACGGGGGGTGTGGAAGGGACATAACAGACACAAGCCGTTTAGCCGGCAGATTGATTTGTAGGTTTGACCCCCACAGCTTAACATTTTGATTAAATTAAATTACGCAAAAGAAATAAAGCCTCTCCTACCATCAACTCCCTGGAAAAGAAAATGCCAACAAGGAAATCAAGATTGAAGCGACAGGGAAAATACAAAACAAAAACGAAGAAAATCTCCTTTTTAAGCATTCATATGTCGAATAGTAATTGTCGAAGGACTAAATGACAAAGGATTGCCGGCAGACTATGACTGCGACGGCAACATATCACCACAGTATACTACACCCAGTAGACTGTGGCCAGACCGTAGGACATATTTTATATGCCTGCATTGGGTTGCACTGGGTTGACTTGTAAAATCAAAAGGGATGTTATTATCCTTGGCATTCATTTCAGCTCAGCCCTTGCCTACAAGCAACGAAACGAATGTTGTACTAATTTGTTGTTTAACAAATGTTTGACAATTTGTTGGAATTTAAGTGTCCTTAATGTGAGAGGATGATTTTTCTTTGGCTCATTTTGTGAAGAACATTCGTCGTTGCCGTTGTTGTCCCCGTCATCCTTGTCTACAACTAAAAGATGTGCAATTAAAGGATAATGAGCAGTATCTAATTTCTTGGTACTGGTGGGTGGGTGTGTCGTTTGCCATTTTTTTCTAGTTTCTGGGTTGTTTGTCTTTTTAATGTCATCCAAACAAATTTTAATTACGACATGTTTAAAAGGAAGGAAATAAGAAAAAAAACAAAAGAAGGACACTCACATATTGAGACAACTCATAAATTGTCCTGTGTCAAGGTGATTTGCTGCCAGTTTATATCTAAATTATTGCCTTTTGCCCTCCTTAGTAAGCGTTTTTTTTTTTTAATTTTAAAAGAAATGTATGCCTGATCATTATGTATGGGTACGGTATATACAGCAAAGGGGAACGATATGGACATTACGTAGAGTTATTTAGTTGAAGAAAATGCATTGAAACTACTAAAAAACGTCTTGATCAGTATAAATAGTCATCATAGTTGATATCAGGGCTGCGGATTCAGGCATTTTTCCTTCGACTCCGACTCCAGACCAGTTTTTTTCACGCCTCCGACTCCGGTAATTTCTTATACCACTAAAGATGAATATAATTTTTCAGCTTTTTCCTATACTTGGACCATATCGCTCATTTACTCAAAGAGTGACACATTTCAAAAAATCCACTTTCGAGAAAAACGCGTTTTAAGTTGGCTTCCCCAACTAAAAAGATTGTTGCACAAAAACTAAAATAACTACTTGGACCATAATTTGCAAACAGCTAGCCAGATATCAGTGTTAAATTTCTGTGCAAGATCAAGCGTGATATGAAATGTTTGAGTGCTTCATAAACTCAAAAAACTTTTGTATTGAATTATGCGAAACTCGAAGTAAATGAGCTGTAACTCGTTGAGTCCTAAAGATATCAATATGAAAATTTGACACAAGATAAATTAGAAGTCGTACAAAAAATAGAAATTGCTAACTCAGAAAACGCATTTTTCGAGTTATGTCACTCTTTGAGTAAATGAGCGATATGTGCTTATATGTTGTTTTCCCTAAGGTATTTTGTAATGCAATATGATGCAAAAATTCATATTCCATTGAGAATCTGGCGTATATTACATCGAAATCTAAATCTTGTAATCACGCTACAGGTCGCAATTTTAATCGGATCGTCACCAAATTTTGGATGTTGATGGGGGTCCCGGAGGGGAAGAAGCCTATTGATTTTGGTGATGGTCGGATAATATTTAGGGGTCGGAATGGGCAAAAAACTTATGTGGATAAAAAGACAACGTTTTTTTCCAAAGCGAATATCTCAGCTTCTATACGGGGTATACCAAAAGCAAAACCTGACAATAAAAGTAGAAAATATCACCTTTCTAATGATGTAAAGTAAGTTCTCGTACGTGATCAAACAACGAAGATATCACAATAGTCGCAAATAAACCCCAAATTTTCATTTTTGCAATTTTAATTATAATGACAAATATCACAGCTTTGGTTGGGGATTTTCCAAAAGCAAAGTAGAAGATCTGTGTGGCTGTGAAAGTAGAAGATCCCATCTTTACAATGATGTAAACTAGGTCGGCGTAGGTGACCAAATAACGGAGATATCGCAATAGTAGGTAATACATCCCATTTGTCCACGTTTTGGAAATCACGCTACAGGTCTCAATTTTGATTGGATCGTCACGAAATTTGGGTGTTATTGGGGGGTCCCACAGAGGAAAAACCCTTTTGATTTTTGATAATGGTCGGATATTATTCAGGGGTCGGAATGTGACAAACAAAAATATTTGGAAAAAAAGCCAACGTTTTATTTCAAAGTCAATATCTCCCTTCTTTAGGAGGTATATCGAAAGCAAAACCTGGCACGGAAAGTAGAAAATATCATCTTTACAACGATGTGAAGTAGGTTGTCATAGGTCAGTAATGCATCCCTTTTTCCATTTTTGTGCAATCACACTACGAAATTTTGATCGGATCCTCACGAAATTTTGGGGGTTGATGGGGGGTCTAACACAGAAAGAAGCCTATTGATGGTTGGCATACATCCCACTTTTCCATTTTTTATTTGGGTTGTACTGTCGATGCACTTAAATGCGTTTCAAAAAAATTGACCTGTGTTAATATAGACATTCATAGCAAAGGCGCTAAGCTATACCAATTTTAATATTTTGATTTTTTTTTCTTTTTTTATCGAACGTTCCCACGCCTCACTTTCCCACCCCTGCCGACCGAGGGGGCGTCCTCCCCTTTCGTGGGGATCGCGTACACACCATGATCCGCATCATGGTGGCGTATACGAAGGAAATTCGAAAACCAGCTACAGAATCTACTTCATCAGCCAGTTATATATTAAACCATACAAACTACTAGTTATTTAAAGATAAAATTATATTAGAATTTATGACTTCGAAACTCATGCAAAAGTCCACATTATAGTACATGGAATTAAAATCAGTACACATTTTGCTAAGTGGTTCACCCATCGAATAATTGGTTCGGTGAAAATCTATATATATATAAAATTCTTCGAGACTGCCATGATGTTCGAAATTAAACTCCTCCGAAACGGCTGGACCGAATTCGATGAAATTTTGTATGTGGAGTTTTTAGGTCTGAGAATAGGTTTTTAGCTATTTTTTATACTGGTCAGTGGAGTGACCAGGGTACCTCCCTCACAAAATTTTTTAAGAAAACGTGAAATTAAGGATATTTTTAAACGTATTGTTTAAAAATTACTTGCAATACTATGGTAAATACTGCTTCGATCCTGAATGGTCGTCTTGGAAGTGGAATATCGCGGTCAGCCCAATTTTTCAAAAAATTTATTATTATAGATAATATCCTTAATTTTAGTAAGCGTGACTACACAAACGCTATAAACACTGGCTTCAATAAGTGGGAAAGCGCGATCAACCCCACATTTTGGAATATATGTAAAATGCTGCGTGATCGAAATTCCAAAAAATTGATTGAGAAATCAGGCAAAACGTAATTTCACAGATGGTTAAATAACTGGAACGTCTAAAAATGTGAAATGGTCACTAAAACGATGGGTAAAATATGATATGATCTATCTAAATGTATATAAATTCTTTAAGACTGGCATGATGTTCTAAATTAGGTGTGCAGGTTCATAAGGTGGTAGAATACAGAAAATGGAGGGGATGGGGGACCTCTCCCATAACAGGTTTTAACAAATCGCGAAACTCAGAGATTATTAGACGTATTAGTAAAAACAATAGTAATTGTGACTTCTGTCAATAATGGGTTTTTTGAATCAGAATATCGCGATTGCGTACAATTTTTGAAAACTTTATTCTTTCTGATTAGATTTACTAATTTAATAAGGGGGCAGAAAATGCGCCGTGAACATTAACTTTAGGGCTTGAAATACAGCAGGGTCTATAAAAATTCAACTAGCATTTTGTAATCATTTTTTATGAATCACCGATGTTTCATGTTTAAAAGTGTAAAATAAGAAACAGCACTTTGTTAACAAGAAGTAAAAACGACGTTACCCACCAGCATAAATTATATTGAAATCAGGTTTTAGACATTTCGGTTGAAAAAAAAAATCCCCAAAAATCTGTAGGTATCGTTTTATGGGGGCTATAGGGAAACGTGGATTTTATAGTGTTGGGCAATCTCGTTCATTGAGCGGATCGATATTTTTCATTCCGTTCAGCAAAAAGATCCGGGTCGTTTAGATCGTTCGTTGGCTCTTTTTCGTTCAACAATACATTTGACTGTATTATTTTCTTTTGAAGTCGTTCGTTCTCTGCTGCATATGACTCCGTCGGTCTTTTCACCGAATCGTTCTTTTGAAAATGTTCGTTCACGAATGACACATTGTGTGCTAATGGGGGTGGTTTTGTTTCTGAACGTAGTGTTGGTGGTTTTGTTATGAAAGACCACACAGAATGATGCAAAAGAAAGCTATGACCGAGATGTGCTACTGAATGAGGTGAGTTACTGAGCGAGAGTAGCTCTCTGAATCATTGTTTGTTTTGTGTGGAAATTTGTGCTGCTTGCGCTAACGCAGCGTTTGTTTAGAGTTTGACTGCAAAACCAATGCTGCTAATTTTGTAAGCAGCAATGACTCGTCCAACGGGGATCTAAATGAACGATATAAAAGAATGAGCTGGATACGGATCCGTTCGTTCTTTTCACGGAATCGTTCCTTTGAGCCGGTTCGTTCATGAACGACGCAACTCTAGGATTTTACCGACAATTCCCTGCTAAAATATTTGATACCTCCAAAGGAGACTACATACCAAATAATGTTGAATAATGCCGCTAAAACCTTGAAAATACCGAGAACAGGAAGGTATCTTTCAATGGAGGCTACATAACAACTTCTACCGGTAATGTTTTATACCCATAATGGAGACTAAACACCAAATTGTAGCCTTTTCGGTGGAATAATGACTCTAAAAACTCCAAAATATTGAAACTCGAGAGGTTCAGTTTTATGATAGCTGTATTAGAACGTGGACCTATGCTAATAATTCTTTGCAGAAATGTTTTATACCCCCAAGGTAGACTAAGTACCAATTATAGCCATTTCGTGTGAATAATGTGGCTATACACATACAAATACCGAAGTTAGAAATCTAGCGATGACTAGACTGGACCTGTACCGAATATTCTATATTTTATACCCACACTGAACACTTAATACCAAATTGCTTACATGGAAATCCAAAACGACGGGCCAGCAACGCGGACGGGGTCAGCTAGTCTATATATAAGAATTGATAATATCTACTAGGTCTAAAAGGAACATTTATTCTAATAGACTATATTAAGAAATCAGACGGCACACTACCATTCAATACTTTTAAAACAAACATAGTATTCAACATAATACGTCTACTTTTTAATGTAGGCAATCGAATTAACTTTAGCCTGCTAGAGTATGAAGGCAATTCAAAATTACTATTCCAATGTAAACCTCTCAATGCAAAAAGTAAAAATTGCTTTTGCACTGATTCGATTTTATCGGAATAGATTCCATATAGCGGATCCCATACGACAGATCCATATTCTAATATAGGTCTTACAAGGGAAGTGAATAATTGCTTAGTTATATATGGATCAGAAAACTCTTTGGCCCATCTTTTTATAAATCCTAAGATTCCATAGGCTTTATTTAACATAGAAATTACATGATTGTTAAAATTTAATTTTGGATCCATCAAAAGACCAAGATCAACAAATGATTCTACAGATGATAGAACAAAATTATTAATATTGAATTGCCTTGTCAAAGAAGATGATCTGGAAAAACACATATGTTTACATTTATTCAAATTTAAATCCATACAATTTATTTTGCACCATTGAAAAAGGTTATTTAAATCAGTTTGAAGTAAATCAGCTTGCATCAGAGAATTATGAGAAATGAATAACTTAACATCATCAGCGTACATTAGCAATTTGGAGTACATTATTGAACTTGGCAAATCGTTTATAAATAAAAGAAAAAGAACCGGTCCAAGGTGACTTCCCTGTGGAACACCCGACGGAACAAAAATCGACTTTGATAAACATCACTCAAACAGAACAATTTGAGATCTATTTTGCAAATAAGATGCTATCCACTTGAGTAAATTTGTATTGAAGCCTATATAATCTAATTTATGTAGCAGAAGCTTATGATTGACTCTGTCAAAAGCTTTGCTAAAATCTGTATAGATTGTATCAGTCTGATAACGCTGAACAAATCCTTTTATTACAATCGATGTAAATTCAATCAGATTTGTTATTGTTGAGAGACCACTGCGGAAACCATGCTGATATGGACTTAGCATGGGTTGAATTTTGATGGAAATTACATCCGTGATGAGTTTTTCAAATAGTTTAGGAATTGCACTTAATTTTGCAATTCCTCTATAATTCGAAACATTTGATAGACTGCCAGATTTGTGTAGAGGAATAATGTAAGATTTTTTCCATAAAGTTGGAAAATGACAAAATTTAAGGGAATAATTAAACAGTTGTGTTAAAGGAGTTGATAATGTAGCGGAACAAAACTTGAGAATTATACTGGGAATCCCGTCAGGGCCTGGACTTTTTATTGACTTTAAAGTTCGTAAACTTCTGGAAACGTCTTGAGTTTTTAAATAAGACATACTTATTTGGTCTATCTTGGATAACTTATAAGGGTAAGGGTCTCTAATTTGACAAACTGCACTTGAATAGGTTGTAGTAAAGAATTTTTTAAAACCTTCAGCTATATCAGAGTTATTTACAAATTCTTGGTCATTGAATTTCAGAATAGTTGGTTTAGAGGAAACTTTTCTTTTCAAGTTAACAAATTCATAAAAGGATTTTGGATTTGATTTAAAATTATCCTTAATCTTGTTGAGGTACAGATTATACAATCTACTGGACTCTAAAGTATACTTGGATCGAGCAAGGGAATAATTGGCATAGTCTACAGAAGAGCCAGTTTTTTTATATTTCCGAATTAGTCAAAATCTTATGAACAGGGGTAGTGGTGTAGGGTATCACATAGTCGGCCCCGACCCGACTATAGCCTTGGCTCACTTGTTTTTAATTTGTTGTTTTCAGCCCAGGTTGAGATGTGATTCAGATCATCATTTATTTTATTAATTGTTGCTTGCAAATTCTTTGAGTTCGATCCCAAATACAGTTGTACATCATCAGCATAAATATGTAATTGACAATGTCTCAAAGTGTCCGGTAGATCATTGATGTAAAAACAAAATAGTAGAGGTCCCAAAACTGATCCTTGAGGCATTGTTTACTGGTAACTCTGACGAAAACTTATTGTTATGACAAACAATTTGTGATCTATTACTCAAGTATGAATTAACTAGACGGCAAGCAGATGTGGAGAAGTTAAATAGTTTTTCAAGTTTTTTTAGGAGAATCGAATGGTTTACGGTGTCGAATGCTTTGCTGTGGTCCAAAAGTATAAGAAATGAATCTTGTCTATTGTCCATGTTAGATCTTAGGTCTTCAGCGACATTTATAAGAGCGGTGACACAGCTTCTGTTTTTCCTAAATCCGGATTGATGCTCAGTTAATTCAACCGAATATTTTCGTTAACTACCTATGTCGGTTCGTTATTAAAAAAAGTTACAGAATCGCACTACTGATCTCTTCATTAAAGTCAAGCACGTTTCCTCGTAGAAGATCTTAGAACTTGGAAGACATGTTGGTCTTCATGTTGATCGTCAGTAGCATTTCTCATAGTAGACCACAAGGTTTTTTATAGTAGTCCAATAGGTCCTCTCATAGAAGGATGAAAAGGCCAGTAAGTGTTCTAGCAGAATACTTTTAGTACTTCCAGCAGAAGAGTTGTAGCACTACTATAAAAAAAAACAAATAAGTCAAAACAAGTGAGAGCGATAGTAGGAATGGGCCGATCATGCAATTCCCTGCACCACTACTCCTGGACACTAGCTTTTCTCAAAATTTCTTTTCCACACGCAGAAAAATTTATGTTAGAAATATGTTTGGATCCAAACAAATATATGTTTGGGACCGGTTGCAAACAAATATATGTTTGGATCCAAACATAATGTGTGTTTCTTGTTTTGTTGTTGTTAACCAACGAAGAAGAAAAGAAAAAATGATATGAATTATATTTTTTTTCTTTCTTCAGTGTTTTAGTTGCCTTTGTAGAGTAAAGACGGTAAAGTGAGTGAATAAATCAGTGTTTTGTGTTTTCTTAAAGAAATTGTGTTTTTAGTAAATTAAATGCCCAATACATTTTATAATTGAATCGGAAAGTTGAATGGAATTATTTTATTGGACAAGGAAGAAATCGCATTTAATATTGGTAATTACATACATACTTATGTATATTTGGAATATGGCATATCCATATTTATTTATTACATTACATAATCATTTGATTCTAGATGCCGATTCCCCGCTGATGATTTCAACTAAGAGGACAATTTGTTTTATTTCACAACTAAGGAGAAGCGTTCAACTACGTTTCTATATATTTTTCCTTTTTAAAAGTGTGACTACAAATTATTTCAATCAGTTTTTCGTTTATTAAAGTGTGTTATGTATTTCTTTGGAATTTTGTATGTACCTATGTGTTTGTTGTTCTTTTGCCTTTTAATAAAAAACCACAACATTTGTGTGTATACTATAGAGATAGCCAGTGAGCTCTTACTGAGAGCAAGTGAGCACACATTTTAAAGTGTTTTACATTGAATTTTACGCTCCCTTGCTCTCAGTAAGCGCCCACTGGTGCATGTGTTTGTTTTTTTGTGCCTTTTGGGTTTGTATTTTTTTTGCACCCAAACATATAAAATGTTTGCACCCAAACATAAAATTGTTTCCACCCAAACATATCTTTGTTTGCACCCAAACATATATATCTTTGCACCCAAACATAAATATCTTTGCACCCAAACATATATATGTTTGCACCCAAACATAAAATTGTTTCCACCCAAACATATCTTTGTTTGGACCCAAACATATATTATGTTTGGGACTGTTGCAAACATATATATGTTTGCTGCAAAATATGTTTGGGACATATGTTAGAGAGGCCGATTTTTTTTTGCGTGCACGATTGTGATAAGATATCTGAGATCGGACAATTATTGCGACATACACAGCATCGAACAACACCTAAATACTTTCCGATCAACACTACAACGAACAACATTGACTCACACCGAAAAAGAACCACCTTCATGTCCAAAAATATTTTGCAATTATATTAAAAAGCATTTTTTAAATTTGATTGGTAAGGACTACACTTGGCTCCTAATATATTGTCATTCTTTTATAGGAAGATATATAACGAAATCTAATAAAGGACACATTTCAGATGTCAAAGTCAAAGGTAACCACTTTAATAAAACCTCAAATTTGGTACTATTGAGCATTAGACAGGACTACTTTTGGTTAAAAAATTTAATATTATTAATTTCGCATCGATTCCAAGAGATACACTAGCGGTCATCTGAATAGGTTTGAATTTTTTTCTTTTTATATGTTAAGGTATCTTCTGACGTGTTCGTATTGCAGATCCATACTATTTAGTTTTTGAGAGTCCTATACTATGCCAACATTCCCAAGAAAAAACTTGACGGTGTTGCCATATTTTCAGAAAATATCCCAATTATAATAAAAAATGTACAAAAAAGTGCCCAATTTTGTCGGTCATCAGAATAGGTTTGAATCAAATAAAATTGAAAAATTGTACTACCCAAACAAATATTGCGCAGTTTTTTGGTTTAGTTTAGTAAAATGGAACATTCTGATAAATCCTACAAAAAATTTGACCCGCTTTATTTGGAACGTGGGTTCAATTCTTAACATGGAAAAGTTACCAAGAACTTTCAGATAAAATCAAGAAATATTCAAACAAAAACGTTTTATAAACTAGCTTTAAATGACTTTTTGATTTCGTTAGATCTCTTCTGAGCTTCGAAAATTGTCTGAAAGCAAATACCAAGTGTGGCCATATTATTAGGATCGATAAAATGGAACGGTCATTGAAAATAGTTGGTATTTTAGTTCAAGTTTCATTTTTTAACTATCCTTGCAGTACAAATTTAAGTATTATCATGCTCACAAATCCACCATAGTTGACCACATGTATCATAAATGTTCGAAAATTGGTCTGGAAGAATGTTTCATCGACGACAATAAAGTAGAAAATTGTAATTCAAATTTAAGTCAAAGGGGCATGATATCGTCGACTTTTATAGTGCTGTAATACCTATATAGTCAGGTCAAAAAGTTTTTTTCTGTTCACAAGTCATAAAACAAACACGAATAAGTACAAAAGAATGGACTACTGAGGTTATACAGCACTATAAAAGTCGGTGATATCATGCCCCTTTGACTTAAATTTGAATTACAATTTTCTACTTTATTGTCGTCGATGAAACATTCTTCCAGACCAATTTTCGAACATTTATGATACATGTGGTCAACTATGGTGGATTTGTGAGCATGATAATACTTAAATTTGTACTGCAAGGATAGTTAAAAAATGAAACTTGAACTAAAATACCAACTATTTTCAATGACCTTTCTATTTTATCGATCCTAATAATATGGCCACACTTGGTATTTGCTTTCAGACAATTTTCGAAGCTCAGAAGAGATCTAACGAAATCAAAAAGTCATTTAAAGCTAGTTTATAAAACGTTTTTGTTTGAATATTTCTTGATTTTATCTGAAAGTTCTTGGTAACTTTTCCATGTTGAGAATTGAACCCACGTTCCAAATAAAGCGGGTCAAATTTGTTGTAGGATTTATCAGAATGTTCCATTTTACTAAACTAAACCAAAAAACTGCGCAATATTTGTTTGGGTAGTACAATTTTTCAATTTTATTTGATTCAAACCTATTCTGATGACCGAAAAAATTGGGCACTTTTTTGTACATTTTTTATTATAATTGGGATATTTTCTGAAAATATGGCAACACCGTCAAGTTTTTCTTGGGAATGTTGGCATAGTATAGGACTCTCAAAAACTAAATAGTATGGATCTGCAATACGAACACATCAGAAGATACCTTAACATATAGAAAGAAAAAAATTCAAACCTATTCAGATGACCGCTAGTGTATGTTGCATATTAGATCGGACTGCGCGTCAATCTTCTTGCTATACATGTTGAAGGTCTTTATTGTAAGAAAAATATATTATCGGCTTAATTGTTGGAACTTTGTTGCAGTAAGGTATCCAAAAATTTACGTAATAATATTAACCACCTGAATGTCCTGACAGTTTTTATGTTACTTTTTCTTAAGTCAATTATATGTTTCTTGCATCGCTAATTAGTCGGGACCTGCAAGTGATTATAAATAAAAAATCTTCAGAAATATTGGTGTAGAGATGGGCGCGTGCCTAAAAAATTAGGCACGAACATGCACGAACACGGAACAAAATTTTTATGCACATTCACGCACAAACACGGCCTTTTTCAAGAAGGCACGAACACGCACACTCACGCACGAAAAAAGAGATTTTCATATAGTTGAGCAATTATTTGTTCAACAAATATTTATATATACTTATAAAATAAACATATTGCAAAATTACTTATAAACTAATATTTACATACATATGATTATTTACAAACATTATTTCCAGATGTGGAAAAAAATCTCTCGCTCGTTGCTGAGCTGACAGGTATAGCCAAATTTTTCCTGGCTAATTGTTTTAAACATTTTAGATTAGACTCTTTCCAAAAGTTTAAAACATCAGTCTTGCTAAATATGTACCAATTTCTTTATCAATTAGAGACTTGTCCATTTTTCGTCTTTTTGCCAAATTTGTATTCAAAACATCGGAAAATTCGTGTAAATGTGGCATTGTAATTTCCTGATCATACTTACTAGGCGTTTACACCAGACAATTTGTCTTCAAATACAACTCTGATTTACTAACGCATACATACATTTGTCGGCTGTCTCTCAGCTGTCCATCAGTATTTCAAAGACAGTAGGGTTAACAAATTTTTTACATTTTTTGTAAAAATGTGTGAGATAATAATTGAAATGTGTTGAAAACAAAAAAACATGAACAAAAACAAAATATGTGAACGAAAAATAAAAGGAAATCGATGATTTTCATTCAAAATTTTACAACTGTTTTTGCAGTTGTCAGGACGTCTACGTCACACAGGCAAGTTTTGGGATTTTGACAATCAATACATGAAGTCAATTGTTCTGTCTTGTGTAAACGCAGGGTTAGAACAATCTATGTTCTCACTTTGTATATCAAGTAACGTTGCTTTTACTTTAGCTATTACGTCATTTCTTTTTTCTTCTAATAAAAAATCATCTCCTTAAATGGCGGAAATAAAAACATCGCTATAAGATGTGCCATTGCTGTACAAAGCGTTTAATCAATGTAAACAATCATTGCTTTCAAATCGTTCATGAATTGAGAGTCAATGGTATCAATTGAACAAACTTTCAAAAGTTTTTCAGACCAAATGGCAAAAATGTGCATAGTAGGGTATTTTTCCGAGCTTAATTTTTCGGAACACTCTTTGCATATTTTGAGAAAACCCAATAGAGGTTCTAGCTTTGTCAGATATACGATCCGACTCATTCTTTTCTATCAAAATACTCTTAATCTCATTCTGGACTTGGTATATGCTCTCAAGCATAATATATGGTGAATTCCAACGAGTTCTTATATCTTGTTTTAACGTTTTTGACAATTTGTTGTTTAGCTCTGAGTGTTTAAAATATCTTGAAAGTTTTTTTTGAACAGTCAATCAGTTTTCCCAATTCGGGAAGAGGCTGTTTTTCAACAACATCATCCATAACTAAGTTCAAATTGTGGCAAACGTAAGGTATACGTTTAAATCTTTTAAAATCCGAAACAACGTTGGAACCATTGTCGATTACAAATACAGAATTTCCCACCTTGTATTCAATATCAAATTTAGCAAGATAAACAACTGATTTTCAAAGACAGTATATTGCGTTAACCCGCTGAGTTGTTTCTGTATTTGCTTCTCTCTCATGAACAAAACAAATGGCAAACAAACATCATCTTTTTGTTCTGGCCTCTCCATAACAAAACGGCAAAAAGTACCAGACTACAAAAATGAAGAAAATAATTTTAGGAAAACTACAGTTGGTGAATTTTTGGTCGGTTTTATATTCTTGTTCGATTTTTGTGTTTAGTATGGTCTTGCACGACTTCTAAAGGGAGCCCAAATATTTAGCACGATCGTGACACATAGTGCAGATAGTGTATTGTCGTGTCGTGCAAAATCGTGCCTTGAGAAAAAGCAGGATCACGCACGGCCAAAAATTTATTTCGGCACGAAACGCACAAACATGGCGATTTTCGAGAAGGCACGAACACGCACTACTCACGGCACGACACGCGCCCACCTCTATATTGGTGTCGAACTGATGAATAGTATAATTGGAAGTGTTTGTCTGAAATCTAAACGTGAATTGCTTCTTAAATACTGCAAGAATCGATCTAAAGCTTCTAGGGAATTTTTATGGGCTATCGTACATTCGTTCCAGATGATACTTACTTACTTAGTTGGCCCATTACAGAACATTTGTTCCATAGACCGAACTAAGAAAATATCTCGATTCCTCTCTGTTTTTCGCTTGTAAGCTCCATCGAAGCTTAGGCCTTCCGATTCTGCGTGCACCGCCATGTGGCATGTATTCATACGCCTTTTTAGCGGGTTCGCCATCGCTCATTCTCATGATATGGCCTAGCCAACGCAATCGTTGCATCTCGATACGCTTAACTATATTCATGTCTTTGTATAGCTTATATAGCTCGTGGTTCATACGACGTCGATATTCACCGTCAACGCAAATCGGCCCGTAGATCTTTCGAAGAATTTTCCTCTCAAACACACCATGCACTTCCTTATCTGCTTGCGCAAGTACCCATGCTTCGGAGCCATACATTAGCACGGGTAGTATCAGCGTTTTGTATAGTGTTATTTTTGTTTGACGAGATGTGGCTTTGTTTTTAAGTTGCTTACTTAGACCATAGTAGCATCTGTTGGCCAATACAATTCTTCTTCTTATTTCACAACTGATGTTTTTTGTTGTGTTTATGGCAGTGCCGAGTTAGACGAAGTCTTTAACTACCTCAAAATTGTAGGTACCAACTTCCACAGTTGGTCCGAGCTCTATGGACGCTTTGCGCGTCGACACCATCAATTTGGTCTTTTCGCCGTTTACCGCCAGACCCACTTTCGCAGATTCTGCTTCGACCTTCCTAAAGGTATCAGTTACTTCCTTTACTGATAGTCCCATGATGTCTATGTCATCAGCATAGGCAAGTAACATGTGGCTATTGGTGTAAATTGTGCCATTTCTTTTGACATTTGCATCTCGTATTACCTTTTCCAGCAAAATGTTGAATAGGTCACACGAAAGGCTGTCTCCTTGTCTGAAACCTCTTTTGGTACAAAATTCTTGGGAGAGGTTCTTTCCAATTTTAACTGAGGACCTAGTATCAGTTAAAGTCATCGTACAAATCCAGATGATAACTTCTGTTTAATCTTGCATGTGTGCCCTTCATTCCAATGAATGCCCAGAGGCAACTTTAGGGCCGACAGTGTTGTCCTTCCACCTTCTTATAATGTAATTTATATAGCTGATGAAGCTATCGATATTTTGCCCTCTAATCTAAACACTTCCCTTCCAATAAGACCAAAGCTACGTTGTGCATAACATCTGATATTTCCATTGATTTGTAACATACATATTTAAGAAAATGGAAGTGGCCGGGTTTTATTGCTAAAATATGTACCCAAGGTCGGGGAAGGAACACGTTTGTAACATGAGGCGCCTTCGCCACGTTTTTGTTCAAAATGTTCTCATACCGACACCGTTAAAGTTTTTTTCGATATTAAACATTCTCCAACGGACTGTAATTTACCATACTTCTTCCTTAATATCTTCTTGATATCTCAAAAGGTAAAGAAGATATCACAAAAAATACCTACCATAATTATTTTCCCAATACCCAGAAACACACAAAACCGCGTGCATCCGCTTTCATACCTATAACACAACTGCCAACTTTTGGGAGATGATAGATCTTCATTAAACGGACCCTCTGGAAACCCCGAAATGATTTGGTCGAGTACAATTTGTTGAGCTACTTTAAATAATTATTACCTTTTTTCTCATTTTCTGATAATTATTTTTTCTTTTTGTAATTTCAAATAGAATCTTTTATTGTTTTGAAGTTTCTGTACGGAAAATGTTAAAGATGTTTTGTGAGAAATATTTTAAAATTTTTTGCTTGAATACACTTTTTAAGGTTTTCTCAGTAAAATCTGAATTACTTTTTTTTGTAATTTTATTCCATTTTCAAATAATAAAAGAACGCGGAATTCCGTAAGAAATATGTACTCCATATTTAAAAAGCTATATTATATCTTTATAGAGGTCTCGAGGTTTTCTACTCATATTTGATCCAAAAAAAGTTACTCGTAGAGTATTTTGTGAATGGACGTTCATGAAATGAAATACATATTGGACAAAATGTACCATATATTGGTTTTCGTAAAGTATATATCGAAACCTAATTAGAAATTTGTTTCAAAATATTGTAATCTTAGTTTAGAGAAATTCTGTGTTAAACAGTAGGAAAAATCAGACAATTTAGTGTCATTCAGCCCAATCCGCCCGTCTGTCTATATGGCTGGAGCGCATGATAACTCTCGAACGAATCAGCCGATTATGTCCAAATTTTGGATTTCGTAATATTTTGTTCAAACTTAGATTAACTCATATCAGTTCACTCCTTCAGTTTCAAAATTTAGTTTTTTTTTAGATTATTTTAACAACATTTTCGGGTACCTCCCTCATAAAAGTTGAACATAACTACAGTACCAAAGGTACTTCTTTTGGTCTTGTTTACAGCGATATTCTATTTTTCATAGCCAAGTCCGTGCTTCCTGACATAATGTTAAAAAAGTATACGGTGACCAACTAAAATGGCTGGTTATATGGTGTTATAACTATCGAAATAAAAGGCTCTCAAAATAAGATCGACTTCCTAAATAGATATTTAGGTCCATTCCATTCATTCCGTCTGCAAGTTCATATGTATGTCCAAAGAAGTTCATAAAATTCTGAAAACTCTCTAAATGCACATTTGATTTGATGGGGGTAATATTGTGGTTGTGTAGCCGGCATTCGATCTGTCATGGATAAAAGTCTTAATGCGCACACAGGCTAAGGGCATATCTTTGTTGGCAAAGTCGACTGATATTTCTTTACTTGCTTTCCAGAAAATATATGTCACGAGTTCGCTTACAAGTCATGACAAATTGAAAACGCTTTTAAGATCAATAGATTATTCCGTGTTTGTTTCCCCAAGCCTATTTTTGCATCATAAGATAATCGGGACCTTTGTTCATGTCATTTTGTACTAACAGCATAAACAATTCTTACGGTATACCCCTCCAGAGGGGAAAGGGGGGAGAATGTTACGCTCGTGGTTTCTTAAAACACTCTTCTAAGCAGCACAAAGCTGAAACCGGCGCATTGGCTTGATTTTTACACTCTAAATATTTTGGCCACTTTCTCCATACAAGTGGATCCACTGTGGATCAGGGTGAAGTTCTAAGTCGATATAACAATTTCCATCTGTCGGTCCGTCTGTTAACAGTTCTCAATTTTGACGACAGAGCTTTGTACTTTGGTATAGAAGTTTCTACTTCTCCTAGGCTGTTTGGTATTGCACATGGGCTATATCGGTTTACATTTTGATATGGCCCCCATAGAATGGTAACACCAGATTTTCGGTATTTTGAAGATTTTAGCTTCATTATCACACCGAAATGGCTGAAATTTGGTACCTATTATTCGTTCGGTATAAAACCTCCAATATGAAATTTGTCGGTATAAGTCAACAGTATCTCCCGATTTTCGGTATTTTGAAGGTTATGGCCATAATAATCCATCGAAATGGCTGAACTTTGGTATTTAGTCTTCGTTGGGGGTACAAAACTTTCCACCTGAAATTTGCAGATATAAGTTTACGCCTTCATATAGCCCCATAGAACTGTACCTCCCGATTTTCGGTATTTTGAAGTTTGTGGCCACAACAACCCACCGAAATGACTGAAATTTGGAATTTAGTCTACGTTGGAGGTAAAACCCTTTCCGACAGAAAAGGTACAGTAATTCTGAAGGTTGTGACGTCAATATCCACCAAAATTACTGACTTTTGTTAGTCTTCCATGGGGTTATAAAATATTCCAGAAGAGAATTATCACTATAGATCAGCGACTTACTCTGTACCCAATATTCGGTATTTTTAGGTTTTAGCCATATTATATTACCGAAATATCGGAAATTTGGTATTTAGTCTTCTTTGAGTCTAAACACGTTCCGCCATAAAATGTTCGGTATATATCGAAGTTTTGATATAGCCCCCATAGAACGGTACATTCCCGAATTTCGGTATTTTGAACGTTAGCCACATTGTTTTACCGAAATTACTGAAATTCGGTACATAGTCTTCTTCATAACCGAAAGGAAACTAATTGTTCCATTTTACTTCAATACAAATCGTGGTGGAGGGTATAACAAGTTCGGTCCGGCCGAACTTAACGCCGTTCTTATTTGCTAAGTTTATATCTACATTTTCGGTGCCAAAAATAGTGTTGTATCCTATTTAACGCAAAATATAGGGACAAATTGACCTTCAACTAAAAATAGTAATTGCAAGGAAGACAAGGTTGATCTCAATGGGTGTATCAGTGATACTCTTTGGTTGCGAACCGAAAATCACCGCAGGGTTCGGCCGGTCAATCCTGTACAAAGAAGTCAAAGTCTTTTACTGCTAGAATAATCTCACTTATGGAAGGCTGTAATTTGGAGACCGCATCTGTTGTTGCGATCCCGGGACTATAAGAAAACGAGAACCTATACCGACAATTCTTCGTAGAAATGTTTTATATGCCAAACGGATATAAATTACCAACTTTTGTTCAGGATTTACCAAATTTGCTGATAACTGTTTTAACTGTTTATTTCATAGAAAACACAGATCCCTTAAACGAGTGAAACGAGAACGTCTGTTGCAAAAATCAGTCTAGGAAGAATATTAGATGGATGTGTTTTAAATCAACCAAAACAAAATAAAGGAACCTCCTCACAATTCCTCTTTTCACATATTGTAAAGGAACCTCGAAACAGTATTGTATATCACATGTATTTATTAACGTTCATATGTGCGTTCTTATTCAAACGAAAGAATGCGTGTGTGTGTTTTCCTGTTTTATTTTTGTTGACTAGTATTTCATGGAAAACGCGAAATACCATTACATAACAACCACAACTTCATTTACATAGTTGTACGCATTTTTCGACCTTCGTCTGCTTTCCAATACCACCAACACCATCATCAGTAGCAGCAGCAGCAATGATATGCAATTGTTATTCACTTCTCTCAGAAAACCACCTACTGCTCCCACACGCTCGTACATTGTCAAATATGTGAACATTTGTGTGGAACATGAAACAGCTTTCGTTGACACCAAAATTGCTGCAATTGCAAAATGTAATGCAAATATTTTTGCAAAACGAAGACTCTGTGGTATTCACATCGAAATGTTGCTGATGCTGCCTGTTTCTGTTGCAATGGCGGTAAGGTGTATAGCCTAAGGGGTAATTGAGCGGGGTGAATAAATCTGTATAGTTGTCCTTGTATGCAACGACGTCATCGCTGCCTACACTCGTTCATATGTTTGTTCTTGTTAAAACTAAATAAATTCAATACAATATTGAAGATATTGATGTAAAACAATTCGATTACGGTTTTGCCAAATACTATTGAACTCAATCGAACAGAACAGAACTGATGTTACTAGAGGGAGCTGTTTTTGGTTGAGTAGGTGATGTTGGTATTTCTACACATTGACACATTTTCATTTGAGGTCGCATTAAGGTATATGAAAAAGTATGTATGCCTATCTGTATCCATATGGGAAATATTGACATACATATGACATCAATATATGCTATGTATATATTTGTTTGTGAAGAAACAGATGTGTCATTTACGGATCGTAGTACAGTGGTATTGCTACTACGGTAATCTACCGCACAATATTTTAGGGAACAGTACTGTATTTTTGAAATTCGTATTCTATTTGTTTAGCATACTCAACTATTACCCATTATATAAAATTCCAACTTCTCAAACAACATGGACGATTTTGATAAAAAGAATTAAAAAATATCTGAAAAGTATTCCTTCTCGGATCACAAGATAAAAATTTTCCCAAGAGAACGGTTTTGGGGTAAATTCAGAGCCCGGACGTTTTGAATATTGTGCGAAGACACTAGTATTCAAAAAGTTGAGGAAGTCGAGGGAGCTGTGGATTTCCTAACCAATAACAGTTAGCCTAACTTCGTAAAACAGCTAGGAGATCTTACAAAAAAGCAAGGAAGACGAAACCAAGTACTTATTGAGTTGGGTATAAGGTTAATATTAATAAGTACAAGTGCTAAATCAAGAATGCTGTTGAAACAATAAAGTTTAATGAGTCTATAGAGGGAGTTAATGTAGCAGTTAGGTTTTCATTACACTATCTAAGGATCCTGAATCCATAGATATTATTAAGAGGAGCGACGTTTCCTGGACAAACTCTGGACAAGAGGATCTCGATGTGCCCAAGGGATCACTTCCCCGTTTGCTCGGACTTTGAAGGTGTTCTGCCTACAATAAGACACAACCAAACCTGAAGTGTAGAGTATTGACAGGTGATAGAAAGTTTTACAAGCCTCACAAGACTTCAATAGGGGATTAACAACTTTTCGCCTTACAAATCACTACGACCGCATGGTCCTAGTAATGTAGCCAAGTCGGTACTAACGGTCCTGACGTAGATTTAAAGCCTGCTTGCGTTTCACGCATATATACGGCCTATGAAAAGAAGTAAAGGTGACCTACATCCCCAAAGCAGGGAAGCCGTGTCACACATTATCCAAAGACTATAGGCCAATTAATATATCTTTCTTTCCAATAAAGACAATGAATAGCTTGCTGTAGTTCGAAATTAAGGCACAATTATATTCCAACAAGTCAGAACGGCGTAAAGTTCGGCCGGGCCGAACTTGTTATACCCTCCACAATGTGTTGTATTGAAGTAAAATGGAACAATAAGTTTCCTTTTTTATGAAGAAGACTAAATACCTAATTTCGGTATAACAATGTGGCTAACCTTCAAATACCGAAATTGGGTGGCGATCTATACCGAACAATTTCTGAAAGAAAGTTTTTAGACTCAGAGAAGACTAAATACCAAATTTCGGATATTTCGGTAAGATAATGTGGCTAAAACCTTCAAAATATCGAATATCAAGAGGTAGGTTTCTGTGGCGGATATAGAAACATGTAAACCTATATTGATAATTCATTCTGGAATATTTTATAACCCCATGGAAGACTAAATAACAAAATTCAGTCTTTTGGTGAAATATTGACGTCACAAACTTTAGAATTACGAAAATCTGGATGTACCGTTCTATGTGGGATATACATATAAAGGTGTGGACCTGTGCCGACAAATTTCGGGGGAAAGGTTTAATACCACCAACGAAGACTAAATACCGAATTTCAGTAATTTGAGTGGAATATTGTGGTCACAACCTTCAAAATGCCGAAAATCGGGAGTTACCAATCTATGGGGGCTATATGAAGGCATGCACCTTTACCGACAAATTTAGGGGGAAAGCTGGATACCACCAACGAAGGCTAAGTACCAATACCATTTCAGAGGAATATTGAGGCCTCAACGTTCAAGATACCGAAAATCGGGAGGTATCGTTCTATGGGGGCTATATGAAGGCGTAGGTCTATGCCGACGAATTTCATGTGGAAAGTTTTATACCCCAAACGAAGCCTAAAAAATCAAATTTCAGTCATTTCGGTGGATTATAGTGGCCACAACCCTCAAAATACCGTTCGGTGGGCGCTATATGAAGGTGTGGACCTATATACCTAACGAAGAATAAGTATCAAATTCCAGCAATTTCGGTGTGATAATGAGGCTAAAACCTTAAAAATACCGAAAATCGGGTGGTACCGTTCTATGGGGGCTATATCAAAACGTGGACCGATATAGCCCATTTGCAACACCAAACATCCTAGTAGTAATAGAAACTTCTATACCAAATTACAAAGCTCTATCTTAAAAATTGCGAGCTATATCTTGATATCAACAGACGGACGGACAGACGGTCACGGTTATATCGAATTATAATATTACCCTGATCAAGAATATATATACTCTATGGGTCTCAGATGAATATTTCGATGTGTTACAAACGGAATGACAAATTTTATTATACCCTCCATATTATGTTGGAGGGTATAAAAAGATCAAAACGCCTATATCAAAAGTAGATTTGTAGAAACCACCTTACATGATATGGTTGGATACGTTGAGAGAAGATATTCAAACATAACATATCCATCCATATTGCTCTTAGCAACAAACACGCGAATTTTCTCTATCCTACTGGAATGGGATTATCCTGAAAAGTAGGATCATCCATTCGTATACAGAAGAGGTTTCCGCGAAGAAAACCGTAAACAGATTCACACCGCTGGGATTATCTCACCGCTGCTTTGGGTTCTGGTAATAAATGAAATTCTTGTGTGTTTCAACCAGCTGACAACCAAGGCGGTGGCCTATGCTGATTGCAATTGTTGGTAAATTTTTACCCACCCTGCCTGACCTTATGCAAAGTGTTTTGGTACAACTGGCAAGCTAGGCCATGAAAATGGTATTAGAGTCACCCAGGGAAGACGGAACAGCCTCAATTTTTACGTTTTGTTGTTTTTATCAGCTATTTAATAAAGAAAAGAATAAAATGCACAATGGGCTTGGATGCAGTTTTTGCTACTTAATCTTCTATATATATATAAATGAGCTTGGTGATAAGTGATTGACTGACTGACTGACTCATCATCAACGCCCAGCCAAAACGGCTAAAGCTAGGAGCTTGAAATTTTACCAGTGGGTCACTGTTGATGCAAATGTGCGAGATAAGGCCGGGTTTTAGAAAATTCGTCCTGGAACCACAAAAAATAACAACAACAAAAATCCTTATTTTTCATTACTATTACGTACTTATTCACTTAGTTGGCCCTCTGCAAGACATGTGTCAAATTAACAATGCTATAACATAATTTCAAATTTTGTAGTTTACTTCTAGGCGCACTTATTTTATCGTAAACCACTAAATAATAGAAAGACAAGACATTTGTTATCTTCCATTGCAACAGATGTCGCAGTTGGTGATAATGGTATGAACCAATCAATTACGCGAAAAATACAAACCGATCCTGATTTAGTTTTCACATAACAGGCGTCGCACAAAAGATTTTCATTCGTTAAAATACAGTTAGAAAAGATGATTACAAACGATGCATTTGTAAAAATTTTGATTTTCAATTTAAAATTAAAACAAAAATTCTTTCAATAAATGATGTTGGATTTGTTGAACAAATGAGTTGCTATTGAAGACAACATTAGGGGAATAAATTCAGAAATCGGCCAGAAATAACAACAACTAAAAACTGTATGGACCTGACTTTTTGGTAATAACTAAATGTTTGCAAATCAATGAAAGTGCAATAAAATTGTGCATATTACCACGATTTATTTGCAATTAAGAATTTTATCGTATATGGAGATGTACAGTCATAACTATTCAATTTCAAAATCTGTAATTTGAAGAAATCGCTAAATAATTAATGAAATCAATAATAGGTCCCAGGAATATAGGAATTTGGTATGGAAATCAAGGTTGGGAAGTGGTGCTTCTAAATAGCTGGAATCTCGTATTTGGAATTGAGATTACTGGTGGGGTGTAGGATTGAGGTAGTTTTGAAAATTCGTACTTATGAGTACGAAAAGTACTAAATGGTACTAAATTTAGTACAATTTGGATTTGAATGAGCGGATAGAGCTGGAAACCTGAAATTTGGAATTAATATTACTGTTGAAGTGTAGGATTGAGATATGAGGGTGGTTTTGGAAATTAGTACTTATGTGTACGGAAAGTACTAAATGGAACTAAATTTTGTATATTAGGGATTTGGGTGAACGAATAGCGCTGGAATCTCTAAATTTGGAACTGAGATTACTGGTGGAGTTTAGTATTGTGGAAGTTTTGGAAATTCGTACATAGGGTACGAAAAATACTTAATAGCACTAAATTTGGTACAGTTTCGATTTGGGTGAACGGATAGAGCTTGATTCCTCAAATTTGGACTGAGGATCACTGATGAAGAGTAAGAAAGATGCACCAAAGGGTTTTTGGAAACTTGAGTGTACGAAAAGTACTAAATGGTACTAAATTTAGTACAATTTGGATTTGGGTGAACGGATAGAGCTGGATTCCTGAAATTTGGAATTGATATTACTGTTGGAGTGTAGGACTGGGGAAGTTTTGGAAATTCTTACTTATGTGAATGAAAAGTACTAAATGGTACTAAATTTGGGGACAATGGCGATTTGGGTGAACGGATATAGTTGGAATCTCGAAATTTGGAATTGAGATTACTGGTGGGGTGTAGAATTGAGGTAGTTTTGAAAATTCGTACTTATGAGTACGAAAAGTACTAAATGGTACTAAATTTAGTACAATTTGGATTTGGGTGAACGTATGTATGTAGCTGGAAACCTGAAATTTGGAATTAAGATTACTGTGAAGTGTAGGACTGAGATATAAGGGTGGTTTTGGAAATTCGTACTTCTGTGTTCGAAAAGTACTAAATTTGGTACAATAGGGATTCGAGTGAACGGACAGAGCTGGAATCCTGAAATTTGAAATTGAGATTACTGTTGGAGCATAGGATTGGGGAAATTTTGGAAATTCGTAATTTATGTGTACGAAAAGTACTAAATGGTACTAAATTTATTACAATTTTGATTTGGGTGAACGGATAGAACTGGAATCCTGAATTTTAAGTATTTTAATTTTATTTATTTTAATTTAAAGTATGAATTATAGTAAACGGAAAGAGTTAGAATTTGCAACCCGTTCGCGGTAGGCTATAGAGGTAGAATTTGGATTTGGGTGACGGATAGTATTTGGGTCCTGAAATTTGAAATTAGGATTACTATTGGAGTGTAGGACTGAGGTAGTAAGGGTACGAAAAGTACTAAGTGGTACTACCTGTGGTACAATTTGGATTTGGGGGAACGGATAGAGCTGGAATCCTGGAATTTGGTCAGACTGCTGTTGGAGTATAGGATTGAGATGGAAGTAGTTTTTGAAATTCGTACTTATGGGTACGAAATGTACCAAATGGTACAACTTGGATTTGAGTGCACGGATAGCGCTGGAATCCTGTTATTTGGAATTATGGTTACTGTTGAAGTGAAGGGATTAAGGTTGTTTTGGAAAATCGAATTGTACAGAATTTGGTACAATTTGTTTTTGTGTAAAGGGGTTTTTGGAAATTCGTCGTAGAAAGGTACGAAAAGTGCGAAAGTGTACTAAATATGGAATCCATTGTATTAGCCAAACGCGAAGAGCTAGAAATCTGAAATTTTGAACGAGTGGTCATTGATGGAGAGTTAGGAAGATGTACCAAAGGGTATTTAGAAACTCGACCTATAAGTGTACGAAAAGTACTAAAAGTTTCTAAATTTGGTACCAATTGCATATTTTTAATGGATAAAGCTAGAATCTTCAAATTTGGTATGGGAGTCAAGGTTGGGAAATGGCGTTGAAATAAGGAAATGGTTTTGGAAGTCGTATTTATGATTACGAGCAGTACTAAATTTGGATTTGGGTGAACGGATAGAGCTGGAATCCTAAAGTTTTGAATTAAGATTACTGTAGGGGTGTAGGATTGAGATAGTTTTGGAAATTCGTACCTTTGGGTACGAAAAGTACTAAATGGTACTAAATTTGGTACAATTTGGATTTGGATGAACGGATAGAGCTGGAATTCTGAAATTTGGAACTAAGATTACTGCCGGACAGTAGAATTGAGGTAGTTTTGGAAATTCGTACTTATGGGTACAGAAAGCACTAAATTTGGTACAATTTGAATTTTAGTAAACGGATAGTGTTGGAATTAGGAATTAAGATTACTGTAGGAGTGTAGTATTGAGGAAATTTTGAAAAGTCGTACGTATGGGTACGAGAAGTACTAAATGGTACTAAATATGGTACAATATGGATTTGGGTGAACGGGTAGAGCTGGAATCCTAAAATTTTTGTTTGGGAAAGAAATGGTACTAAATTTCATACAATTTGGATTCGGGTGAATTAATATAGCTGGAATCCTGAAATTTGGAATTACGATTACAGTCGAAGAGTAGGATTCAGGTAGTTTTGAAAAAGCAAACGTATGGTTACGAAAAGCACTAAATGGTACTAAATTTAGTACAATTTGTATGTAGGTGAACGGATAGCGGCGGAATCCTGCAATTTGAAAGTATGATTATTGTAGCCCTGTTGCCTTGAGGAAGTTTTGAAAATTGGTACGAAAATTCTAAATTGTTCTAAATTTAGTACAATTTTAATTTGGTTTAACGGATAGAGTTTGAATCCTGAAATTTGGAAGTAAGATTACTACTAAAGTGAAGGATTGAGGTAGTTTTGGAAAATCTTACTTATGGGTACGAAGAGTTCGACTTGATACTAAGTTTGGTACAATTTGGAGACGAACGGATACAGCTGGAATCTTGAGATTTGGAATTACTGCAATTATTATGGAATTTACTGTAATTATTTTGAATTAATGTCCGTGTATGGCTGAGATATGTCGTCGAAATACGTACCATAAGTATACGAAAATTACTTAATGGTACTCAATTTGTTTTTGGGTGTAGGGACAGTGCTGGAATTTTTATTTTTTGGAGTTAGGGTGTGTATTGGTGTGCAACGTTGATCTCGCTGTTAATGTGTAAGGGTGAGATACGGCTGATCTTTTTGAAAATCGAACTTAAGGGGTACGTACAGTACTAAGATAAAAATAAATATTGATTAAAATTGGTATTAGTGCGACCAAAATTTCAGTGTTTGTCATTTCCATTTTATATATTGTTTATTTGTTTTTTTTTTATATCCTTTCCGCATACGGAAGTAGCGGGCATTTTGCTAGTAATAATATAATTTTTTAACAATGATTGTACTCTTCGATTTTCTTGATTTTTATACCCTACACCACTATGTGGAAAGGGTATTATAAGTTTGTTTTGGTTAAAAATTCATGTAACACCGCGAAATATTCGTCGGAGACCCCCAGTGTGGTATACCAATCTTCATATCTCGGCGAGATAAAGCGATTTTGAGATGTGTGTCCGTCCGTCCGTCCGTGTGTCCGTCTGTCCATTATAAATTGTAATCAAACTCCAGGCCGCAATTATGGACCGATCGTCACGAAATTTGGTATGGAGGTCGGTTTCACATCAGAATAGATCGCTATTTTAATTGGTGATGATCGTGAAATGTTTAGCGGGTGAAATGGACCAAAAACATAATTTGTATCCGATTTTTTAGCTGCTCTGTAGGTCGCAATAATAGTCCGATCGCCTTGAAATTTTAGAGTATATGACAAAGAAGAAGCATGCAATTTGAGATGGCAATCACATAATATTTACAGGGTTAAATGGACCACAACTTTTGTGTGAAAATTGTGAAAATTTTTTAATATACAGCTTTTATCTTTTTTTCCTGGAAGAGATATTCCGGGCAAGTAAGCTATACTTGGAAGAGGAACGCTTGACCTTTCTATTGATTTCAATTGTGTTGGTGTACATGATAAGATACAAGGTTTACAGCCTAATGTACACAGTTATTAGTTTGTAGTGTTATCATAAAAACGCTAGAGTTCGCAATTATAGCTCAATAATCACGAAATTTTGCACGAGGTAAAAGTTTAGGTAGAAGAAGATGCTTACAATTTTGGATGATGATCTGATATTGTTTAGCGGGTAAAATGGACCATTACTTTTGTATGAAAAATACAAAAAATATTTTTGGTCTATAGTTTATTTCCTGGAGGGCATATGCCGGCAAAGTAGACTACATATGGAAATAGAACTACTGATCTTCCCACTGATGCAAATTGCAATCACTTGTCTGCTAGATAACGGGCCTGCTGCTTAATATATAATGTGTTTTGTGTAGAGAACCACATTTTCCTCCCATGCTACAAAATTGTCCCTATCATGACAAAGGTCCAGTTTTTGCATTATTGCAAATTACGTGAAGCCATAGCGTATTAATTCTCCAATTGTATTTTTTACCCTACACCACTATGAAGAAAGGGTATTATAAGTTTGTTTTGGTAAAAATTCATGTAACACCGCGACTCGAAATTTTAACTAAGGTAAGAATATATGACAAAGATGAAGCTTGCAATTTGAGATAGTGATCAGATAATATTTAGAGGATTAAATGGACCAATACTTTTGTGTGAAAATTGTGAAAATTGTTAATATACAGCTTATATCTTTGTTCCTGAAAGACACCTTCCCGACTCGTGAGTTATATTTGGAAGACGATCGCTTGACCTTTCAATTGATGTCAATTATGTTGATGTACGTGATCATATAACAGAGATACAGCCTAATATATCCAGTTTTTTGTTTGTAGTGTAATCATAAACCCGCTAGAGGTCGCAATTATAGCTCAATAGTCACGAAATTTTGCACGAGGTAAGAGTTTAGGTTGAAGAAAATGCCTATAATTTTGCATGATTATCTGATATTATTTAGCGGTTGACATAGACCATTATTTTTGTATGAAAAATATACAAATTTTATTTTTGGAAAATATTTTCATTCCTGGAGGGCATATACCGGCAAAGTAGCCTACATATGGAAAAATAACTACTGATCTTTCCCTGATGCAAATTGCAATAATGTGTCTGCTAGATAACGCACCTACTGCCTAATATATAATGTGTTTTGTAAAGAGAACCACAATTTCCTCACATGCTACAAATTGTCTCTATCATGACAGAGACACTTTCAGTTCAGTTGTCAAATTGGATTTTTATCCAAATATTGCAACATCGGGTCGCCTCGCCACCTATTTTATAATACCTCAGGATTTAGGGTAAAGGGGAACAAACAAAAATACGACCAAAGATGTGTCTCATCCAAATATTGGCTTTAGACCGCAAGTATATATGGACGAAATTCGTTTCAGACAATTTGGAGTCTTTTAGCGCTGCCCGATCATCTCTTTCTCTCTTACTGTCTAGCTGGCTGGTGCGCACGATAACTCTCGAACGGATCTACAGATTAAAAACAAATTTTATACAACGTAATATTTTGCCCAAGCTTTGTTTAAGTTCGAATGTAGGCTATTTTGGTCCACACCCTCCCAAAAAAGTTCAAAATTGTTTTCGAAAATTGTGTGAACGATAACTGGCGAAGTGAGCAATCGATTTGCTCTAAACATTCCATTTCTTATTATTCCTTCCAGATATAGATCAGATAAGACTATATCGGTCCTTAGGGTACCTCCCACACAACATTCGTAAAAGGGAAATTTAAGACTCCTCTCGAATCGTTTTGAATTTTTTTTCAGCAGATCGTACTTGCGCCGCAAATCCGCAAGTTAACTCTCAAGAGGATTTTCTGATTGGTCGAAACTTTACACATCGTATTATTTCATCCAGTCATGTGTCAGGTCGGAATATGGACTTATCGGTCCGTCCTTCGAGTACCTCCCACACAAAATTTGGAAAAAGTGCAGTTTAAGGACCCGTATCGGATCTATTTGATTATTATTATTTTTTTTTTAAGAAGAAGAAGAAGAAGAAGAAGAAGAAGAAGGTTATTTTTACGGTCCGTATTCTGTTCCCTTTCCCGGGGTAAGTCATACTTCCTGAGACAATAGTCCAGAAGTTCCAAAAACCCCTGCCTGCTCCAACTAAAATTACAAATCTGAAAAAATAATTCTCAAATATTTCCAAAACTTGGTATAGCCCCATATTACAATACCTACAGATTCCACGTATTTTGAAGCCAACTCGTGTTACAAAATAAATATATTTTTAGAGGTATAGGTATATCCGTTAGCGCAGCTGACTTATACTATCTTCTTTGCTGTATAATTGAATATGAATAATTTTGGGATTTATACATTTGTTTGCACGTAAAATTTTTGAATTTCTATTCATTGTTAGTTATTTCTACCGGTACAAAATATAGTTTAGATATCACAATATATGCCTACAATGAACTATTTTCGAAGCATACGAGTATGTGAGGTACAAGTACACCATTTTGGACGATAGATCTTCAATAAACTCCCAATTTTTCCCAATTATCAAATATACCAAATTGCGTGGTATATATGTATTTATTTTAGGTGTATTCCAAAGAGGAATCTGATATTCAAAGATAATTTGAAGATGTAGCAGGAGGGGCCAATCAATGTGAATTCTCCAATGTTCGAATATTATTTAGAAATGTGTAATTTATATATTTTTCCACAAACATCTCAGTAAAGTTTTTATCGCCGAGTCCGAACGGCGTATCCTAAGTTGCCACTTGTAGAGACGTTTTTCATGGCTGAAAGACTCAGGAAATATCGTCAACATTACTAAGGGGTATTTTGCCACCATTGACAATTTGATGGGAATCGAACCCGGACATTCAGCGTGCAAGGCGGTTGCACATAGCTAATTCCTACAGGTTGTGGTGTAGGGTATCACATGGTCGGCCCCGTCCGACTGTAGTCTTTGCTTACTTGTTTTTTATTAAACTACCATTAAATACAACAAGTAAGCAAAGACTATAGTCGGACGGGGCCGACCATGTGATACCCTACACCACAACCTGTAGTAATTAGGCGGTTGTACATACCGCCTTGCACGCTGGATGTCCGGGTTCGATTCCCATCAAATTGTCTACGGTTACAAAATACCCCTTAGTAATGTTGGCGATATTTCCTGAGTATTTCAGCCATGAAAAACGTCACTACAAGTGGCAACTTAGGACTCGCCGTTCGGACTCGGCGATAAAAATAGGTCACATATCAATAACTTAATATGAATCCATTGATATAAGAGAAGCCTCCCTTGTCTTTACTGGGATGTTTGTGGAAAAATATATAAATTTACATTTCTAAAAAATATTCGAAAATAATATATTGTGATACAAAAAATATATTTTATACCGGTACAAATAAATAACAATGAATAGAACTTCAAAAACATGCATGCAAACAAATTTATAAATCCCATAATTATTCATGTTCAATTATACAGTAATGAAGATAGGAGATGTAACACGAGTTTGCTTCAAAATACGTGGAATCTGTAGGTATCGTAATATGGGGCTATACCAAATCAAGGACCAGAATAGGAACATTCTTCTTCTTCTTCAAAAAAAAAGAAAATAATGATCAAATATATCCGATACGGGTCCTCAAACTGCACTTTTCCCAAATTTTGTGTGGGAGATCCTCGAAGGACGGACCGATATAGTCCATATTCTGACCTGACACATGACTTGGATGAAATAAATACAATGTGCAAAGTTTCGACCAATCAGAAAATCCCTTGAGAGTTCACTTGCGGATTTGCGGCGCAAGTACAATCTGCTGAAGAAAATTCAAAACAATTCGAGAGGACTCTTAAATTTCCCTTTTCCGAATTTTGTGTGGGAGATACCCTAAGGACCGATATAGTCTTATCCGATCTATATCTGGAAGGAATTATAATATATGGAAAGTTTGGAGCAAATCGATTACTCAGTTCGCCAGTTATCGTTCACACAGTTTTTCGAAAACAATTTTGAACTTATTTGGGGGAGGTGTGGACATAGCCTACATTCGAAAGTAAACAAAGTTTGGGCAAAATATTACGTTGTATAAAATTTGGTTCTAATCGGTAGATATGTTCGAGAGTTATCGTGCGCACCAGCCAGTTAGACATTAAGAGAGACAGATGAACGGACAGCGCTAAATAGACTCCAAATTGTCTGAAACGAATTTCGTCCAAGTATACTTGGGTCTAAAACCAATATTTCGATGAGACACATATTTGGTCGTATTTTGTTTGTATCCCCTTTACCCTAAATCCTGAGGTATAAAATAGGTGGCGAGGCGACCCCATGTTGCAATATTTGTATAAAAATCCAATTTGACAACTGAACTGAAAATTTCTCTGTCATGAAAGAGACAATTTGTAGCATGGGAGGAAATTGTGGTTCTCTGCACAAAACACATTATATATCAGGCAGTAGGTGCGTTATCTAGCAGACACATTATTGCAGTTTGCATTAGGGGAAAGGTCAGTAGTTATTATTCCATATGTAGGCTACTTTGCCGGTATATGCCCTCCAGGAATCAAAATATGAACCAAAAATAAAATTTGTATATTTTTCATACAAAAGTAATGGTGTATGTCAACCGCTAACTAACATCAGATCATCATGCAAAATTATAGGCATTTTCTTCACCCTAAACTCTTACCTAGTGTAAAATTTCGTGACTATTGAGCTATAATTGCGACCTCTAGCGGGTTTCCGATTACACTGCAAACAAAAAACTGGATATATTAGGCTGTAACTCTGTTATCTGATCACGTACATCAACATAATTGACATCAATTGAAAGGTCAAGAGATCGTCTTCCATATATAACTCAAGAGTGGGGAATGTGTATTTCAGAAACAAAGATATAAGCTGTTCATTAAAAATTTTCAACAATTTTCACACAAAAGTTTTGGTCCATTTAACCCCCTAAATATTATCCGATCGCCATCTCAAATTGCAGGCTTCACCTTTGTGATAAACTCTTACCTTATTTAAAATTACGCGTTGATCGGACTACTATTGAGACCTACAGAGCCGCTAGAAAATTGGATAAATATTTTGTGTTTGGTCCATTTCACCCGCTAAATATTTCACGATCATCACCAATAAGAATAGGGATCTATTCTGATCTGAACCCGACCTCCGTACAAAATTTCGTGAAGATCGGTCCATAATTGCGGCCTGGAGCGTGTTTACAAGTTATAATGGACAGACGGACGGACGGACAGACACACATCTCAAAATCGCGTTATCTCGTCGAGATATGAAGATTGGTATACCACATTGGGGGTCTCCGACGAATATTTCGCGGTGTTACATGAATTTTTACCAAAACAAACTTATAATACCCTTTTCCACATTGTGGTATAGGGTATAAAAATGTTTAGTCCTATTTTTGTAGTGGGAATCGAATGATTACTATTTTTCTTAATTTTTTAAAGTTTTTTGCTTTTTACCAGTTTTTATAACAATAAGATATTTGTTATTTTACCAAAAATACTAAATTGCATTTTTTAACATTTGTTATACCCTACACCACTATGTGGAAAGGGTATTATAAGTTTGTTTTGGTAAAAATTCATGTAATACCGCGAAATATTCGTCTGCTCGAGGTAAAAGTTTAGGTAGAAGAAGGTGCTTACAATTTTGATGATGATCTGATATTATTTAGCGGATGAAATGGACCATTACTTTTTTATGAAAAAGTACAAAAAAATATGTT
This sequence comes from Musca autumnalis, assembly GCF_047663935.1. NCBI lineage: Eukaryota > Metazoa > Arthropoda > Insecta > Diptera > Muscidae > Musca > Musca autumnalis. The sequence goes on along the minus strand of NW_027411755.1, from coordinate 143,534,801 downwards.
TGGTCTATATTTTATTTCCTGGAGGGCTTATACCGGCAAAGTAGACTACATATGGAAATAGAACTACTGATCTTCCCCTGATGCAATTTGCAATCACTTGTCTGCTAGATAACGGGCCTACTGCTTAATATATAATGTGTTTTGTGTAGAGAACCACATTTTCCTCCCATGCTACAAATTGTCCCTATCATGACAGAAGTCCAGTTTTTGCATTATTGCAAATTACGTGAAACCATAGCGTATTAATTGTCCAATTGGATTTTTTATACATATATTGCAGCATGGGGTCGCTTCGCCACCTTTTTAGCCAAAATGTTCTCGATGTCGCTACCGTTAAAGTTTTTTTGAAGTACTACTTTTGGTGAAGGCACCGTGGATGTACCATGGATGTACACTCACAACCAATTTTTGGGATAAATCGGATATAGCTTCGATACCGCTAAACTTTTTACAACTCTAATCTTCTGTCCTAGTGGATGGATTTTGACTCTTTGATTGATTTATATGATCCGGAACTAAAATATAGCGGGGTACCAGCACATTCAAAAGAGTATTGTAAATACTCTACCCAAAAAATAGGTTTTAAAAAAGAAAATATTGCACTAAATGTTGGATTTAGCAGTAAATTATTGTGATGCGGTATGGACTACATAGTCAATATACATACGAAATTATGGGTAAGCGCGAGTGCTTTAATCCTGTTATTGGTTTATTGAAATACCGACGTGTTTTACCTATTCTTATTCATTTACGCGGTCATAACTTCCACGCAAATTAAATTTTGTTGTCAAATTTTTGAGCTTTGTTCAAAAAACACTTAATTTGATCAAGCAATAGTCATAGTTACTGGTAAATTACAATAGTTCGCGTATTATAATAGTGAAAACCTTAGCTTCATGGAAACTAAATTTTTATATAGCATGTGTAGTGTTCAATAAATTGTAGGAGTGTCATTCTAACTGGGAATATTTGTACTCCAAAAAGGAACCTGATGTTCAATGAAATTTGCACAAAGATTTCCTGGCCAGGCAACATAACGTCGGTGTCATGCTTCCATACGCCATTTTTGACTTTTTGAGATACAGGTGGTTTCTAGGGTTTTCCGGTATGCTCTTTCTGAATTTCTAGTCGGCTTTCTCCTATCTGCTCTAGTTTCCGAGATATCCACGCCTCGACGGAAAAGCATAAACTTTTTTCTATTTTAAAAACTTAGAAGTTTAAAAACATATGTATTTCAAAAATCAGAATTTTAATTTTCGATTTAGAAGTATTTAATTTATTGAGGCAAATATGGAAATTTTTTTTGTCACTTTGTTACATGTGATTTACAATATTTCACATTTGTGTCATAAGTGCGGATATAGAACAAATCGACAAAAATTCTTTTTTTTAAAAAATCTCTATAACTTTTATATTCCAATACATATTCCTCTAAACTTTTGCAAATATGTTCTATATACTATTATTAATATTTCAAGTCAAAAATATAAATATTTGCATTAGTCAGCTCCACACAGTTGTGAGGCAAAACATTAAAATGCGATTATCTCAAAACGGGCAAATGGCGTATGGAACACTTAAGCATGACACCGACGATAAATTGTTTAACCCCTCAGTAATGTTGTCGACATTTTCTGAGTGCTTCAGCCATTTCTCTACAAGTTGTATCTTAGGACACGCCGTTCGTACTCGGCCATAAACTGTAGGTCCCATATCATTGAACCAATATCAATCGGGGTGCACTCATTGATATGAGAGAATAGAATTTGTTCCATAAAGGAATTTTGATTTGTTGAAACGTAATTCCCAGGGGTAGTGGTGTAGGGTATCACATGGTCGGCCCCGTCCGACTATAGCCTTTGCTTACTTGTTTTTTTTTTTTTTTTTTTTTTTTTGTTTTATTTAGGAATTTATCTTAAAAAAACTTGTCCACAAAAAGTTGTGGTCATTATTAGTTTCGTAACAGAGAGAAAACTAATTATTCCATGTTAGTACAGAACATTCAATGGAGGAAGGCTTGGCCGACTTTTTTTTCGTTCATTCCCACGCCTCTCACACCCGCCCCTGCCGACCGAGGGGGCCACCTCCCCTTACGTAGGGAGCACGTACACACCATGGACCGGTCAATGGCGGGTTAGTTGGGGATAAAACTACCGGCTACAAATTATATCAGCCGATATAAAAATTTAATTACAAACTAGAACAACAACATAATTGAATTAGGGAAATTAATATGTATTTACATTAAAGGCTCTTTAGGCTGAATAATACTGGTTCCGCTGAGGGAGATGTAGTTTGCCGTTAAACAGAGCTCAAGGGTGATAGACATAAATTAAAAATAGTTTCTGCTCATTAGCTGTGTTCTACTGTTCCGCAGAGGGAGTTGTAGGACTTTTTTACTTGTTTTTTTACATCCTCCACCATAGTATGGAAGGTATATTAAATTTGATTTTCCGTTTGTAACGCATTGAAATAAGCATTTATAACGGTAACTCCCGATTTTCCGTGTTATGTGGATTTCAGATGCAATTGTTAAAGGAACTAGCTGTAAATTGGCATTTGACCAAAAATTGTCAAAATAGGTCTAAGTTTAGGTGTACATTACATGTATTTATTTATGTATCGTATAGTCCCCATATAACGATAGCTCACGATTTTCGGTGGTCAAAAAATATCTCCAACAAAAATCGTCAACATTGGTCCATGTTCCGGTATAGCACCCATAAGACGGTAACTCCCAATTTAGGTATTTTCAGAATTTTAGCTACATGTTTGGTCCGAACAAAACATCTTTTGGTATAGCCCCCATATAAAGGTACCTCCCGATTTTCCGTATTTTGAGGATTTTAGCTACAATTTCTTACCGAGGTTCCCAGTTGTCACGAAACATCTCCACCAAAAATCGTCAACATAGGTCCATATTTTGGTATAGTATAGTAATGTATTGCCAGTGGTCACAAAACTTCTTCACTAAAAATTGCCAAAATTGGTTCATATTTTGGTTAGTGTTGGGCAATCTCGTTCATTGAGCGGATCGATCTTTTTCATTCCGTTCACCAAAAAGATCCGGGTCGTTTACTTCGTTCTTTGGCTCTTTTTCGTTCAACAATACATTTGACTGTATTATGTATTTTCTTTTGAAGTCGTTCGTTCTCTGCTGCATATGACTCCGTCGTTCTTTTCACCGAATCGTTCTTTTGAAAATGTTCGTTCACGAATGACATAACTGTTGTGTTACGTGCTTGTTTGTGTGCTAATGGGGGTGGTTTTGTTTCTGATATGAAAGAACCAGATGAACGAATGATGCAAAAGAAAGATATGACCGAGATGTGCTACTGAATGAAGTGAGTTACTGAACGAGAGTAGCTCTCTGAATCATGGTTTGTTTTGTGTGGAAATTTGTGCTGCTTGCGCTAACGCAGCCTTTGTTTAGAGTTTGACTGCAAAATCAATGCTGCTAATTTTGTAAGCAGCAATGACTCGTCCATCGGTTATCTAAATGAACGATATAAAAGAATGAGCTGGATACGGATCCGTTCGTTCTTTTTACGGAATCGTTCCTTTGAGCCGGTTCGTTCATGAACGACGCAACTCTAATTTTGGTCTGCTTCCATATAACGCTACCATCCGATTTTCTTTATATGGATTTTAGCTAAAATTTGTAAACGAACTAGCCGTAATTTGCCATTTGAAGGTACTAGCGGTCACAACACCTCACCACTGAAGTTCCCACTGTTCACAAAACTTCTCCACATAAAATAGTCAACATAGTTCGATGTTTTGGTATAGTTTCCATATAACGGTGCCTCCCGATTTTCTAGTTTGAGAATTTTAGCTACTTTTAGACTTTGATTATTTGACATTTGATTTTACCAGTGGTCGCAAAACATCTCCACCAACAATTGTCAACATATGTAGGTCCATGAGTTGGTATAGCAACTATGAAACGGTACACCCTGATTTTAGGTGTTTTGGCAGAATCATCTGTAATTTAACATTAGATGTTCCCAGTGGTCACAAAATTTCTCCACCACAAATGTTCAACCTAGGTCCATCGTTTGTATAGCCCCCATATGACGGTACCTCCCGATTTTCGGTACTTTGAGGATCTTAGCTACATTTGTTGACCGAACTACCTATAATTGACCATTCCCAGTGGTCAAAAAACATCTCCACCAAAAATCGTGAAGATAGGTCCATGTTCTGGTATAGCATCCATATAACGGTAACCTTCAGCTTTGTTCCTCTACCTTTTTAATGGCAAAAGTGGTAAAAGAGAAAACTGTCAAAATTGCTCTTTCATGAACAGTTTTACCAGAAATGTAAAGGAACGAAAAAATGGAAGATCTGGTAGCAATGTCGAAAAGAAACATAAAAATTCAATTTTTTTTCTTTTATTTCACTGTTTTAAATTTCTTCTTTTGTTTGTTCATTTTTTTCTTCATTATCAAATAAACGTTAAAGAAATGTCGAAAAAGCAGTTCTACCATTTTTTACCTGAAGAAATTTGTTTGGTAGCCTGTGGTAAAAGAGAAAGACATTTTTGCTCTCTCTCTCTCCTCTTTCACTCTCTTAAAAATTGCTTCAGTTTTACCATTTTTTAGGGTTAAGGAACGCTTTGCAGGTTAAAAATGGTAACCTCAGGTAAGTAAGGCAACACAGTTTTCGATTTGCGGTATTTTGAGGATTTTAGCTAAATGTTTTAACCGAACTAACTGTAATTTCATATTATAAGTTCCCAGTGGTCACAAAACATCTCTACCAAAAATTGTCAACATATGTCGGTCCACACTTTGATATAGCCCGCATTTAAACGAACCTCCCGATTGGGTGTGGGTGGTCGCAAAATGTCTCCACCTGAAATTGTGAACAGGAAAGGAAACTTACTAACATTTTATGGGGGTGGTATAACATATTCGGTACGCCGAACTTAAATTCGGTCTGGACGAACTTACTTATTTTTTTTCTTAAGAAAAAACTTTCATAAAAGAATGGTCTTACAATCCAGCATACAGGAATCACACCTAAAAAGTTTATGAACATATAGTAATAACGGTATATGCTATTTGTTTTATGGGACTAAAACTGACTATAAATAAACGATTATTAAAAGTCAATATTCTGCTCAAAGATATCACCGATAAAATGTATTTATCTTTATATCAATTTTTATGGAAATCCAATACATGGTTGCAACCATAAAGATTACATTTTGGTTGTTAACATTTTCAAAAGTTCTTTGTTTTTAATTTAAATAATCAGATATTTGCCAACTTATCCATTTCTCGTACATTGTCACTGTTCGTAAAAATAAGGACACATCCCCAGTGACTGTTGTATGTGGGACAGTGTGTTGTTGTATGCATTTGAATTCCAACAAATACAAATTCATTGGAAAGTCTCCTTGGATAGATAGTCTATATATGTATGTACACACTGGCTATGCGACGACAGTCAGCCTTTATTTGTTTTATTCAATAACGAATTCTTATCAGACACCCACTCTGTTCGTGCACCCGCATACATACACTTTTATTTCATTTGACTTGATTTGCCATACATACAGCCTGGTGGTTGCCACCCACACCTCGATTCTCATGGCGGGTAGAAGAACTGTGCCGATTTTATCAATTCAATAAAAACGAAATAAAATCTCAATAATAACAACAACAAAGACAACAGAAGCAGCTAAAGCACCACACCACAACAACGTCGGCAATAATGAAACGAAATGCAAATATTTTGGTAATACATGGGTTTTCCACAATGACATCCTCAGCTTAATCCCATAAAAGGAACTTTGTAGATTCATGTGTGCGATAAACTTAAATGGGGTACATACAGATTTCGTTTAAAATATGTATTGGTGGGTATTCGGATAAAGGGAGGAAAAATACAAGAAAAAAAAACTAGTTTAGAATCTAAATTTCAATTGTTGTGCTAAAATCGAAAATTAAAAGCTCAAATTAAATTCATTTGTTGGATTCATTGGTACTATTTGTTATGGCACTGCAAACTAATATTTGTGTAAGCCAAATTAAGGACGTTTTTAACTTTTGAACTGATGCTAACAAAATATTGGTTAGAATAGGGTAGAAGATAATATTCAACATTAGGGAAATGAATTTTATTTTATAAACATTTAATAGGAATCTATGAAGATAGATACCAAAATGTCCATGACAGCTGTGGACATATGTCCACGTTTTGGAATATTTCACATTAAAAGGTACTGACCTATTTTTTATGTCAATTGGCATCTAGGGTTCAATATAAGTCAACGTTTTGGTATGGCCCCCATATAACGGTACCACCGATAGTATGGGGGTACATTAAGTTTGTTTTTATGTTTGTAACTCATTGAAATAATCATTTCTGTTTGTATTCTTGATCAGCATAAAATTCTGAGTTGATATAGTCATTTACTTCTGTAGTAGTCACTCTAGTGTCTCAATAATTGAGCTAGATCACCCTAGTGTTCTTTTCCATAGGTAGGTTAAATTTTAATATGGTATGCCCCATATAACTGTACTTACGGATTTTAGGTATTCTGATGATTTTAGTTGCATTTTTTGCTCGTACTAGCTGTAATCTGACATTTGAGGTTCCCAGTGGTCACGACATTTCTTCACCAAAAACTGTCAACATAAGTAGCTCAATATTTTAGTAAAGCCCGTTACTTTCCGATTTTCGGTATTTTTAAGATTTTGGCTAAACATTTTAACCGAACTGATAATTGATAATTTTAGTTGCATTTTTGCTCGTACTAGCTGTAATCTGACATTTGAGGTTCCCAGTGGTCACGACATTTCTTCACCAAAAACTGTCAACATAAGTAGCTCAATATTATCAAAGCCCGTTACTTTCCGATTTTCGGTATTTTTAAGATTTTGGCTAAACATTTTAACCGAACTAGCTGTAATATGGTATTTAAAGTTCCCAATAACCGAAAACTTCTCCACCAAAAATTGTCAACATAGGTCCATTTTTATAGCGTCGTCCCGATTTTAACTGTTTTAGGAGTTTTGCTACATTTGTTGCCCGAACTATATGTAATTTGATAATTGAGGTTACCTATGGTTATGCAATTTCTCGACCAAATATTGGAAACATATTACTCATTCGGTAGGAAAATGTGACTACATCCTTCAAAATCTGCGTGTCCAATACCAATAAATTTCAGGAAGAAAGCTTTATATCCCATCGAAGAGTAAATACGTTTCAATGGGATATTGAGAGCACAATCTTGAAAAACCCGAAAATAGGGAGGTACCGTTCTTTGACGGCTATATGAATCTGTGAACCTATACCAACTAATTTCAGATGGAAAGTTTTATACGAGAAAATAAAGACTAAATACCTAATTTCAAACACTTCGATGGGATATTGAGGCCACAACCTTCAAAATTCCGAAAATCGGAAGGTACCGTTCTATGGGGACTATACGAATACCTGGACCTATACCAACAAAATTCAGGTGGAAACATTTATACCGCCTACAAATTCAAAATATAATATTTTAGCCATTTCGGTGGGATATTGTGGCCATAACCTTCAAAACACTGAAAATCGGGAGGTCCCGTTACATGGAGGCTATATGAAGTTGTGGACCTATACCTACAAATTTCAGGTGGAAAATTGTATATACCTAATGAAAACTAAATACCAAATGTAAGCCATATCAATGGGATATTCAGGCCACAACAATACAACAAATTTCACAATACCGACAAATTTCAGGTGGAAAATCGTATACCCCAACGAAAACTTAATACCAAATTTCAGACATTTCGTTGTGATAATGATGCTAAAACGTTGAAAATACCGAAAATCGGGTGGTAACATATATTAACATGTAGACCGATATAGCCCATTTTCAATACCAAACATCCTAGGATTAATATAAACTTCTATTCCAAATTACAAAGCTCTATCTTAAATATTGCAAACTGTATCATGATTTCAACAGACGGACGGACAGACGGACACATCGACTTATAATTTTATGCTGATCAAGAATATATGGGGATTTTTGTGAGAAATCGGCAATTTTTCTCAAAATGAAAGAAATTCAGTCGTTTTACATAGAATACTAGCAAAATGCCCGCTTCTTCGCAAGCGGAAAAGGAATAATATACAAATAAACAATATTTAATATGGAGAACACTGAAAATGTTGTTTTACTAATACCTATTTGAATTGATATTTAATTTCATTCAAGTACTGCTCGTACACGTTTTGTTCGAATTTCAAAAAAAAAAAAGAACTCTACACTTCAACAGCGACCTATATTTTACATTCCAGTCCATGTTTTATTAGAACGGTATGGATATTTTGAAAATTTTATCCACATTTTTCAACCGAATTTTGGAATTTGTGATATCAAAATGTAGAAAACCATTATTCAGAAGATGCTACCCTATATGAGGCGCTCAGCGCCAAAACGGCCTAACCCACATTTTCAAAAAAATCAAACTGACTATGCAGATCGAACCGGAACCTTTTGAAATATATACTAAAAAATTCCCTATTGCATAGGTTAACCCTACGTTATTTTACATGCCGAAAACTTTTTTTGCTTTACTGAAAGTTTGAAAAAATGTCGACGCCAAAATGGCCTAAGCCACATAGGCCAAATCGAATACTGGAAATAAAAAATACGTGTGGGTTAGGCCAAAAACGCATGTTACGTTTTAGTATTTGAAAAATAATTTAAAAATACATTTTCGAGAAGAATTTGTAAGTAAATATCAAAGTTTAAGTAAAAATGTTGACTTACGCCCTGACGCAATTAGCAGGTGCTTCATAAACCATCATAAACGTCTAAAATTTTTCATAATAATGCAATACTATGAATTGTTAGTTTACATTTTGTATGTGATTTTATTCGCCATAATGCAGATGACAACCAGAATAATAATTCAGCTGTTTCTAAATGATTTTTAATCAAACTTAGTTTCATAGTTTTATTGAAAAATGAGTTTTTATTTCGAGTTCCCCACAACTGCAATTTCATAAAATTACTCTAGTATAGAACTCGTTCTACGAACGCAGTTTTCAATGAAATTTCTTTCATGGGCCACTCTAATGTGGAACGGGACTTTGTTTTTGTTATTAAACCAAAAAATCACAAAGAGAAAAGAAAAAATACCGTTATTCTGACGCCAAATACATACCTGTACAAAATAAATACAACCATGTAAATAATAAATCCACCAATTTGTTCACAATAATGCATTACCGTGAATTGTTAGTTTACATTTTTGGACAATTTTATAGAATTGTTTTTAATGGTGTCAGGTAGATTTTAGTCAACGCACCAATGTGCTATCTTTACACATAACAGATGTCGGCCATAAATAGAAAGGGTCGGTAATAAAATAGTGTATGTTTCTTATCACCCGCAACGCAGTGTGTGCGTGGTGTGCATGATGTATTTATGTAAACAGCGTACATTACTAAATGTATTGTCTGTGTGTGTTAGTTTTAAGAGTTGTAAATGTTTTGTAGAATAGTAAATAAAATTTGAGTTTCTTTCGAACCATCGAAGAAGATACATCACCCGCGTGTTTTCGTTCTTGGGTTTTTCCTTAGGTTTTCTTGGGCTGCATTGTAGTGATGAGGCTAGGAGTCGCCTCATCATTTGGTGACCCCACAGTGATTGTTTCGTGTTTAAAAAAAGACACGTAATAGTTCGCGCAGATAGATAATAGCGGGATAAGCGCGTAGAAAAAAAGTTACTGCGTTGTATTTATCCGCTAGGATAGGATCATAGTGAAATGTGATAGTGTATCCGTCTATTTAGTATAGTGTTAGTGACACGTAGTGAAACTTAAAAAAAAGTGACTACGTTAGGTTGGTAACATGTTTATTTAAAGAAACAAAAAAAAATTGAATTTGTTTTCTTAAAGGCGCACAATATTTTTTCGTCAAAATGAATTTTGGAGAATTCATTCAGCATCAAAAGATGTTGGGCGAATATATTGTGTCGCTATACTTAAAAATGAGCAAAATTGCTCAAACAAGTGTAGCAAGAGAAACTAGGGAAAAGTGTGAAGTCATTGTTAGTTCTTTCACAGAAGCCAGAAAGGATTTTTTAGACAATGATAGGGAGCTCCGGCATATGGGAAAATTTCCATATGAAATGCATAGCATATTCGCCTCAGGTGTGCGATATGCAATAAAAAAGTTCGACTATTTAGATCGTCAGATTAGAATAGATTTGGGCTTAGAATCAAATAGGGATTCGTCGGAGTTGCGAATTCTTTCTAGATATAAATATATAGCTGAGATGGACAGCTTAAGTCCATTGGAACAGTATGAAAAAAGAAACATACTGCGCCATTCAAAAACATTGAAAGGAGGTTTAATTAGAGAGTTTGAATATTCATTAAATGCGCTGGAGACTGAGATAAGGAATGAGTTTCTAAGTGTAGAAGATGTCAAAGACAGATATGATATTGCGTCATCAGTACTGATGCAATATTTGAATGAGTTTCCTAAAGAGGATAATCTCGTAGAGAATTTCAATTTTTTACAAATTTGTTACCGCATGGTGAGATTTGGGAAAATTTCTAGAGTAGCACCTAAAGAGGTGAAGGTAAAAGATTATGAAGAAATCAATGGGAAATGGTTTCCCAAGATAAATACTAGACAGGTAGATAGTAATTCAATTAGGAAAGTTGAAAATGTGACTATTCCTGAACTTAAGAAAATAGTAAAGTTTACAGGTAGTGTAGGGGAAACTACGGAAAGGAAAAACGAAAACGTTCGCGCTGATGTTTCGCTAAAGTTCGAAAGTGAAGTCAACCAACTGCGTGAGAAAAATGAGCAGTTGAAGGCCAGATTGGAGCAAACAACCAAGGACTGGCAAATTGCTGAGAAGAAGGCTCGTATGTACGAGTCACGAGCTGCTGATCTTAACGCCAAATACGATGCTGCGACTGCTTATACGAAGGAAGCCGGTGTTGAACTCTGTGAGGTGCATGCAGAATTGGAGCTTCTACGCAAACAAATTAAAGAGGATGCACAGGCACGTATTGAGTTGGAAGGCAACATACAACATCTGCGTAACGAACTGACCTTCAAGGAAAAATTTCACTCAGAAGAAATTAATGAATTACGCACTGGTCTCTCTAAACAATATGAGACCATATTACAACAGTCGTTGCAAGAGTTGCGTGAACAACACGAAAGAAAAATGCGTAAAATGAAAATGCTGTACGAGCAGAAGATTAAGGATCTCCAAGCAGAAACCAATCGTGAGTCCGTTGCAGCTTCACGTGCTATCGAAGAATTAGATGTCTCTCATCAAAATATTGAAAGCCTGTATATTGGCATTAGTAAGTTGGAATCTACAAATGCTGCATTGAACGGCCGAAATTGTGATTTGGAAAAATTGCTCGCCAATGAAAGAAGACGCCACGCTTCTGAGATTGCCAAAGTGGACGCTGAATTACAACAGCTACAAGAAAGTGTTGTCTACGAAAAACTATTGTATGACGAAGAAGTTAGTTGCCACACGGAATGGGCTGTAACCAGCAGGGAGAAAGATCACATCGAAATTTCCCAAAGTGATCTTGAAGAAATGGTACTGAAGAAAGGTACTAAAGAAGTACATATCGGTGGTTTCCAATTTAAACCTAATGCCAATGACAAAGAGAATTACGTCAATTTCCATCGCTCAGGCACCATTGAGGGTGATATCAACAAATTGAGAGTTAGTGCAACATATGAACCTCCGATCAACATGGTTATGAAATCACAAGAAATACAAAGTGGCGCTAGCAAAAAGGCATCGATGTTTAATGCCAATGAAGAAGTTACCGGTTATCGCACAACCAGAGCTGACGCTAGCAATGTTTCAGGTTATCCTCTACGAAGAAAATGGATTTACCATGTAATTAAGCAATGGAAAAGAAGTCCCCGTCCGAGCTGGTTGCTGAAGGTGTTGGGTGCCATCACCTAGAATTAAGTTATAATAATTGTTGCATTCATATAATTAGTTTTAGAATCTAAGTAATGCCTTCAGCAGTTACAAAATTAAATGTAATTGCAATATTACTAAAAAATTTAGTTTGTAAAAGATAAGATACTAATACATACAATTGTTAAAAGATTAGGATCTTTTCACGGCGGGGAGTATGGACAATTTTATAGAATTGTTTTTAATGGTGTCAGGTAGATTTTAGTCAACGCACCAATGTGCTATCTTTACACATAACAGATGTCGGCCATAAATAGAAAGGGTCGGTAATAAAATAGTGTATGTTTCTTATCACCCGCAACGCAGTGTGTGCGTGGTGTGCATGATGTATTTATGTAAACAGCGTACATTACTAAATGTATTGTCTGTGTGTGTTAGTTTTAAGAGTTGTAAATGTTTTGTAGAATAGTAAATAAAATTTGAGTTTCTTTCGAACCATCGAAGAAGATACATCACCCGCGTGTTTTCGTTCTTGGGTTTTTCCTTAGGTTTTCTTGGGCTGCATTGTAGTGATGAGGCTAGGAGTCGCCTCATCAATTTTATTCACAATAATGCATTTTGACACGATGATCAACTGTTTTTGACGTTACACCGTTTTATTCCGCCATAGTCAAAAGTAAGTTGATAGGATCTATTGAAGTGTTTTATCATTTTTTCTTTAACTTTAAGTGTATTAGCAAGCAAAAAATAGTGCAAACTTGATTAAAAATGTCTGGTGCTGACTCGATGAGTTTCGAAGATTTCGAAAATTCGGGTTCGGAGTACGTTCCATCACCATGTGTGTCATCAATTTCATCGCGCTTTTCCGAAGATACCTTACCTGGACCATGCGGAATGGTGGCAATAGAATCGCAGATCGAAATAGTAGAAAATGAATGCAGATCAACTGTACAAGATATGGAAGTAGAAAGCAGCCATGAAATGAAAATATCTACTAGAAAACGGATTGCCAAGAAATCTAGCTGGAAAAAACAAGTAGGTAAAGTTCAGAGAAATTCTGGAAAATCATATAAAACTGTGAAAGGAGTTATGAAGCCAGCTAAAACACTTAATGCACTTGAATGTCCATGTCGGTTAAAATGTCATCAACATTTCAGTGAGAATATTTTGCGAAGTATTTTTGAAAATTTTTATAAAATTGGTGACCATGATTTGCAAAATGCTTACTTATGTGGACAAATTGAAGTAATTGAAAAAAGAAGATCGTATAAGAAGTTTATTGGGGAAAGCCGACGTTCTTGTTCAAGAATTTACAAACTTCCTGGAATAAATAATGTCGGAACGCATGTCTGCAAAAGATTTTTTAAGCAAATTTTACAAATAACCGATGGTCGGATTACACGTGCACTTAAGCATAGAGCACCTGGAAGTGACACAACTACACCAAAATTGGGCCAAAGAGGAAGGCACTTACCTCACAATAAGACCAGCGTTGAAGCTACAGAAATAGTTAAAGAATTTATCAATAAATTTCCAAGGTATAGCTCCCACTATTCAAGAAATAAGAATATTCAAAGAGAATTTCTCGCTCCTACCTTAAATATATCGATTATGTATGAGTTATATCGTGGAACGGTAGAAATGGACAAAGCTGTATCTAAATTCGTTTTCACCAAAATCTTTTCACAAAACTTTAATTTGCATTTTCGAGCTCCAATTTCCGACAGCTGCAAAAAATGCGATTCTTTTAAAGTCAAAATCGAAGCCGCAGCTAATCTTTCTGAAAAGGAAAGGATTACGAGAGAAAGAGATGCACATCACCAAATAGCTGAATCAGCTAGGACTGGAATGCAACTGGACTCGAAACTAAGCAATGGGGAATATGCAGTTATAGCATTCGATCTGATGAAAACTCTGCCGACACCAGTAATTTCCACAGGGGTAGCTTACTATAAAAGGCAGCTGTGGACCTATTGTCTTGGTATTCATGACCTCATCACGAACAAATCATTCATGTATACCTGGAATGAGGGAATAGGTTCACGTGGACCACAGGAAATAGGGTCTTGTATTATGCATTACGTGAAAGCCAATGTAAAATGTAAGAAGTTAATAATGTATAGCGATCAATGTGGTGGTCAAAACCGTAACATAAGAATGAGCACTATTTGCACATACATGGTCAATAATTCGGCATTCTCAGTGGAACAGATAGACCACAAATTTTTAGTGTCTGGACATTCATTCCTACCATGCGATCAAGATTTTGGTATTCATTGAAAAGGAAAAAAAAATATTATAAGGACATTTTACGCCTGATGATTTGGATCGTGTAATCCTCACTGCAAAAAAAAGGGAACCATTTCACTTGGTAAAGATGACAACAGATGATATCAAAAGCATATCCTCAATTGAGAAACTAATATCAAACAGAAAAATCTCCGAAGACAAGACTTCAAAAGTTGAATGGCTGAAGATTCAGTGGCTTCGATTCCAAAATTCGAAGCCATTTATAATTCAATACAAATATTCAAATGAAATAAATGTTTTGTTTCAAGAAGTTGATATTTTAAAAAGGAACTCCAGCAAGTACGTAAATTTTGAATTGGATCCGCTTTATCCAGGAGGAAGATTCATTGAAGCTGCAAAGTTTAAGGATTTACAGAAACTCAAAGAGTTCATACCTCCTATAAATCATGCATTTTATAATAATTTAAAAACAAATTCGAGGGACCGAAGATGAAGATATTCCTGGAAGATCAATAATTATTATTAATATGTATCAATTAAAACTCTCACAGTTATTTTTAGTATTCATCTGAAGAAGTTCTGTTGTTTTAATAAATGAAGACAAAATGGCCTAACCCTCAATTCCTATCAATATATTTTTTTTTAACGAATGCCAAAACGGCCTAAGCCACTTTATTTTTTTATTAACTGTTTAAAACAATCTCTATCTATGTAAACTAATACCTAATGATTAACCTAAACCAAATATTACAACTAATATGTATTTATGATTAATAAAAAAATATAAAAATATTTTAAAAACTTGTTTTCTTTCAACTTCGTTTTTCTCAGAACCATTTCATTGTGGGTTAGGCCGTTTTGGCGCTGAGCGCCTCATATAACAGTTCATTTTTGAGACATTTTATTTTAGGCCTTTTTTCTCAGGACGTAAAAACCTTCTTGTAAAACATTAGCCGCATAGATCTACCTTTTTCAAATGAACTTACTATAACGTTTAGAATAGACAACAAAGATAAAAACGAGCACCACAAATACTATTGATACAAATTCATCTACACAATAGCAGTTTCTTTCGTGTCATTTAATATCCTTCAATGTTTCAAACCTTCACAGCTGCATTAATATGGGAAACTTTATTACGTTTTTAAATAAGTTCGATATTTTCTTTTTGTTTGAAACTCATGTCGTTCACAATAAAAGATCAAATTTTTCATCATACTTCCAAAATTATTACCTTCATTGGGTTGATGCAATTAAACTAAACCGGTTTGGTAGAGCAAGTGGTGGCTGTTTATATGGCTATAAAAAAGAAATTAAAAACAAATTTAAAATCGAGTTTGTAACGACTATTGCTTACCCCTTATTAAAGGTTACTTTCCATGGAAATGATTTTTACCTAATACCTGTCTATTTAAATTGCACCAAATGGAAGAATGATTTTGACCAGTTTGAAGCCTTTTTGTCGAGTTTTGCTCCATCAAACTTTTGCATTTTTGGTGACATGAACGCGAGAGTAGGAAACAATCAGATCTTAGATAACAACATACTGCAAAATATATCCCATATCTATACTCATAGACATTCTAAAGATTCAATCGAAAATTCGCGAGGTAAACAATTGTTAAACATGATCGAAAATATAGGTGGCATTATTGTTAATGGCAGAGTAGATGGGGACATTGACGGAGAGTATAGTTTTTCTGGTATAATGGGTAATTCCTTAATAGATTATTGTATCTGTTCCTCTTCTTTCTTACAGTATATAGATAAATTCAGTATTTCTTTTAAATCATATTCAGACCACATGCCACTATGTCTTGAGTTGAAAATATTCACTCCTACAATAAACGAAAAAGCTGGAAAGTGTTTAGAAAGGTTATATTGGAATAACAAATATAAAGGACAATATGTTCAAGCCCTAAACACTATTTCTCTAGATCAAAGTGTTATCAATAATACAAGTATCGATGAGTTGGTGAATTTTATTACTAATTCAATTAAAACAGCCCAAAGTCGAAAAAGGAACAGAAAGTTCTTTGAACCAAGGCAAAAATGGTTTGACTGGTCTTGCTATCGTCAAAGATCAACAATGCTTAAACGTCTAAAGTTATGTAAAAGAGAAAATTCCCCTATCAACAGATCACTTTATCAGTCTGCGAAAAGCAGCTTTCGTAAGTTGTGCATAAAAAAGAAACATGATTATCTTAACAGTAACCTACAAAAATTAGACCATGTAAATAGTAGCAAAGATTGGTGGAATCTATGTAAATCCTTGAAGAACTCTACAAACAACAGTAAAGGAAACCTAGATTCTGATGACTTTAAGCAATATTTTAGTTCGCTTTTAGACAACCCCGATGAATTTCAAAGCATAAATTGGTGTATACCACTTATTACAGACCCCTTTCTGGACTCCCCTTTTGAGCTCATTGAACTACACAATGTTGTAAAAAATCTGAAATTGAATAAATCTCCTGGTCAGGATGGTATTCCCTATGAATTTTATAAATAGGCTCCCCGTACCTTCCTGCAAAAGTTAATAAGCGTTTTCAATAAAATATTTCTTAGGGAAGAATTTCCATCGTCTTTCACTGAATCTATACTAATACCATTACATAAGTAAGGTGATGTAAATATCGTAAGCAACTATAGGGGTTTGTCTCTCATCGATTGCATATGTAAAATATTCAACTCAATACTGTTAAATAGATTAACAAATTGGCTATCAACTCATAATATTTTAAATGAATTCCAGGCGGGCTTTAGAAAGAACTATTCAACAACTGATAATATTTTCAATTTAGTTAGTATTGTTAACCTAAACCAATTAAAAGCCAAAGCGACATATGCGTTTTTTGTTGATTTTTCTTCGGCTTTTGATTTGATACCAAGAAATAGCTTATTTTATAAACTCTGCGACTTAGGACTATCAACAAAATTCGTCACAATACTAAAATTGCTGTATAGCAATACTAAAAGCAAAATATGGGACGGCAATACTTACTCGGAACATTTTACCGTAAGCTCCGGTGTAAAGCAAGGATGTATCCTTAGCCCAATACTATTTTCTTTATACGTCAATGATTTGCCCAACATCCTTCCGGGTGGTATAAATGTTGCAGACGTCAATGTTAAATTATTACTATATGCCGATGACATAGTATTGCTTTCTGAATCGCCCAATGAACTGCAAGGAATGATCAATGTCCTACAAGATTAGTGCTCTCTATGGAGCTTAAAAGTAAATTTATCAAAATCTAAAGTAATGGTTTTTAGAAAATGTCCGAAATTACCTTCTAACCTAAAGTTCAAATACAATAACCATGACATTGAAATTGTTAATAGCTACACATATCTTGGTGTTGAAATCTCATTTAACCTTTCTTTTAAGAATCATTTGAAAAACAAGCTTTCAATGTCTAAAATGGCAATTAATTCTAATTGGTCAAATTATATGAAAAATCCTAGAATCTCTCAAACAAACAAATTAAAGATATTTGATTCCTGTGCGAAATCAGTAATGGGTTATGCTTCGGAAGTTTAGGGGTATACTAAATATGATGATGTTGAGAAGTTATTTCGTTTTTTCATCAAGAAAATCCTGTATCTCCCTAACAATACCCCAAATTATATGTTGTATCTAGAAACTGGTTTAAAGTCCCTATTTTCCCATACACTAAAAATGCATTTATGTTACATCAATAAAGTCTTAAACCTCGATGCTAATCGACTACCTCGGATTTTAGCTGAGAAAATATTAGAGTTGAACACGTCATGGGCTGGTGAATGGTCATTATTGAGTCAAAATTTGAATTTTTATCCTGTTGACAACAGTCTTCCATTATGTTTATATTGGAACGATGTTATTGATATACTAAACATCAAAGAAAAAGCCGATTTTGAACTGTCTGCTAGAAGTTCCCAGTACCACGATTTATATCCACAACTAGAATATAATATGATCCCAGAACTTACTTCTAATCTTGCTGCACGCGCAAAAAGTTTGATTTTCAAAGCTAGAGCCGGTCTACTTGATCTGAATTCCAGGTCATTTTCAAATCTCACTGATGGAATTTGCTCAATTTGCAACACGAATGAGCCTGAAAATACTCTACATTTTATTGGAACATGTCCAATTTATAAGGAATTCAGGAAAATCCATTTTAAAAGCACTACTCTCAATGAAATTGAAATCATACGTATATTAAATGGCACGAACTTTTCTGCTCTATATTTATATTTAGAATAGAAAATTAATATTGAATGAATTTAACTTTTAATGTAATTTTTAAAACTAAATATTTATAATAGGCAAACAGCATTATGCTATGCCAAAAATAGATTTTAAAGAAATGATATTCAATTGTTTGTTATACATAATTGTTAAATTATCAATCTATTAATAAATAATAATAATAATAAAAACAATTTTGTTGAAAATGTACGTTTGACTTTTTGATTTCAGTACATTATTTAGAAACCGAATTCGTGTTAACCTAAAAACAATAGTACATTATTGAGTACAATTTTTAAAATCCAGGACCTTATGTTACAGTTTTAGCTCTACTTGTTCAGCCAATATCAATAGCATTACATGTACAAACCTTTCATACATTTAAAGGCGGATTTAAATAAATATTCTGATCCAATCTCAATAGTTATCCTCATAACAAATTTCATTTATCGATTCACCCAATACCAATGCTTCAATACTTAGTATTATTTAATACTTCTAGTACACTTATTGTACGACCACCTCTAACAATGAACCTGACAAATCCATAATATATCAAAATTTCACTTCTATTCCTTATCCCAATACCAAATTTATTGCAATTTTGTACTTTCCACGCACTAATGGTATAATTCCACCTATATCCCATCATGCAACACCAAACTGGTACCAAATTTAGTACCTATAGTATTTAAAAGTTTCAAACATTACTTCCTTTTATCCAAAACTATATACCAACCGCGATTTAGTAATTTTCGTATACATTAGTACGAATTTCCAAAACTTCCTCTCTATCTCTGTGCCATTTAGTAATCTTCGTACACTTATTGTACGTATATCCACAACCACATCCATATCTCAGCCCTACACACCAACAGCGGCTATAATACCAAATATCCGAATTCCACCTCTATTCACAATATCATTAATACAATTTCAGCTCTACCCCTTTACACAATAACAATTTGGACCAAATTCTGTGCCATTTAGTAATTTTCGTACAATTATTGTACGTATATCCACATCCATATCTCAACCCTACACACCAACAGCGGCTATAAACCAAATATCGGAACTCCGCCTCTATTCATAATACCATTAATACTTTTCGTATGAAAATACGAATTTCAAAAACTATCTCCAACAGTAATTGCGAATTTCAGGATTCCACCTCTATCCGCCCACCCAAATTTAAATTGTACCAAATTTAGTACCATTTATTACTTTTCGTACCCATCAGTACGAATTTTCAAAACTTCCTCAATCCCACACTCCAACAGTAACCTTAACTCGAAATTTCAGGGTTCCAGCTCTATTCGTTCAACCAAATATAAATTGTACCAAATTTAGTACCATTTAGTTCTTTCCGTACCCATAAGTACGAATTTCCAAGACTAACTCAATCCTACACTCCAAATTTAATTACATTCTAAATTTCAGGATTCCAGCTCTATCCGTTCACCCAAATCCAATTTGTACCAAATTTAGTACCGTTTACTACTTTTCGTAGCCATAAGTAAGAATTTCCAAAACTACCTCAATCCTTCACTCCATCAGTAATCTTAATTCCAAATTTCAGGTTTCCATGTCTATCTAAATCCAAATTGTACCAAATTTGGTACCATTTAGTACTTTTCGTACACATAAGTACGAATTTCCAAAACTACCCCCATATCCCAATCGTACACTTCAATGGTAATATAAATTCCAAATGTCAGGTTTTCAGCTCTATCCGTTCGCCCAAATCCAAATTGTACCAAATTTAGTACCATTTAGTACTACTCGTACACATAAGTACGAACTTTCAAAATCATTTACTTATATCAACACCACTTCCCAACCTTGATTCCTATACCAAATATGAAGATTGTAGCTATATCAGCTCAAAATATACAACTGGTACCAAATTTAGTAACTTTTCGTACACCTATAGGTCGAATTTCCTAAAACTCTTTGGTACATCTTTCTTACTCTCCATCAGTTACTCTCATTCCAAATTTCAGAATTCTAGCTCTTCCCGTTTGCCTAATACAAAGGGTGCCATATTTAGTACCTTTTAGTACTTTTCGTACCCTTCTAGGTCGAATTTCCAAAAACCCTGCCTTATCTCACCCCTACACGAAAATAAATTCTCCCTCTCAAAATGTATTAAATTAGGTTTACCTTGCTGTTATCTACCCACTGATATCCAAGTCGAAATTACAGTCAATCCAGTATGGAACCTTCAAGATACGTTACATCGGGAGGTATACCAAAACATGGACCCATATCGTTCCTGTTCTTCGCCGATGTTTTCTATCCGTTGTTAATCTGGAATACAAAGTGAACTTACTTCAGTATGAACATGTAGCAAAGCCCTTCAAAATAACTAAAATCGGACGGTATCGTTAAAGACCTACCTATTAACAATTTTCAGAATTTGACTTATGTACACAATAAGACCCGAAGTACTAAATTATCGCAATTGTTGTCCGATAAAACTGTTTGTAAATTGAGTTATGGGAAATTAACAATATTCTAACAACGCAGAACAGAAACGAAGACACGTATCGCGGCGTATTCCCCAGAACATGCTCTTCACGGTTATGGGCTCCAAAAGACTTGACGCCTTGATATCAAAAGTAATCATTTTGTCCAAACCGTTAGAATTGTTGATTTACTCGTTTTCAACTTTCAAACCAAAAACAACTTTAAAAAATTCGATTTTCCGGAAATCATGTCTTCTTTTTTGGTCTCTTTTTTGGTGTACTAGGACAAAAATTTCCTTCGAAATACATAAAATCGGACCGTAACATTTTACGTAAACCTTTACACCAGTGAAGACTATATAACAAATGTAAGGCATTTCGTTTCGGTAATGTGGTAAAGTCCTTCAAAATACCGAAAACCGGTCCTTTAAATACCGAAAATCGGATATAGCCCATTTGAATACCAAACATCTTAAGAGTAATATTAACTTCTGTGCCAAGAGACAGATGGACAGATATACAGACATCTTTATACTTTATAGAGGTTCCGAATATTTCCATGCATTACAAACGGAATGACAAAGCTAGTATGTTATGGTGGAAAGTGTTCTTTGTATACCACCTCAAAAAACACACAAGTAAAACCAACTTTAAGTTCGGCTAGGTCTAACAGAGAATCAGAAATGATTGAGTAGACATAGAAATTAATATATCCACCATCTTATAGAGGTAACGTCTGATACGAGTATGGGGACTATATTGTATTAAATATTCATTTAATCTCTTCTCATCGAAGAACAACAGGATTTCTCATGGCATACTAATAGGCTCTTTCATAGAGAGACAAAAGGTCAAATAGATTTTCTTACAAGCTCTTCTGTTGTAAAAAACAGACTTCCGCATAAAAGACGCTTGGTTCTTCTAATATCCTCCAAAAGACCAAAATTTCCTCATATCATACGAATGGGCGTCTTAAAAAATATTGGCAGGAAGTTCATCTTAAAGAATACTTTAACTATTCTCATATAAATCCAGTAAGAAGTGTAGTAGGATCAGTATCACTTCTACAAAAGTCCATTTGGTCTGCAGTGCGATTTCTCTTAAAGTACTTTTCACAGAAGACATTAATGACTTCTATTAGAAAACAAGACGAGAAGACCAGTTAACTTGTATGATATGACCAGTAAATCTTCTAGAAGATCTTACCCAAGAATATGTGAGATATAAAACCATTAGTCCAAAGTGTATTATAAAAAATTAATTGACACAGAACTGTTTCCGATATGCAGTTTGTAATCAACACAGGGATTAAAAGGTTTAAAAAAAGATTTAAAAATTTTTTGAATTAACAAAATTTTGATAAATGTAGGGCAAAATTTGCTAGAATCCGACTCCAACTCCGAAACCCTGGACTAATCATTAAATTTCAGCAAATTGGGATGTACCGTTCTATGGGGGTTAATGAAGTCAATGGTTTGTAGATTTAAAAATGGTTTATACCTTTTTGCGGACATTTGCTGTTTTGACAGTAATTGTCAAAAGATTAATTTGGCTTTAAAGTGCTGAATTTAAATTTTTTGGAATACGTATTTATAAGAGTTGTGTTACTTTTTTCTTATATGCTAAAACCAAATTTCATTTGCAATTCCATTGAAAAAATTTAACAAAATGCGATTACTTCTACGATCTTTATTACAGAGGTTAAGAAAAAAATTGGTTTCAAATTCGTTCGTCTTCATAAAATTGACCGATGCACGCAAAAATAAAAAAAAAAATAGATATTTAAAAATGTCTTATTTGTTTTTATGAGAAAATGTATGCATAGACCGTTGACAGCAATCTATATTTATTCGTAGATGTTTATATATTTACTAAAATCAACAAATAATAAAAAAATCTTGAAGTAAATCCAAATTATTCTGACCCAGAGACCACAAAAACCTTAAAAAATAAATTAAAAATATCTATAGAATTTAAACAATGCGTAGAAATATATGAAACCAAACATTTAAAGATACTGACTTAATTACTTAGCTGGCCCATTACAGAACATTTGTTTCATAAGCCAAACTAAGAAAAGATCTCCACATATCTCTGTTTGTTACTTCGCTTTTTGCAATACTTTCCATTTTTTCACTTGTTTGCTCCATCGAAGCCTTGGCTTGTCAGTTCTGTGTGTAGCGCCATGTGGCCCGTATTTATATGCTTTTTAGCGGGTTCATCATCGCTTATTCTTATGATATGGATTAGTCAACAAAGTCGTTGCATCTGGGCACGTCCTTGTATAGCTGATACAGCTCGTGGTTCATGTGACGTCGATATTCACCGTTAACGCAGATTGGCCCGTAGATCTTTCGAAGAATTTTTCTCTCAAACACACTAAGCACTGCCTTATCTGCTTGCGAAGTACCCAAGCTTAAGAACCATACATTAGCATGGGTAGTATCAGTGTTTTGTAAAGCGTTGTTTTTGTTTGACGAGATGTGGCCATGGTTGAACAACGAAGGTAAAGTAAATACTACAACAAACACAACTCAACAACAACCACATAGAAATTTGTTTTTGTTTGTAATGTTAGTGTCACCCGTATATGTAACAAAACGAGGAAACGAGTCTATAAATTATTGGAATGTAAAAACATATATTTTTTCACATTTGATTGAATATTTGGAAAAACATGAATGGAAATCAGTTACATTATTAATTTGAATGTTTCCATATCATTCCACTAAACGCATAATTTCTCACAAAAAGTAGAATTCTTGCAAACATATTTGCGGTCGCTAAAAATTCATTGAAAAGGGAGAAGTTGTTTCAAACTTTTTTTTTTTTGAAATCAAGAAATCACATGTTTATTGGGCTTTACCTTTTTTAAATTTAACAAAATACCACAAATATTAAAAAATCGTCGGTGTCATGCTGAAGTGTTCCATACGCCATTTTTGACATTTTGAGATAAAGGTACCTTACAAGGTTTTGAACCATGCTCTTTCAGATTTTTTGGTCGGTTTTTCTCTTTCTCTTATAGTTTCTGAGATATTCAGATGCCAGTATGTTCCATATCCGCTTTGTGACCCAAAAAATCTTGTCGTTTTGTTCCATATCCATAAAGCCTGGCGTATGGAACAAAACAACTTTGAACTTTTTAGTTCCATATCCATGTCGTTTGGCGTATGGAACAAAAAGAGATAAAAACGAATTGTTCCGCACCAAACAATGATGGCGTTTGGAACAAAAAATTGCCCATTTTTGCCAAGTTACGAATAATGTGGCGTATGGAGCAAATTGTTTTAAAGGACTTGGTTTAAAAACTGAAGAATAATAGTTTCTAAATCCAAATAGTTTTGAATATTGTATTGTTATATGAAAACGAAAATGTATCAATCGTTTAAACAAAAAATCGCTAGTTTAAAAACAATATTTTGATGTAAGTCCACAAAAATATACTTAAAAACGTCCATTCGACTTGAAGCTAGTATGGACACCGACTATAAAAATGGTATTATAAGAAAAACGCCTTTAAATGTTTTATGTTACCTTAGAAATGCAAAATATCAATCCGTGTTGTCCGATCGTAATTTTTACCACAAAAAATAGTGATAAGTGGAGGCAATCCCTTAAATAAATGTTAAGGAAACCTATAATAATGGTCCTTATTATATTTATATGAAAAACATAAACATTTCATTTAAAGTCCTGATTTTTAAACTTCACAGTAGCACTTCATGTAAGGGAGGTGGAACACGATTGATAAAAAGTGTTTTGGTTGAAATGTGACAAAACGTGTTCCATGTGATACAAACTGCCAAAAACATAAAAAAAAGATTACATGGAACAAATCAGCAACCTTTTACAATTATACAAATTGGCCATAACTTCTAGACTATCACAGATATCTGACTAAAATAAACTACTAGTTTAGTTAAGTAGGACTGAGCTCTTAAATTATTGGATTATTGCACCATTTTTATCCTGTATGGCCGTAAACATTAACTTAAGTTTTTCTCGAATCAGGCAAATGGCGTATGGAACACTTAAGCATGACACCGACGAAATGTTGTACCGCCTCTATAAGCGGTGATATAGTGCGAGCTACGTCGATCTAACTTGAAGGAGGTTACATGTCATCGATAAGAAGAATAGAGAGACATTTTTTTTCGGAACTATATAATTTTTCCTCAAAAAATATATATCGCTAATATACATCGTAAATAGAAATAAAAGTAAAAATGTCGTCAGCTGGGTATTGCTGTTACCTTATATTATTCTACCATGAGATGTGGCTTTGTTTTTAAACTTACTGTTGCCCAATACAATATTTTTTATTTCACAATTGATGTTGTTTGTTGTGTTTATGGCGGTGCCAAGGTAGACGAAGTCTTTTACTACCTCAAAATTATAGGAACCAACTTCCACTGTTGGTCCGAGCTCTATGGACGCAACACCATCAACTTGATTTCTTGTTTTATTTTAGCAGATTCTCTTCTTAAAGGTATATCGTCGGTGTCATGCTTAAGTGTTCCATACGCCATTTTTGACTTTTTGAGATACAGGTTGTTTCAAGGGTTTTCCGGTATGCGCTTTCTGAATTTCTAGTCGGCTTTCTCCTACCTGCTCTAGTTTCCGAGATATACACGGCTCGACAGGAAAGCATAAACTTTTTTCAGTTATGAAATTAATATTTTAAAAACATACAAGTTTAAAAACACATTTCAAAAATCAGAATTTGAATTTTCGATTTAGAAGTATTTAGTTTTTTGAGGCAAAGATGGAAAATTTTTTTGTCACTTTGTTCCATGTGATTTACAATATTTCACATTTGTGTCACAAGTGCGGATATGGAACAAACCGACAAAAATTCTTTTTTTTAAAAAATCTCTATAACTTTTATATTCCAATACATATTCCTCTAAATTTTTGCAAATATGTTCTATATACTATTATTTATATTTTAAGTCAAATATATAAATATTTGCTTTAGCCAGCTCCACACAATTGTGACGCAAAACATTAAAATGCGATTATCTCAAAACGGGCAAATGGCGTATGGAACACTTAAGCATGACACCGACGATATGTTACTCCTTTTGCTGATCGGCCCGTGATGTCTTTATCGTCAGCATAAGCTTTACGTGGCTAGGAATACCTGTGAACGTAGGGTGCTGTCAAAAATTCCAATCATCTGGTACGGGTTCTTCCTGCCAGATGGTGGTAACTAGCTGATCCATGCACTTTATCAACGTCTACTGCTGCCTTATTATTCTTCAGGGCGGTATACATTCGATACCATCTTCTGGGATTGAATCTTTGGTATCTTATGGGTGAACGCGCGGCAAATGTTAGCTCAGTACCTATAACGGGAGTTGAAGGCAGTTCCCCAGGTGACACTACGGGGAGGTCAACATAAGTCCTGGGCTTTGCCATCTTGAAGCCGTTCAGGACCGTTGCTTGGTATCTTTCATCCGCTACGTCACCAAATTAGAGTAATAAATAAAGAAATAGAGAGGAATGAAAATGTGTTCCAGATATATCGCTCCTTGAAAAAGTCGATACTTCATTAATATTGGAATGGATGAATGAACTTTATTAATCACTAAACCAACTTTTATTCCATTGAAATATAAAATCACGTGGCTCTTAAGTTTATTTTCAATTACAAATCTGCTTACAGTGACTTCAAAAAATTGCCTCTATTTCTGATAAATTCAAATTTTAAAATCATTTTGTACGTGAGGTTTTTTCACCAAATCACAGTACAATTAAGATTTTATGTAATGTTATGTAGAAACTCATCACGCTATGATGCGGGGATATGAGGTTGCAACAAAGTCATAATCCTAGTGGACATATTTCAAAATGTAAAATACTAATCAATAAACCCTTTACCGATAATAGTTTCCGAAAAATGGCTGCAACATTTTAAATATTCAGAACAGTTTAATATATTTTATTCTGTTTAATCCACTTCTCAGCATAAGCGTGGCCGTCAAAAGTGAAGAACAATGAAAGTTGAAGTTTTTTATTTTATTTTTCACATTCACTGTAACTTCAACTTACATAATTTATTAGTTTATTATTCAGTTCATTTAAATTATTTTATTAAAGTTAAATAAGTGGATTTTTTGTTAGTTGAAGTGTTTCGGATGTAATTATCATTATTTGTTGTTGGTGTTTTTTTTTTTTTGTTATTTATTTTTTACTCTATAAAATTCCTCATCATCATTCCCCTTAATGGCGGCCATGATGAAAATATTCATTGAGATTTAATTGCAACAATTGTATCCTTTGTAATTTGTGGTAAATCTGGACTTAATTGATTTTAATAAATTATCATATTTTTGTTGTTGTTGAAGCCAAATGAAAAGTGTCATTAATTTGCAATAGCAACAATAATAAAACACATTCACAAATTTAATTCTTAATCCGTGTGAAATATTATAAATATGTAATTCATTTGAGAGGAACTAATTAGAAATACAATTTATGTCAGTTGCATGAGAAACATTTGGAATTTATTTATATTAAAATTGGAGTTCATGTGTATTTTCATATTTCATATGTATTTTCAAATTTATACTATAATTTAATCTTGAAAATTGTACCATGAAATCGCTTTTAAAATCGGGTTAGAATGGTGGGGTGAGTCGTTCAGTTACTTTTGCTCATTGCCTTACTCAGATTAACAAACTATGTTCAAACAAATATAAAAATGTTCAAATCAAATATTTAAACCAAATATTTCCTCTATACATTACAAAGATATGCAATACATTTTATTTCAAATGCCATTTAAAGTTCCATTCAGTCAACAAAAATGTTAACATCGCATTCACCAAGAACAAAATTTCTGCAACAAAAACACATTCATTACAAAGTAGCATCTTCGTTTGTGCCAGTCATGGCTGTTCTGTCGGCATTGGCAAACAAGCCAAAGAAACAACATCAGCCCTAGAGAGTAACTTAAACTTTGCAATCGCGATAAACGGAAATGTAAGATTTCCATTTATATTTCCCGTAAGACATCATTGTAGCAGCGGTATGGCTGATGGCATTAAACGAAAAAAAAAAAAAACGAAACGGAATAAAAGGAAAATATACAAATAAGCTAAGCTAGCAGAAGACGTAGCCGATAGTGAGTGATGTCATGGAAGAAGGAATGGAATGCAAAAAATATACCCGTAAAAGCGACAAATGTTTCAAGCAAAAGTGATAATACCAAATGGAAATCTAAACTTACAAATACGAAACAGAAGTCAGGAGGCTGGCGGCAAATCCGGTAAACGAAGGGGAGGGCGAGATAGAAGACACAAACACTCACTTTGAATGAAATTCGAAAGACTGAGACTTAGTTAAATTGGAATATAACCTTAAGGTTAAGATTACAAGGTAATTTGATTCAATTCCTATGATAGGCGCGTCATGTTTATGGTGAAATGGGAAAATGACACAACTAACAACAACAGCAATGATAGGGAATTTTGTGGTTAGCATATGCAATAGAGTTGCCAAATCTTGTTAATATGATATTTAATATTTTCTGTTCTTAAAGGAGGGGTCACACTCTATACATATGAAACAAATATGCGAAGGTAGCGAAAAATTTAAGGCAGGTGTATCTACTTGTTGAGAGCTCACCTGAATTGGTGCCATTTCCTTGCAGGTAGGTACTTAGTACCTTTGTCGATATTACTGACAATATCGTCAGGAGGCCTTTTTAATGAAGGGACCTTTCTAGCTTATTTTCCCTAAAACGCTAAAACACATTAAAATTTCGGTTGTAGTGGGTTTCTACAAAAATATCCAAAATAAGTTCAGGTTGTTACCGTAGGATTTAGAGGTTTTGGACCATTATAACAGGAAGCATAGATTTCCTACGAAAAATACAATATCGCTATAAACAGGACCACAAGAAGTTCCTTCGGTAATAATTAGTCCAAAATCTGTACTTAGGCGTAAACATTGAACTTTTGTGAGAGAGGTACCCGAAAATGCTATCCAATATAGACCCGCTTGGAACTTGGTGTACATATAGGATAAATCTGTATCAAATCGGTCGTTGGCTGGCTAAACAATTAGCTAATTTTTGAAAATCAGCTAGAAGATCCAATAATAAGGCCAGTAAGACGAAACTCGGTTCTGATTGGCATGGTTAAAAAAGTTAATGTTAACAAGTAAAAGAGGCCTATATTCGGACTGGGCCGGTCATGTGATACCCTACACCACTTCCCCTGGGCCTTGTTTTCCGCGGAATTTATTTATATAATTGCGAAGTCTCCCTTGTTCCTTCGGCGATGTTGTGGGAATATATGGAATGAAAAAACTACCAAACGCATTTAGAAATAGCTTTTGGTGACTTTATCCGATTCGATCAATGAAAAAAATCAATATTTCGAGGTATTACATTAATTCTAATTAAGATTTCGTAAGTTGTCCGAATATGCTCCCAGAATTTTAATTACTGATTAAAATTTAAATTTGGATATTTTTCTGACAAAAGTTATGGTCAATTTTAACCGCCAAATTCTATCCGATCATTATCTACAGTCAATGGCACTATCCTTGACCGAAACTGTTACCTCGTGCAAATATTTGTCAGTATTGAACTATACTGCGACCTCTACCGTGATTATGGTTACCCTTCCCACATTTAAAACTGAGGGATCCCTGCATATACTAGGCTGTAATTCTGTTAACTGACCACGAATATCAATATAATTAGCAACAATGAAAAGGCCAAGCTCTCCTCTTCTAAATAAAACTTACAAAAATTTAACATATTTTCCAAGTCCGGTTCTATGGGGGCTATATGAACAGTAATACCCACAAATTTCTGGTGGAAAGTTTTATGCCATCAACGAAGACTAAACATAATATTTCAGTAAATTCGTTGGGGTATTGAGATCACAACCTACAAAATACGGGGAATCGAGAGGTACTGTTCTATGGGGGCTGCATATATCAAGACGAGGACCTACTCAGACAAATTTCAGGTAGAAAATTGTACACCCAAAACGAGGACTAAATACCAAATATCAGCAATTTCGGTGGGACATTGAGGCTGAAACCTTGAAAATACTTAAAATCGGGAGGTACCATTCTATGAAAGCTATATGAAGATCTGGATCAACCTGTTTCAGGTTGATAGTTTTATACCGCCAACGAAAACTTAATACAAAATGTCGGCCATTTCGGTGGGATATTTAGGCCAGAACCTTCAAAATACCGAAAATCGGGAGGTAACGTTCTATGGGAGCTATATAAAGACGTGGACCTATACCGTCAAGTTTTATGTGGAAAGGTTTATTCCCCAACAAAGGCTAACTACCAAATTTAAACCATTTCGGTGGGATATTGAGGCTAAAACTTGGAAAATATCGAAAATCGGAAGATATTGTCCTATGGGGGCTATATGAAGACGTGGATCTATACCCACAAATTGCATCTGGAAATTTGTATGCCCCCATTGAAGACTAAGTATACAATTGCAGCTATTTCGGTGGGATATTGGAGCAACAACCTTCAAAATACCGAACATCGGGAGGTGCGGTTCTGTGGACCTATACCAAAAAAAAATTCGATGGAAAGTTTTATGCGCCCAAAGAAGACTAAGTACAGCCATTTCGGTGTTATAATGAGGCTAAACCCATAAAAATATTGAAAATCGGGAGGTACCGTCCTATGGGGCTACATCAAGACGTGTTTCGATATAGCCCATTTTCAATACCAAACATCCTAGGAGTAACAGAAACTTCTATACAAAATTAAAAAGCTCTGTCTTAAAATGTCGCACATGGCTACTTCACCTTAGAATTTTATGCTGATCAACAAGAAAATATGTAAAGTATAGGGTCTCCAAAGAATATTTCTATGTGTTACAATCGGAATGACAAATTTAATTATACCCTGCCTATTATGGTGGAGGTTATAATAAGCACAAGTGTGAAAGCAAGGACAATTGTTCCACAAACATCCCAGAAGGGACAAGCGAGACTCCTCTCATATCATTGAGTGCACCCCGGTTCATATTAGTTCAATGATATGGGACCTAATATTTACTAATATTTTTTATAATATAATAATATTTTTTATTTAAGGACATTCTAAGCTTCGCAAACTGGACGCTTGACAATCGCCTTGAAATCAAAACGGAGAAGACGGATCTTTTACCATTCACATGAAAATGCAAATTTCTTGACTTCCATCCACAAATTTTGGCCGTTATTGCATTAAAGCTTTCTCCAGAAGCTAAATACGTCGGTGCAATCCTGTACCATCAATTGGTATGAATAAGGAATAACGAGAAAGAAAGATATTTTTGCACTCTACTCCTGCAATAACTCCATTGGGAAAAGTCGGGAAATCAGACAACAAGTCATACACAAGCTTTATGTGACCGTGATTCTGCTCATTCTAAACTACTGTACACTTGTCTGGTGGCACTAGTCTGATGGCCAAACTATAAAGTGTGCAAAGGGCGGCGTCAATTCTGTTTACCGGAGCAATCAAAAACATCCTCACGCTGCTTCGATCGTGATCCAGGTTTGACTACGAGGACGATTTTAAGCTCCGGTAATTGATAGTCAGCTGAATCCGGCAACAAGATTCGCATAAGCGATTGCATGCCCACCTCTTTCAGGTTTGACTCACTCTCCGTAATTTTTCAAAGCAGATGCATTTGTGTTTATAGTAAGTGGATTTAAGATGGAGGAAAGCATTGACGCAGGTATCTGTTGTGAAAACTTATTAATCAAACACCCAGTTAAGCTTAATTATAGCAGTCATGACTTTAAAGCAGACATTTTTGGTATCAGGAAAGCAGCAGAATTGGTTAATGAACACGAAACCACTCTTATATACTCTTATAGGACCGGTTACTATATGTGTTGACAGTCAGGCGGCTATCTAAAAAGTCATGGATCATTAGCTCTCAAGCTAATTTTCAATAAAATTCTCTAAATGCCACAATTAGGGTCCGATCGATGATAAAACTTTACCAGTTCAGTACTGTGGCTAAAAGTCGCATCGGATTTTGATATAGCTTTAATATACATATTTGGCCGATTTTGGGTATTTTTTGGCCCTATATAGCTACAACAAAATCTGATCAGCTTTTCTAATTTTTTTTAGAAACCGATTTTTCATCGATCGGACCATAATCATGGTGAAAGAATTTTGGTGAAAGTGCGCCTTTGGTCCTGAATAAGTAAGATACATTGTCCCGCAATTTCCCTGCTCGATCAATCACGGATGCTGATTGACGCACTGGCATCTCCTCTACACTTCCCTTAGCGGATACGGTAGTGTGCGGATCGCCGCTGGGCAGTGGTTGTTGTTGGTTTGCTCACCTTGGTACACCTGTATTTTCTCCCTCTCACGGGAATAGTCTGTAAATGTATTTGTAATAGACAAGGGATCCTCTGCGATCACTTAGATCCTATGCGATCACTTGTCGTTTAGCATTGAAAGCGAAAGCACCAAGGCCTCTGTCGCCACATTAAATTACAAAGGTAATTTTGTTGTTGTAATGAAAACATACCAAGCTTAAACTCAATAAAACCTCCTAATTATTTTATACAAAAGAATTGATACCGCTGTGTTTTTATTTCTTTTTGTTTCTCCCACCATTGCTCCACATAAACATTTGGTCGCATCGAGTCGGATTTGCAAAACCTGAGAAGTTGCCCGGAATAATTGTTTTTTCTTTTCTTTTACAAAGGAAAAAAATCACCAACAACGCATCCCCCCTCATAACCTGCATCACAAATTCATCTCCTCATATCATCATCATCATCCAAAAACAAGGTACGTAAGTTCAGTGAATTGTTTTTGTGAGCTTTACAGTGCTATTTTTCGGAAAAAAGTGAAAAAGTGTTGTTTTTTAGTTTGTTCCGCGGTACTGGTCGCCTTTGTTTCACCCTATTACGCGGTATCGTCGAATATACAGTCCACTAGAATTTAATTTCCATACAAATCAATTAAAATTATTTTGAAATCGAGTCGTGTTTGCATTAATTTCCATTTCGTCGCGAAATAATCGAACGTTTTCATTAATCTGTGCTAATTTCTTAATATTTAACACAAAAAAATATACTTTTCTAATTGAAATAATCTGCCGCTGTAGTGTGCCTTTTTTTCTTTTGCTTATTGCAATAATTCCCCACACATTTGTTCTGTTGAGAGATCATATTTTCTAATTCTCCCAACAATAATAATATTCATATTCCCAGTGCCCTTTGTTATTGAAATTCCAGCATACCACCAACATACTTATCTCCCCAGCTCTCACTGTTGGTTATTTTTCTGTTTGTCGTGTAATACAACAACAAGAATACGCGCCTTTTTTGTTTTTTGATAGCGTCCGTCTATGCCAGTGTTCACCAGCGAGCCCGTACTGAGAGCAACTGAGCATACATTACCGTGTGTTTTGCATTGAAAGTTACGATAATTTGCTCTCAGTAGCAGCTCGCTGGTGAACACTGGTCTATGCCCTAATAAACATACCAACAATATTTGCCTCTCCAACTCTCACTGCTTGCTTGGTCGTTGTCGTTGGTCTGTTTGTAGCGAGGTAGTTACATACACACATACCCCCACTACTTGTGTGTTGTCTTTCCCTTTTGTGTGGTATTCGTTATTCACCACGGCACAGTGGGTCGAAGTGGAATATTATGAATTTTAAAATTTAATTTTTTTTAAATATTTTTGCAATTTTATTTGAAATAAATATTAGTGATAAAAACATTTTTTGCATTTTGGAACAAATTCACCCTACTTTCGGCAAATAATAAGCGCATTTTAACGAAGCCGTTTGCGAGAGAAAAAATCGGTTTTTTATATAATTTTAAATAAAAAATCTTTTCTTAATTTGGAAAAACTGCCGTAAGCGTGTCCTAATAAAGTATTTGAAAATATATAAATTAAATTCGGTTAAAGATTCGTGCACCCTACACCAGGTACATATTGAAAAATTGATTTTTGTCGTTATATTTAATATTTTTAATCGAATTTCACCGTTTAAATATTTATAGTTATTATTTGAATATTTATTTACACCTTTTAGTTAAAATTTGCCCCAAATTTTTCGCTTCGTTAGAGAAAAGTGCAATTTCGGTTGTCATTTTCATTTTTCTCTTTCTTATTTTTGCTGATTTTTCAAAATATTTGTGCTTTCTTCTTTCCACCGAATTCGTTTGTGAATTTTCTTTGGGTTTGCTACAGTTTGTGTGGGTTGATCCTTGAATTTAGGTTCATTTCGTGACTTTAAGCCACCGTTTTTCTGAATAAATCGTTGAGTTTTACGTATTCTATCTTCAGTTTGTTGAGATTTATTGATATTTACAGTAGAAGTATAGTCTGACAGAATGTCGATCTCCGCACTGACTCAATTTATTCGCGCTTCTGACAACGTTGTCAAATTTATTGCAAGTTTTAGGCTTAGCAAGCCCGAAAATCATACGGTTTTCAATCTTGAAATTCGAAACACCGAACTAAAGGACTTGTGGCGAAAAGCAAAAGATACTTATGATAAGTATCTTGATCATTTGATAACTGTGGAAGGTGTTAGTTCCCAAGACATTGCTTCTGCCGATGCAAAATTCCAGGCCACTTATGAGAACTTCGAGGAGTGTTTGTCGGATATTGAAGAAAAGCTGCAACGACTTAAGTCGGAGAAATCTCCCCCTCCCTCTCCTATGTTAGGAAATAATAGCACACCTCACAATACTCAGTTGCAGAATGCTCAAAACCATGAATCGTTTGGTAGGGAGTCCAATCGGTCAGCAATTTCTAATTTGAGAAATGAAACTGTTAATAGCTTGAATCCCCAATGTTTGACCAATGCAGTTTCGCATGATATTCAGAATCCCATAAATACTCCGATTTCTAACTGGAGTTTGCCACCTTATGTCTCCGATACAATGCACCATCTCAGTTTACCACCGTGCGATATTGATGATTTTCATGGTGACTTCCTCACTTGGCCAACATTTCGTGACCTTTTTACAGTTATGTTCATCAACAATTCCCGGCTTAGTGACATAGAGCGGCTATGTCATTTGGTTAAGAAAACAAAAGGCGAAGCTAAGGAAATAGTGGCTAAGTTTCCTCTAACTCAAAGAAGTTTTGCTCTTGCTTGGAAAGCCCTTAAGGATACCTATGACAACCAACGAATCCTAGTCAATAATCATTTAAAAATTTTGTTTGATCTTCCATCGTTAACCCATGAATCGAGTTCGGGTCTAAAAACTTTACAGAGAGGCATAAACGGCTGTTTGTCTGCCATGTCGGTTTATGATGTTCCTACGGATCAGTGGGATCCAATCTTAGTTTTTATTTGTATTCAGCGTCTGCCAAAACTTACCGTGACACTCTGGGAACAGAGTCTCACCGATAAGTCGTCCTTATCGTCATGGTCTCAGCTCGATTCTTTCCTCACGGAAAGAATTCAGACGCTCACCTGTTTGCGTGATATAAAAGGTATAGATTCCTCCAAATCTTCGAATCAGCGCAACGTTAAGGCCCATTTAGCAAACACGTCGTCGGATGCGGTAAAATCTTCTTCTAAACATCGTTGTGTCTTCTGTTCTAATCAAAATCACACTCTGTACTCTTGTCTTCGGTTTAAACGGTTAACCTTTGATCAAAAACAAGCTGCTGTGAAGAAGCTTGACTTGTGTTTCAATTGTCTATGTAGAGGACATTCCGTCAATAAGTGCACTAGCACCCGTAATTGCAACGTATGCCATGAAAGGCATCACACCCTTATGCACAAACCAAGTAGATCGGCCCCTGCAGGTAATCCCATTTCGAATGCAACTCCTCCCGCCACCAGTACTCAATCAAATTCTGATTTAGATAATGTTGCCTCCACCTCTACTGGTGCCAATCCGACTGTAATAAACCGTCAAGTTAATTACACGTCTCACAATTCTAATGTTCTTCTGGGTACTGCGATTGTAAATATTGTTCATGAAGGAACTTCTTACCCTGTTCGAGCTCTCATTGACCCAGCGTCTGAGGCTACGTTTATAACGGAGAACCTTCAGCATAGATTAAAATTATCGACACGATCTACCATTGCAAACATTTCTGGGGTAAATGGTTCGTCATCTGTTACCTCCACGAAAAACTGTAGGATTTGTATAGGATCTCGTATAAGTGCTTCAATTTTGCTGAAAGCCGATGCTTTTGTTCTCCCTAAGATTTCTGGTAAACTTCCCTCCTTTACTGTTGACCCTGCTGTGGCACGGAATTTGCCTAATCTTCGTTTGGCTGATCCAAACATTTTTGATAGTCGCTCGGTAGATATGTTGTTGGGTGCGGACGTATATCCTCAAATATTGTTGCCTGGGGTACAACACAACATATTAGGTTCTCTGTTGGCGCAAAATACTGTCTTTGGTTGGATCCTTTCTGGTCCAATTCCCTGCTCCCCTTTGCAGACCTTTACAACTACGTTGAGTTTTAGTGAGGAAGACAGCCTCAACAAAACCCTTCTGCGGTTTTGGGAACTAGAGGAGGTTCCCAAACGCAAAATACTTTCGCCATCAGACAAGTTTTGCGAAGAGAACTATAGGTCCACAACTACGAGGAACTCAGATGGTCGTTACGTTGTAACGCTCCCCCTTCGTGCTGAATTCCCTCAAACATTGCAAATTGGTGATTCGCGTCAGAATGTCCTCGGTCAATTTTTTAGAAATGAGAATTCCCTTTTGCGCAAACCTTCTCTCAAAGAAATGTACGATGCCGTTGTTCGTGAGTATATTGACTTAGGTCACATGTGCTCTGTTTCCCCCTCACAAGCGCCACTTGTTTGTTATTTACCCCATCACCCAGTAGTTAATCTTGAAAAGCAAACATCTAAAGTCCGTGTCGTCTTTAATGCTTCAAATAAAACGTCTAACGGCGTAAGTCTAAACGACATTCTACACGTGGGACCTACTCTCCAAGCTGATTTAGTCTTATTAATCTTAAGATGGCGTTTATTCCGGTTTGTGTTTAATTGTGATATAACGCAAATGTATCGTCAAATACGCGTTCACCCACAACATACACCCCTTCAGAGAATATTGTTTAGAGATTCCCCCAATGACCCCATTTTGGATTATGAATTGCAAACTGTTACGTTTGGGGTAAATTGTGCGCCCTATTTGGCAATTCGTTCTTTGCTCCAACTTGCTGATGACTGTGAATCAGAATATCCTTTGGCCTCAAAAATTCTCCGCAGATGTATGTATGTTGATGACGTCCTTGCAGGCGGTCATGACCTAGATTCCACTTTGTCTGCTCGAGACCAACTTATCTCTTCATTATCCACTGCTAAATTTGAATTGAGGAAGTGGACCTCAAATGAGAAATCGGTGCTTGATAGCTTGCCCCCCAGTCATCTAGTCGACGCCCAAGTTTTATCCTTTGTCGAGGCAAGTAGCTCAAAACCGTTGGGTATAAGATGGAACGCAAGTTTAGATGCTTTTTACTTTTGTGTAAATCCCATCCCTCAGAAAATTAACTATACGAAGCGGGAAGTTCTTTCACATATAGCCAAATTATTTGACCCCGTGGGTTGGTTATCTCCCGTTATTGTCGTAGCGAAAATCATTATGCAGAAAGTGTGGCTGGATAATACGGGATGGGACGATTCGCTTCTTCTTGCTACGAAAAACTCTTGGCAAACTTTCGTTGACAATTATCCTAAAGTGAACTCAATCAAAATTCCGCGTTGGGTTCATTATGAACCACACTCTGTGGCAGAATTGCATGTGTTTTCTGATGCTTCAGAGAAAGCATACGCGGGGGTAATCTATATTCGAATAAAAAATGCGCATGGTGAAATTCAGGTCCATTTGCTAGCTTCTAAAACAAGAGTAGCGCCTATTAAGTCGGTCTCATTACCTCGTTTAGAAT
The DNA here is from genome assembly GCF_047663935.1 of Musca autumnalis. Classification (NCBI taxonomy): domain Eukaryota; kingdom Metazoa; phylum Arthropoda; class Insecta; order Diptera; family Muscidae; genus Musca; species Musca autumnalis. The sequence continues at coordinate 143,497,021 of NW_027411755.1, read as the reverse complement.
TGTGTGGGGCTGTACTAGCATCGGAACTTCTAAAACCTATTTTAAGCGATTTGGAAATTCCTATTGATAAGATATACTGTTGGACTGATTCGACAATTGTCCTAGCGTGGTTGCGCAAAACTCCCACCACCTGGACTACTTTTGTGGCAAATAGGGTTTGTCGAATACAGCAAAACGTAGTAAATGGTCACTGGTTTCATGTTAGGTCAGAGGACAACCCGGCCGATTTGGGAAGCCGTGGAGCCACGCCTTTAGAACTAGCTAATAGTTGTCTTTGGTGGAAGGGACCCAGTTGGCTAAGTCACGATAGTTCTATGTGGAACCTTCCGAATGTCACACCCCTCGAGACTGACTTAGAAGCTCGTAGCATTAAAGCAAATTTTTCATTTTTTTCGCAATATGAAGACATTTTAGATAGGTTTTCTTCGCTTGATAGAGCGTTGCGAGTATTGGCTTACATGTATCGCTTCATACATAAAACTCGCCCCCAGAGTCGACCTGCACATTGTTTTACTAGTCAGATTCCATCTGGGGAAGAAATTAAAATGGTTAAAGTTCGTTTAGCCATATTGGCACAAAAGTTTCATTATGCAGAGGAATATAAACATCTTCTAGATAAGAGTCCTTTACCATCCTCTAGTTCCCTTCTGTCGTTGAACCCCATTTTAGACGAGTCTCGTGTTATGCGTCTAAATGGACGGTTAGCAAACTCTCCCACCTTATCAGAGAATGAAAAGTGGCCCATTGTTTTACCATATGGTTGTCGATTCGCACGACTTCTTGTTGAATACGCTCATTCAAAAACTGTTCACGGCGGAAATCAGCTCATGATGCGTATTATTCGACAGGAGTTTTGGATTCCTCGTGTCAAAACTCTAATCCGCACAGTAATTAATCGTTGCAAGGTGTGCTGGCTTGAGAAAAATCGATCATGCTCGCAGATTATGGCTGCACTGCCTCCCGAACGAACATCGATAAATAGGCCTTTCACTACAACTGGGGTAGACTTTGCTGGTCCTTTTAATATAAAGTCATTTACGGGTCGTGCTTGTCGTATGGCTAAAGGATACGTGTGCGTCTTTGTTTGTTTTTCGACCAAGGCTGTGCATTTAGAGGCAGCATCTGATCTAACGTCGTCCTCTTTTCTGGCTACCTTCTATCGTTTCATAGGTCGTCGTGGCTGTCCTAAGTCCATATTTTCGGACAACGGGACTAATTTTGTTGGTGCTTCTCACGAGCTTGAAAAAGATTTTCGAACCTTTATTCGTGAAAGTCGTGATACCGTTTGTTCTGCTTTAGGTTATGAGGAACTTACGTGGCAGTTTATACCAGCTGGCGCTCCCCACATGGGTGGTCTGTGGGAGGCAGCTGTAAAAAGTTTTAAAAAGCATCTGTATCGCCATGTAAAGTCGTTTTCCTATACGTTCGAGGAGTTTACCACCATTCTAACTCGTATTGAGGCATGTTTAAACTCTCGACCCCTGTGTCCAATGTCGGATAATCCTGAGGAACTAGTAGCACTCACTCCTGGCCACTTTCTCATTGGGGCACCCCTCCTTTCTCCACCGGAACCCTTGCTTGAAGAATCACCGCTGAGTTTAGTTAATCGGTTTAGGAAATTGAAAGCTTTAACGCACCAATTTTGCATCAGGTGGAAAGAAGAATACTTATTTACTTTAAATAATCGTTACAAGTGGAAATATCCCCAGAGGAATGTTGAGGTCGATGACATGGTTGTAGTTCGAAATGAGAAATTACCACCAACCTCGTGGAAACTAGGACGTGTTGTAGAAACTCATCCCGGCAATGATGGAAAGGTTCGCGTCGTAGATGTTCGAACTGGTCAGGGTATTATTAGGCGACCAGTCGTTAAGTTAGTAGTTCTCCCAAACTAAGTTTCTTCTAAATAACTATCATCTCTTGTGTGTTGTCGTGCTCTCCCTTTGTAATAGCCATGGCATCCAAAGAACTTTTTCCCGAAGTTGTCTTGTCCGACTATGATGATGCAATGATGTCCGACCGAGAAGTCGAGGCAGAGATGATGGTCACCAGCCCGGCTATGCCGGAACCGAAGGTCGTTCCAGCTGTTGACGACGTCCCCGCTACCACCACTTCTAACAAACCCGATAAAACGGCTGATATGACGCCTCCTCAAATTGCTCCACCTCCTGGTGTAGCTGCTAAGACCGTGTCTAAGCGCGTAGCATCGTCATCGGTTAATGCGCCGGTCCCCTGTCGGTTATGTACCCAGCTTCACCCGTTGACCAAATGTACCGTTTTTAAAAGAATGTCCCTCGAAAAGCGTGTGCGCGCTGTAGCTTACCACCGCTACTGTTACAATTGTCTGCGTTCGGATCATCTTTCAAAATTTTGTCCGGTCCCCCAACGATGCAAGTATTGCGCTAAAAAGCACCACACGTATTTGCACGAAGATAAGAGTACCAATGTGACTCCGACACCTTCGCGAGCGGTCGTTCCCCGAGGTATCTACGCAGTGCCACCACCCCACATCTTACCGACGTCTGTCTTACCGATAGGTCGCGTATTATCATTGTCCCCAACGGTGTTGGTACGGCTCTGTCTACCGGACTCCACTATCCCGGTGCGTGCACTATTAGATCCTTGCTGTCCGGTAAGTCAGGTTTGCGCGTCGTTGATCACCGAACTGCAATGGCCGACCACGAAAGTAAACGATATGACATATGCAGATTTTTTGATAATGTCGAGGTTTGATTCGGGTCAAAAACAATTTGTGACTGCACGTGTCGCAAACATAACTAGAGGCATTACACCACCGATGTCCGTCCCTACCAACATACGGGAATCCTTTGTTGGATTGGAACTCGCCGATCCCGCCTTTGATCGTTCTGGGCCACTAGCTATGGTATTGGGTCCAGAAATCTATTATAAAATTTTGTCCCCCCGCATGATAACTCAACCGGGTCTTCCTACAGCCCAATACACATCATTTGGATGGGTAATTGCGGGCCCTGTAAACTTATAATTGTAGACTTATTACGTACATGAATACTTTTGTTGATAAATTAACATGAATTAAATAAATGCTCACAAAATGAACTGAACTTACGTCCTGAACTATTATTATCATATATATGCATATGTATTCATTCTAAATATTCATAATTTTGTTGATACACACCTATATGTATCAAGGTGGGCGGCAATGAATAAGTAAGATACATTGTCCCGCAATTTCCCTGCTCGATCAATCACGGATGCTGATTGACGCACTGGCATCTCCTCTACACTTCCCTTAGCGGATACGGTAGTGTGCGGATCGCCGCTGGGCAGTGGTTGTTGTTGGTTTGCTCACCTTGGTACACCTGTATTTTCTCCCTCTCACGGGAATAGTCTGTAAATGTATTTGTAATAGACAAGGGATCCTCTGCGATCACTTAGATCCTATGCGATCACTTGTCGTTTAGCATTGAAAGCGAAAGCACCAAGGCCTCTGTCGCCACATTAAATTACAAAGGTAATTTTGTTGTTGTAATGAAAACATACCAAGCTTAAACTCAATAAAACCTCCTAATTATTTTATACAAAAGAATTGATACCGCTGTGTTTTTATTTCTTTTTGTTTCTCCCACCATTGCTCCACATAAACAAATTACTATGGAAACAAAGATCGCTAGGTTGCACGATGGGGCCAATGACAGGTTTTCGAGGCAACAAATCACTGGGGCAAGCTAGACCTTCCAAATTTTGTACCGATGTTTATAATGGGCTTAGAAACTAATATGCCAAATTTGGTACATATCGGTTCATATATACATATAGCTCCCGTATATATGTTCGTCCGATTTCAAGCAATTGATGGACCAAACACGCAAATTCTGCTCAATTTTTATGCGATTTGGGAAATAACACGGAATTAGTACTACAAATAAGTTTGCCAAGTTATATTGAAATCGGTTCAGATTTTGATATTGCTCCCATATATATTTTCGCCCGATTTTAGGTATTTGGTCACCAATCCCGCTATGTATGTCCAATCTTGATGAAATTTAAAATGTGTGACGGATTTTGGTATAGAAACATTTTTGGCAAATCATATTGAAATCGGTTCAGAATTGGATATAGCTCTCATATATGGTAACATGGGGCGCCTTCGCCACATTTTTTTCAAAATGTTCTCATATCGACATCATTAAAGTTTTTCCAAATATTATTTTTGTTAAGAATATTAGCATGTCTTGACTATAAGTTTTGATATATAAATGATTATAATTTTGTTTTTAAAATATTATTTTTGAGCATTTACAAAATGTCTAAAAAGTGGCGAAGCCTCCCCACCCATGGGGTAGCTTCGCCATCGACATAGGACATATATCAACGGACTCTAAAACTGGCATTTACCATGCTTCCTCCCCAAATATCAACATTATGCATAAAAGGAACATGTTTTCTATTTAATAATCAAAAATGATTCTAAAATTTACAAAAAGAAACATATTCTAGCCGTTAATTGAAGTAGGTACCTTGAATTTGGGCATAAAAATTAAATTTTTGCCAAATGAGATATTTTTAGCACAATATTTGATTTCAACTTCACATTATAGCGTGGTATATCAAAAGCATAAACAATTTAAGTTAAACCTGACATATTTCTCACATTAACCCACAACACCCCTATCATGGCGTAGCCGCCCCACCCCCTACATAGTTCATAATATGAATATATTGACATTTATAATTGCTTTTATCATGCAAAATATTTGGATTTATATTCTTCAGTAGTTGTCTATTAACGGTATAAAATATAATTTTGATATCACAAAAGGTATACAAGATATCACAAAATATACCTACCATAAATATTTTTCGCAATACCCCAAAAACATGAAACCGCGTGCATCAGCAATCATATATTTGATAGAAATGCAAATTTTTGGGAGATGAAAGATCTTCGTTAAACTCACAATTTTTCCTTTAACGGCATTTCTGTAGCAGTTATAATTATCAAGAAAATCGGTGCTGGCGAAGGCGCCCCAGTGGCGAAGCCGCCCCATGTTACCATATATGTTCGCCCGATTTCAGGCAAATGATTGACCAAGCATGCAAATTCCATCAAATTACAATAAAATTTGGAAAATGTTACGGAATTCGGACTACAAATAAGTTTTTTAAGTTATATTGAAATCGTTTCAGATATAGAAATAGCTCCCCTATATACAAATTTCATGGTTTTGTCTGTGGTTTGTTATAAGTTAATAAAACAAAGTTCCAAATTTAGTAAAAATCGGCTAAGATTCCGCCACAAAAGCCAAAGTTTGTCTGTGATATCTTGGAAATTATATATTATTATTATATACATCTATTAAATTTTTCCGAAATCCAATTGATAACATTAATGGGTTTCCGATTATTCTCCAACCAAAACATAAAAATGTCCATATTTTTAACAATTACGACATTTAAAATCAGATTTTTATGAAAAGGCGCAGCTAATTTTTTCACAAAATGATAGTACACATTAATACCTTTCACCACATATATATAATATCCTAGATCTACCTAGATCTCAAAAGTTATACTCCAGAGAACACATGGATAACAAAGCAAAATACTCCAAAAAAGACATAACATCCTTACTCAAAAATACATTTACCACACATAACATTTTTATTATTTGTTAACACTATCTTATTTTACATACCCATTGAAGAGCTTTCCATGTTTAAAAAATATAAAAATGTTGAAATGTTCTTTTTGGCGCCTAAAATGCTTTCACTACTTATTTATAATGAATGTCGGAAAATGATGCATAAGAAAATATGTCACCATTGCCAGATCAGTATGTCGCTATGTGATGTTACCAGATTGATTTATTTTTTTATTTTTAGTGATTCAGAGTCTTGGCAATCGAAATCCGTTATTATCTTTTTCAAATTGTTCACTTCAAAAATTGACTTTTTGCCTCGAAAACCTGCTATTGGCCCCATCGTGGGTTGGTACGGTTAACCTTAACCGATCGCTGTAAAATTTCATATTTAAGGTTTGTGGATCAAACGGAAAAATTTAGAGGGTAGGAAATCAAAAAAAAAATGTCACTCTATGTACATATACCAGATAAATAATCTCACATTTTAATCAGACATGGATTGCATTATCATTTTTATACCCTCCACCATAATGCGAAGAGTATAATAAAATTTGCCATTGCGTTTGTAACACATCCAAATATTCGTCGGAGACCCTATAATGTACCCATCAAAAAGTTTGCCTCCAAAGAGGCTGTTAAATCATATGTACAAGTGATTTGAGTGCATCAAATTATGCATTTTCACTCATTCTTTTTACAAGAGCGTGTTCACGGAAAGCGGTACTCCATTAGCACTGCATTTTAACTAACCCTTTGGGGTAGAATAGGATGCAGTCAAAAGCACGTGTTTTGATACAGCAACTAGGCGGAATGTGTACGAGTCATTGAAAAATATCCCGAAACAAATAAAATACATTTATTATTTGCGTAAAACAAAAATATTAAGAACTTTATTACATTAACACATATTATAAATTTTCTCCATTTAATTCAATCGCAACTATGTGTGTTTCCTCCACTCTCCATTTAATCCAATCTGAATTGTTCTTGCTTCATCTGCTAATTGGCTTTGTGCATTGTCTCCCCATCACCAGTTATGCCAGTTATGATTTCGACATGTACTCCAACAGCACTCTATTGTGAAATTTTCTTCTCGTGAGTTGCCGCAAAAATGTTCGCGAATTAAATATTTTTATTTTATTTTAAGAAAATTGTTGGAAATGTTTACACGTTTTTTTCTTTTGGACGAATTGATATTTGTAGGGATCTACTAAACGAATTGCTTATAGGGACCTCTAAGCAAGTGCTAATAAAATGTAATGAACACTCCGTTCACGACTCCGTTTGAAGTGCATCCAGATGCTGGTAAAATGTGAGGAATTGGTGTGCCTTTTTCATGACTCCGTTGAACCGCATTCGAATTGATGTTGTTAAAATGTGACAAATGGATGTAATTATTTGGATTGCATCCAAATGCGGTTAAAATGTGAGGAATGGAGTGCCTTTTTCACGACTCCATTTTAACTGCATAAAAACTTGCAGTGAACGAACCAGTCCACATTGCACGACTTCCAATTTATTTTGCTGGGTATATATATTCTTGATCAGCACAAAATTCTAGGTCTATACGAGGGCTGAACGATAACTATCTGGCCTAACAATGAAACGCTATTTTGTTGTTCTCTTAAGTCGTCTCCACCATGATTTATATCAAAGTCATTGAATCGCCAGTCAGTGCTGTTCGACGGCTGACCCAGGCGCTGGTTTTAATCGATGTGTGAGAGCCCACATTGTCATGATGATTTGTCTTCTCTTGTTCGTTTTTCGAACTTCTCAGGAGACTTCAGGCAAACAAATTATAGTGTACCACTCAGAATTAATCGTGCTATATTCCTCAAGCCGTATTGTCGCCACACGGTCAGGTTTTCTGAAGAAACAGGCAACCTTTAACTTCGAAGTGCTTCTTACATGGACAACTTTCCTTTTTGTACCCTCCACCATAGTATGGAGGGTATATTAAGCTTGTTTTTCCGTTTGTAACGCATTGAAATACTCATTTGCGACCCTATAAAGTATATATATTCTTAATCAGGGTAAAATTCTGAGTCGATCTGTGCACGTCCGTCCGTCCGTCTGTGGTAATCACTCTAGCATCCACAAAAATTGAGATTGGACGCTGAAATTTTGGGAAAATGCGTCTTTTGTTTGCAGGCAAGTTCGATGATGGGCTATATCGGTCCACGTTTTGGTATAGCTCCCATATAACGGTACCCCCCGGTTTACGGTATTTTGACGTGTTTAGCTACATTTTCAGACCGATTTAGCTAAAATTTGACATTTAGGGTTCTTACGTGCCAATAAACTTATATAAGAAAACTTGTGGACATAGGTCCACGTTTTGGTATAGCCCCCATATAACGGTACCCCCGATTTACGGTATTTGACGTTTTTAGCTACATTTTCAGACCGATGTAGCTATAATTTGACATTTAGGGTTCTTAAGTGTCAATTAACTTATATAACAAAACTTATGGACATAGGTTTACGTTTTAATACAGCCCCCATATAACGGTACCCCCGATTTACGGTATTTTGACGCTTTTAGCTACATTTTCAGACCGATGTAGCTATAATTTGACATTTAGGGTTTTTAAGCGTCACTTAACTTATATAACAAAAGTTGTGGACATAGATCCACGTTTTGGAATATCCCCCATAGACCGAATTAGCTATAATTTGATATATAGGGTTCTTAGTGACCAAAAAACTTATATTCGAAATAATTATGAACGTAGGTCCATGTTTTGGTATAGCCCCATATAACGGTACCTCGGTATAACGGATTTCGGTATCCCCATATAACGGATTTTCGGTATTTTGAGAATTTTACCTACAAGTTTTAACCGAATTATCTGTAATTTGAACATTTAACATTTGAAATTCTTAGTGTCACCACACCTCTCCACCAAAAATTGTCAAGAAAGGTCGATGTATTGATAAAGCTCCCATATAAAAGTACCTCCCGATTTTCAGTAATTTGATGATTTTAACTACAATATTAAACTGCTTGTTCGGTTATTTGACATTTGAAGTTCTTAGTGGTCACAACAAGTGAAAAAGAAAAAGAAGTGGCACAATCTACACCAACAGTCACATGTTACTTGCTTATGCTGATGATATAGACATCATGGGTCGATCAGTAAAAGAAGTAACTGATACCTTTATAAAGGTCGAAGGAGAATCTGCTAAAGTGGGTCTGGCGGTAAACGGTGAGAAGACCAAGTTGATGGTGTCGACGCGCAATGCGTCCATTGAGCTCGGACCGACTGTGGAAGTTGGTTCCTATAATATTGAGGTAGTAAAAGACTTCGTCTACCTCGGCACCTCCGTCAACACAACAAACGACATCAGTTGTGAAATAAAAAGAAGAATTGTATTGGCCAACAGATGCTACTTTGGATTAAGTAAGCAGTTTAAAAACAAAGCCACATCTCGTCAAACAAAAATAACGCTCTACAAAACACTGATACTACCCGTGCTGATGTATGGCTCCGAAGCCTGGGTACTTGCGCAAGCAGACATGGCAGTGCTTGGTGTGTTTGAGAGAAAAATTCTTCGAAAGATCTATGGACCAATCTGCGTTGACGGTGAATATCGACGTCGCATGAACCACGAGCTGTATCTGCTATACAACGACATGAATATTGTTAAACGTATCGAGATGCAGCGATTGCGTTGGCTAGGCCATATCATAAGAATGAGCGATGATGAACCCGCTAAAAAGGCGTATGAATACATGCCACATGGCGGTGCACGCAGAATTGGCAGGCCAAGGAATAGATGGCGCAAACAAGTGGATGATGAGATGACAAGGCGCGGTATTCCAGTGTGCAAAGCAACAAATAGAGAGGAATGGAGATCTCTTCTTAGTTCGGCCTATAGAACAAATGTTCTGTAATGGGCCAGCTAAGTAAGTAAGTAAGTGGTCACAACACCTCTCCATAAATAATTGTCAACATAGGTCCATGTTCGGATATAGCTACCATATAACTGTACCTCCCAATTTTCAGTAATTGGCAATTTTAGCTAAAATTTTTAACCGAACTAACTGTAATTTGACATTTGAAGGTTGTAGTGGTCACCACACATCTGCATCAACAATTTTCAACATAGCCCCAATATAACGATACTTCCCGATTTTCGGTACTTTGAGGATTTCAGTTAAAATGTTTAACCGAACGTAGGTCCATGTTTTGGTATAGCCCCAAAACAAACCTCCCGATTTTTCGTACCTTAGCTTTATTTTTTGGACGAACTTTCTGTAATTTGAAATTTAAAAGCCAACAAAAATTGTTCATTTAAGTTCATATTTTCGTATAGCCCACATACCTCCAAACTAGCTGTTAATGACATTTGAAGTTCCCACGTTATGTACCGATTTTCGGTATTTTGAGGATTCTAGCTACAATTTTTAACCGAATTAGGAGTTATTTGACATTAAAGGCTCCCATCAAAAACTGTAAACATGTTTTATTATAACCCCTATATAACGGTACCTCCCAATTTCTAGCCCACCAAAAATTGTCAACATACATAGTTAGATATAGGCACCATAAAAAAGGGCCTTCCGAATGAAGCATTTTATGTACATTATCTGACATTTTAACGTACCCACTTAAAGTTGGGGACAGAAATGAAAACTAATTATTCCATCTTAGTTCAGAATATTTTTATGGTGGAAGGTATGAAAAGTTCGGCCCGGCCGAACTTAACGCTTTTTTGCTTGTTTTTGCTCGCTTCTTACATGAACAACTTACGTTTGATTTGGCTCGCTTTCGAAGACCCAAACTGCCAATTCCTGCTTTGTTTCAGGGTCCTAAGCATATATCCTGGATTCGTCGGTAAGATTTGCCGAAGAAACAGACGACTATTTGCTTCGAAGTGCTTCTTACATGAACAATTTTCGTTGGATTTGGCTCACTTTCGAAGACCTAAATGGTCGATTGTTTCGTGCTCCTAAGCATAGGTCAAAGATTCGTCATCTGTGACTGTCTTATTAACGTCCTTTGAAGCACAACGATCTTTTTTATTCACAATTTCTTTGAACCAATTCACAGGAGCCTTTTTTGAGCGATTGTCCAATTTTGCTGGATATAACGAGAAAAATCCATTTTTGCGCCGGGTGTTTATGCAGTATCAAACGTTAGTTGATGCCGTTCATGCACGGCATATTTGTTTCTGGCACAACGATTGATTTTGGGCGACCCTCACGACCTTCGTTTTTTGGGCGAGCAGGGTCTCTAGCAAAAATTTCATCACGCCATAACGCGGAAGTTCGACCCACGGCGGATCTGTCCTTCGGGGTTCTTAATATAATCACCAAGGCCTTTCTTCCCCAAGAGGAATTTTCCGTGCCCCAGACTTTCAACTCCATTTTGTTGCACAGTGTTATTTACGTCAAAAGTTGTGAAAAAGTCTTGTTCACAAGTAAATTCCATTTTTTTGCAAAGTGATTTTTCCAAGTCTATAGAAGTTTCCATTACTCCTACGATGTTTGCTATTGAAAATGGTCCACATTTGATAAACGATCCATATTTCGATATAGCCCCCATAGAACGGTACCTACTTGGACTTTGGGGTATAAAACTTTCCACCAGAAATTTGCCGGTGTAGATTCTCATAGAACGGTATCTTCCGTTTTTCGGTATTTTTAAGGTTTTAGCCTTAAAACCGAGATGGCTGATATTTGGTATTAAGTCTTCTTTGGGAGTATAAAACTTTCCACCTGAAATTTCCAAGTATAGGTTAACGTCTTCATATACCCCCATAGAACGGTACCTCCCGATTTTCGGCATTTTCAAGGTATTAGCCTACCGAAATGTCTGAAATCTTATATTTTCTCTTCGTTGGAGGTATTAAACTTTCTACCGGAAATTTGTCGGTATAGATTTACGTCTTCTAATAGCCCTCATAGACCTGTACCTTCCGATTTTCAGTATTTTGAAGGTTATGGGCACAATATCTCACCAAAGTTTGGTAGTAGTCTTTCCACCTGAAACTTGCTGGTAGATGTTCACGTCTTCTAATAGCCCCATAGAAGGGAACGCCTGTCTTTCGGTATTTTGAAGTTTGTGGCCTCAAAATCCAACCTAAATGTCTGAATTTTGGATATAGTCTTCGTTATGGGTATAAAATTTTTAACCAGAAATTTGTTGTTATGGTTCTTCATATGTTCCATTTTCTATCTCAAGTGAATATCACTTGGTATTTTGGAGTCTCAATGGGTAGAAAACAAGCACGCAGAAAATTATCGCTCCTTCAAGGAATAAACCTTAAAGTAGAGGAAGAGCTTAGTACTTTCATAAACGAAATAAAACTAATTGTTCCTATTTATTTCAATATAGTTCGTGGTGGAGGGTATAAAAAGTGCGGCCAGGCCGAACTTAACTTCTAATGGAGTAGTTTCTTGATCGATGGGAACCACAAATAAGGCCTGCAAATAAAAGACAATAAATGCGTCTTTTATTTGAATCAATATTTCAGTCGTTTCGGTTAAATAATGTGACTAAAACCTTCGAAATATCGAGTGTTGTGAGAAATTGTTTTATGGGGGTGTACCAAATATCAATTTTCCCTTGGATAATGTGGCTTAAATTACCAAAATCGGGTGGGACCGTTCCAGGGGGGCTATATCAAAGTGTGGACCTAGACCACGTGTAGGAACGTTCTTTATTCCAATACTACGGGTAGTTACCAGATTTAAGCAATTTCGGAAGATAAAACCTTGAAAATACTTTTGTATAATCGAGAGGTACCCTCTTATCGGGGCTATATCAAAACGTAGACCTACGCCGACAATTATCTGCATAAATATTTTAAACCCCCAATTTAAACAAATATTACACCATTTCGGTAAGTTTTTTTTCCACAAACATCACATAAGAGACTATGACAATGAGTGCACCCCGATTCATAATAACTCAATTTATCGCTGAGTTCGAACGACGTGTCTTTAGACAACATTTGCAGAAAAGCGTTACATGGCTGAAATACTCAGGAAATGTCGCCAACATTACACTGAGGGGTAATTTGCCACCGTTGAACATTAGATGTTGCTCGGGAATTGAACTCGCGCAATATGAGTGAAAGGCTGGTGTACATATCATCGGTAGGATAATGCGACTAAAACCTTGAAAATACGGAAAATCTGGGGAAGTCTTGGTGGTTTTCCCTATCTCTTCTCTGTTTTATAGCGATACACTGCCGCTCACTTAAATAGAATTGAAGGACTCGGGCGTCAATTTCTTTCATCCTAAATGCGCACGACAATTTACAAAGGAGTCCTAAAACAGGCATTTCCAATAGTGAGAAGCATATTCGAATATCCCGAGTGGCAATTTCATCACGATTTTATAAACTTTTGTACACTTCGAGTCATCAAAACTTAAATTTTTGAAAAGAAATGCGGATATCCTGGAGGAGCCGTCATATTCTACAGTGGTAAATATCCTCTAAAATGTATGGGAATGACTTATGCGTAAAATATACGACTAAAGGAGACAGTACGCTTCCAAAAATAAACTTGTTGAAAGAAAAAAGCAAGCTTTGTTATGCATTACACCTGATTACTTAAAGAATCCTTGCCAAAGCAGGATACACGGGTGTATCCTTAATCAGGAGGGATATACTTTTACTGAATATTATTGAAAGTACATGCCACCGTGGTTCAATGGTATGCACACCAGCCTTGCACACTAAAGGTCGTGGGTTCGATTCCCCGGCCAGTCAACATCAAACACTTTTCAACGGTGGCAAAATACCCCTCAGTAATGTTGGCGACATTTTCTGAGTATTTCAGCCTTGTACAACTTCTCTACAAGTGGTGTCTTAGGACACGCCGTTCGGACTCGGCGATAAACAGTAGGTCCCATATCATTGAGCTAATATGAATCGGGGTGCACTCATTGATATGAGAGAAGTCTCCCCTGTCCCGCCTGGGATGTTTGTGGAACAGTTACATACTTCGATTTCAATATAGTGTGAATATGCATCGATGTTCTAATACAATCTTTCTGTATTTCCAAGTTTAAAACGGGGGTTCTATTCAAATGAGCCAAATTTTTTACTTAAATTTTTTACTTTATTTTGTTTTCCTTGTATGTTTTATATACAAATTGGATATGAATGCAAATGAATGACTAAGTTTACTCCCAACACATGAAGCAAAATATAATAAAACTTAAAAACGTCATATCTTGTATAATTCCGAAAAAATGGAGGTGAAAACAATTTTGCAGGGGGGTTTTATTCAAGTGAGCGGCAGTATATGCGGACATTTTGCCCACGTTTTCAACTCGTGACGTGAGGTGATCACTAAATTTTAATCTGCATTATGCTCGTTTAACCATTGCTGAAAAACATTGCTCTGACTGGGACTCAAACTCACGCTTTAAGCAGGATATGCTAACCATTGTACCAAGGTAACATCCCATACATAGTTTGAATATATTTGTAATCCCACATACTTGATTATTCCTTGAATTTGGCAATCACTTTGTGCTTCGGTATAAAATCTTCTTTCATTTTCAATGTACTCCCACTATCCCCGCCCCCATTCCGTACAATATCACTGCATATTGAAATTGATGACAAGGTTGAGATAAAAGTAAATATGAGGGCGTCTACAATTACCTCCTTACCATTCGCAAAAAATCTCCATTCAATTTCATTGATTGGGCCCACCAAGTATTTGAACTTTATTTGATTTTATCACTGTGGTGAAGCAAATAAATATTATCTCATTCGAGAGGAGGAGGATGAGCAGGGCAAAAGTTTATTGGCAAATTTTTGGCAAGGACTTCAATATGCCGCGATTCAGAAACGATATGGGAATGGTTTAAATGAAATTACATTGCAATAGTTTAATATTGTTGGTTACACACAAATGATATACAAACTTGGGTAAGATTTCCCGATATGGAGCGTTAAATAAATAACGGAACAATGTAATTTAAAAGTGAAAATCGTATTTTGTGGCATACACATTCATAGTTGTTCTGTTCTGGTGTATGTATTTTGTTTTTCTCCTTACACATGGAGGATTGCACGTGGCAGGCGACCAGACAGGCTGTCTGTATGTAGCCTTATGAATTCTTCCTATCGTTGAGTGTATCTTAAAACCTTATTAAATGGTATTTAAGATGTTGTAATTTAAGATAAACTTTCAGTTCATAAAAATTAAGTACTCTCGCAAAAATTCCATTTCTTTTACGGGCTTTTTTGTTGCTATGTTTTTTTCTTTCTTCTTTCGTTTTCATTTCGCCATCATTTGCTGATGTTGTGATAATATTTATTTGAGATGCTACTTTTCGTATGGCGGTTGGCTGTGTGAAATAAAACCCCTTGTGTGTTGTTTGCTTTGAGAGCTTGTAAGCATGCACATGCACATACATACTTACGAACATGTATAAATTTTGTTATTTATGTATGTCTTAGAGCAACATAACGCTTTGACAGTATTTAGTCTTTGATTCATTATCCTTGATGCGATTAATTTTAAATAATACCCATATAACGCAGGAATTCATGATTTGAGGTGTTGAGTTAGTATTATCGAAACCTTGAAAAAAGTGTAAGTCGGCTGGTACTGCCATTCCTTGAAGACTACATTAAAAACGTGGATCTGAAACAGCAATGGAAGGAAAATGTACCCACACCCATCCAAAATGGAACAGGTACAGCCGCCAGGTTGCTGCCTTCCTAAGGTGAGCCACTTACCGCGTGCATAAGAAAATCTACAGATTACTTATTCTCGCACCTATGACCTATGAGCCGTATGTTTCTGCATTGACTGACAGCGTCATCTTCTTCGCGACGGGTTGCGACGGGTTGCTGTTTCACAGAGGAGCACAGGTTACGATTTGGAATCGGCTGACTGGGAACTAGCAACATTCAAAGATGTCTGTTCTCTTTTGAATTTAAGTCGTATGGTTTCTTTTTTCCTACCAACTGTTTCACCTACATAACTGTGGCTATTATTGTTGTAGCACCGCAAATATGTTCGTTAGTATATTTTACTCAGTTTTTTGATTCTGGTTCCTCTGTATCCAATATGAATTATAACTGGCCTAAAACCACTCGTAGCTGGCATTCTTCTGCTCCCATGTATGGGATATGGTCTTC
Organism: Musca autumnalis; assembly: GCF_047663935.1. Lineage (NCBI taxonomy): Eukaryota > Metazoa > Arthropoda > Insecta > Diptera > Muscidae > Musca > Musca autumnalis. Next base: position 143,481,273 of record NW_027411755.1, on the reverse strand, counting down.
GAGTACGGCATTCACACTGTACCATTGCATTGCCTGTGCTACTATATCAGTACGAATGCTATTCAAGCCTACCTGATAGGCTTATTGATCTAGAGGTTCTCATTTATATCTTTGCACCTCCTGATGTGCGAGTGAGGGAAGTCTGTCCACTAGATCGTGGCAGGAATGCTCAACACACAAGCATGTTCTGCATCGACAACATCTTGTTGGGTTAATGTACCGTTAAAGTCTTCGTCTCCGCATGAAGAAGGTCCACTGGTGTCATGAGTAGGCACGCTGTTGCAGGTTTAAATATTTCTTTCAGATTTAAATTTGCATACCCGACTGGCGCCTGATAATTTACCACAATTCATATTAGTTCAATGATATGGGACCTTATGTTTATCGCCGAGTCCGAACTGTGTGTCTTACGACACCACTTGTAGGAAGTTTTACGTGGCTGAAATACTCATTCATGTAAAATATTACAACATTACACTGAGGTGTATTTTGATAAAGTTTAAAATTTTATGTTGCATGTCTTGGAAATCGAACTGCAGTCCTTCTATGTGCAAGGCGGGTATGCGTACCACTGTGGCGCCCAGGATAACTTATCGTAAACCGGGCTTTTGCTTGATAAGGAATCAGTCAACAAGGTTTCTTTGTCAGCACCCCGAGTGCTTTCGGCCAGCGACTTGAGAACCTTGTTCTGAACTTGTCGCAAATAGCTGTGGCTTCAGCGGACGACTCACAGTGTTGCCGCATCCATACAAATGTGGACAAAAATGTAAGGCGTTGACCTAGGTTGATGCATTTTTTCACAAGTACTTATGAGGGCACAGGAATGAAAATTATCAACTTTGCTCAATATCGGTTCAGATTTGGATATAGCCCCCATATATATCGTTCCCCGATTTTGCTACAACTCGGTCAATTTTAATCGAATAGCCTTCAAATTTCATATGTGATCTTTTCTTAGGCTCCTGAGTAGTTTCACTGATTTTAGCAAAAATCGGTTCAGATTTGGATATATATTTCCCCCATCTGAAAATAATTAGTTTTTGTAAATAACGTTGGTATTCGTTGATTGGCGCAGTACCAAAGTTAACACTTTTTTATGTAAAAATAAAATAGACTTTGTGCTGTAAAATATACAATTTTTGTTGTATTGTGTCGCTGCATAAATATAGAGAAGTGAGGCCAAAGTTATTATGAATCGGGAAGCTGTTAATGAGTACTTTCATAATATTTACAAAAAGAACGATGAAATTTGTAAAATTAGCGTAATAAAATCAATGTTTTTATATATATATATTAAAAATTATTTTTTACAAATATTTTTTTAAATATACATAAACTTTTAAAAAAATGTCCAAATATGTCCACCTCCAAATCGAATGTGATAGATAGTACTAATAAATACAGAAGTCAAATCGTGCTCAAATTTGCTAGAGTTAAAATAAAGTGAATTTTTCTATTTTAAGATGGGAGAATTTTTTATAAATACCTGTTGTGACTGTACGTAGTATCAAATTGAAATAGAACAGTAATACCCACATCTATCAACCAATTTTCCTTACAATTCATATTTAAGGGTTTCAGAGTGTAGAAAACAAGTATGTATATTTTTTTGAAAATAGGTCAATTTTTTGTCATAGCCCCCACATAAAAATACCGTCCGAATTTAGATATTTTGTGGATTTTAGCGACACTTTATAACCGATTCGGCTGAAATTTGGTATTTTGACTTCTTGGAAGATATGAATCCTTCGTACCAAAAATGTTTAATATAGGTCAATGTTTTGGTTTAGACCCCACAGAACGGGACCACCCTGTTCAACAAATTTTGGCAGTTTTTGGTCATTTTGGTCGATAAAACGTAAGAATTGCTGTTTGTACAAGTATACTATAAATAATAAATTATTTTAATACAAAATGGACGTTGAAATAGTTTTGGCCAGAAAAATAGGATTTGGGACCATTTCACAATTGGTTCAAATAGAAAAAAATTTTAGTTTTTATTTTTTATCAGCTACTTAATAAAAAATATGCAATGCAATTTTCGCGATTTAATATTTAAAATCAATTTTTATCAATGGCTAACAGATCCCGGTCCGCGTTGCTGACCCGTCGAAATGAATTTTATTGACAACTTTCTATGGACTTTATGCTTGACAATTCAAAACAAGTAAGAAAAGTCTATAGTCGGACGGAGCCGACCATGGGATACACTATACCACTATCCCTGGACAATAGCTCTCCACGGAACTTCTTTTCAATGATTGTGAAAATTTAATTACCAAATATCAGAGATGTAATGTTTAATACTTATGACCAAAACCAAAAAGTTATCTAGCATGACAAATACATTTTTGTAGCAGGAAAGGAAAATTTAGTTCACATAAACTAAAATGTAATGAAACCCACTTATGTAGTACTACTTTTTCCGTTGTTTAACCGCTACGTTACTGAAATTTTTACCAACTTCACACAAAAGTTTCAGTCCATTTAACCCGCTTACTCGTAGTATTATCTGATCTTCACGTTGGTTTATGCGCTTCCTCTTCATCATAATCTCAAACTTTGTTTAAAATTTTGCGGGTTATTATTTTGACCTACAGAACCGCTACAAAATTGGTTCAAATTTTGTTTTTGGTCCATTTCATCCCCTGAACATTTCACGATCATCACCAAAAACTAATCATTTCTATTCTGGCCCGAACCCTACCTCCTTAAAAAATTCGTTACAATCGGTCCATAATTGCGGCCTTCAGCTTGTTTAAAAATTTTAATGGACGGACACACAGCGCTAAATCGCTTTATCTCGTCGAGATATGAATTATGGCATACCAAATAAGGGTCTAGGACGAATATTTCGTGGTGTTACATAAACTTTTGGAGAGACAATATGTAGCATGGGATAAAAATGTGATTCTCTACACAGAACGCATTATATAAAGCAGTAGGCCCGTTATCTAGCAAACACTTTATTGCAATTTACATCAGAGGAAAGGTCAGTAGTTTTTTTCCATATGTGGGCTACTTTGCGAAATGTATATGTCCTCAAGGAATTAAAATATCTACCAAAAATAAAATTTTTATATTTTTCATACAAAAGTAATGGTCCATTTCACCCGCTAAAGAATATCAGATCATCATTCAAAATTGTAGGCATCTTTTTCGACCTATACTCTAACCCGGTGCAAAATTTCGTGATTATTGATGTATAATTGCGACTTCCAGCGAGTTTATTATTACACTACAAACAAATAACGGAATATATTAGGCTGTAACTCTGTTACCTGATCATGCACTCCAGCTTTTCTAGATCGGGGAGAGCAACCACCGATGTCTCGAAAATTAATTTGCAAGCCGATGCACTCATAAGTTTAGCACATAGGTATTGCGATTATAAAACAGAAGGCTCCCGAAATTCGTCTACAAATATATAGCATCTTGGACCATGGGATATTCCTGAATATTTTCTGAAAATTACATGAAATTAGGTTCAGTAGAAAAATAATGTATTGAAAAGATTGGGCGTTATCATCAGTTTTCAAGATATAACATATTTAAAAAGGTGGGCGTGGTCCGGTATTTTGACTCTAAATATGTACCTAGGGTACACACAACCACATTGCATCCCAACATTTATGCTGAAACCGATATAATCATATGTTTGGCTTATACATATAGCTTTTAAAAGAAAGGCGTGGGGAAGGTATCCCACCTCCTCCGAAATTCATAAACATTTAGTTTTGCTGCAATGTTGATGGAAATCGGTGCAGTAGTATTGGAGATATAACATTAAAAAACAGGCGTGGTCGGGTCTTTAGGCCCCAGAGAAGTACTACATTGTAGATTAGTCCGTAAATTTTTAAACCCTGGTTATATTTTTGCAAATATAGGGTTTTTTTAAAAATATCGCATAGGTGAGGTACCCCGCCCCCTCTAGAATTCAATAAAATATGTAGCCTGTTTCGGGGGCTATCCCTGTACATTATCTGACAATTTTGGTAAAATCGGTTCAGTAGTTTTTGCACAAAAACTTAAAATTGAACATTTAAATTGAAACGAAAGGTGAAAAAAGTGGACGTTGTAAAATTTTCTTTCCATAAAAACCTATTTTGGCATTTGATTTGTATTCATAAAGATATTGCGTTTTTTTAAATATGGCAAAGGGAAGTACCCCGCCCCTTCAAAATTCAAGAAAATATGCATCCTATTTCCACCGGGGGCCATCTCTGTACATTCCATGACAATTTCAGGAAAATCAGTTCAGTAGTTTTTGTACAAAAGATTAAAATTGAAAATAGTGGGCGTAAAAATGGACTTAAAAGTGGGCGTGGTCAAATTTTCTTTGCATAAAAACTTAAGTTGGGTTATGGCGAACGTTTCAAAGAAGAATTATCCAAATCGGTCCAGCCGTTCTCAACTGATACCATCACCAACGAACGACATTTGATTTTTATTTATATAGATTGTACTCCTCGATTTTCTTGACATTTTTTTGTATTAATCTACCATTAATTATAAAAAGTCCTATTTCGAGCGGGATTCGAAAAATATCTATTTTTTCTTAATTTTTTAAAATTTGTCAATTCAATTTGTCCTTTATACCAATCCACTATAGGTAATTTGCCCTGTTTTTGAGGCAAAAAGTCGATTTTGCAACTTTTAATAATAATAATTTTTTAGTTGGCATTGAAAAAAGAACATTTCAAAATTTATTAATATGAATGTTATTTTTCAAAATAGCGTCATTATCGCGGTTTAAATTGCAGTCAAAGTGAGAATTTCGAAGAAGAACAAAAAAAATATATATTGTAAGGCATATTTCAATGTATTTAAAACCGCGGAATAATAAACCAAATATAAATATATGTAAAATGGAATAGATTGGCAATTGCGAGAGGAATTTATTTAATATATAATATAGCTTAAACATTTTGCGTAGCGACCAAAAAACACAAAAAGTCAGAAATAAATATTTTATTTTTCTTAAACTCACTTCATATAGACTTATACTAAATTGGCCGTGTTTGGCCGTGATTTTGCCACCTAGAACACATTACTGAAAGTCTTCTGCAGTGGTATTACTAGGTTTCAAAACCCGATTTTGTCCGTTTTTTGATATTTATGAGATTTTATTAGGTTTCTTCTCAATAAAAAGTCTTAAAATTGTGGAAGTTTGGTTTGAGGAAATAAATAATAAATGTAAAAAATATTGTTGTTTACAATTTCATTGCAAATAAAATAAGTAATGGTGACAAATTGTTCGGTATATCCGTGGTTTTCTATAAACGGCGCGGTAGTAGTAAGCATTATTTTATCTCTCTATTACATATTAATCACTGATACGGTTTAAAGGAGTACTAAACTCGTCTTTATTAACGTATATTCAAAAAATACACAAAACTGTAGTAACAATTCATTGGAAAATCTACTCGCGGGGGCAAAATTTTTTGTTACTTACTACCGTGATCGTTTTCATCAGTTTGTTGTGTATAAGAAAACTAATGAAAATGGCATTGGAAAAAATAGCTTTGTTCGTTATATACGTAGTTGCTTATAACCGTTGTTCCTTATATCCGAATTTATCTGTAAAAATCTTTGTTTTATCTCACTTTTACACATAAATAATTTAAAAAGTTAAAAAATCCTTCAATTCCGCTGTTATTAATTTTTGTCTCAAAAACTGGGCAAATTACCTATAGTGCAATGATAACATTTGTTATTTTACGAAAAATTAAAAAAAAAATAATTTGTTAACATTTGTTTTGTTGTTTTATTTAGGAATTTATCTTAAACATCGTAAACACGTAATTACACTATGCAACACTGAAAATGCAAACAACTTTTAGTATACATTTTTTGAAAGTACATATTTAGACTACAAAAACCCTAGTAGGGTTTTGTCCTGTCAGATCCAGTTCGGATTTTATGGCCTCATCTAAACCGGGCTAAATCTGCACTTTTTTGCATTTATCAGGCCTTTATCTCAGAAATGATTAGGAATTTGGCCTTTCTGTTTTTAGCAATATTGTAGCCATAAACTAGAAGAACTTATCTTTTGAAAAAACCACATAAGACAAACTCCATCTAGGGCATCAACATCTATAAAATATAGAAAATTTTACATAATTGCTAAAATTCTGGTCAGTATCGGCTAAACTATTGGGAGTTGAACCAAGTAACCTTTTGCAAAAATCTTCCAAATAAAGTTCTCAACAATTCTTTAGAACATTCTGAAACTCTAAAATGCTTACTTCATGTTCTTTCAGCGGTATTTTGCATCATATCTTTTACAACACATATTTCAAACACAGTTCACACAAAGAGTTTATTCTCGCCTTTCGGATTTCACTACATTACTGACATTTTTATTAAATCGTCGTTGAAAAATGTACAGAAAACAACGGCATAGAGGCATTTTCCAATCATGATATGTTCGTAAGAGTTGTGTATTGCACTCCAAGGAATATTTTACCAAAACAAAATACATATTCAGAAAAAATTAACGGTTTTGGAGATACGGTGCGAAATGTGTAAAAATTGTGGAATTTTTGCATATATTTTGAAATTTGAGGCAATAAATGTAGTTTTTCGAGTTCATTATTTCTCCCAATATTTTATTGTTGTCCTTATCTACAAATTTGCTTCAGAAGTCAGAAGAAGATTCGAATTGGTTTCAGAGATATAGTCCCGAATTTCTGTAAAAACTCAATATTTAACCATGTTTAGATGTGGCCATAAAATACGAGCTGGATCTGACACAGCAAAACCCAACTAGGGTTTCTTGTGATTTGGGTCTGTACTTTCAAAAAATCCTCAGTTCGAATTGTTTGCACAAGATCACCTTAAAAATGTTGCACAGTGTTATTTTTCGATGTTTAACATGGATTATAAATTATTGTACAAGCCGGACAATAAACTTACTAAACTGATGATCAACTAACTACAGCAAATTACAAATTAAATTAAAGTGATATTTTCTTCAGAAGATAATTATTTAAATACGAAAGTGGTGTTGAATTTGAAATATGCACACAAAAAAAACTTCACTCAGCAATACCCACTAATGCTGGTCCACTAATTGCTAAAGCATTCTTAACATCGCAAAATGAAGAAGTTGTTTAAGATTTTTAAAATAAATACCTAAATCAAATTGTTTTTCTATTTTTATATCCTACAGGGTATTATAAGGGGTATTATAAGTTGGTTTTGGCCAAAAAGTTTGAAACGCACCGTCATAATGGTCGTAGACCCATGCATATGTATAACAAAATGAATGTCTCGACGAGCTGAGTCGATCTGGCTATGTGTGTCCGTCCGTTCGTCTGTCCATCTAAACTTTGTAATCACGCTAATGGTCACGATTTTAATCCAAATTGGGGTGTTAATGAAGGTCCCTGAGGGGAAGAAGCCTATTGATTTTGGTGATGGTCGGATAATATTCAGGGGTCGCGACGCGTCGTCATGGGGCAGCGAATACAAGTTGTTACAACAGAGATAAAAGCGATTTGAAAGCAGGCCTTAGCATTTTTCCGAAATTTTGTGTGCGAGGTACCTGAAGGAGTTGACATATATAGTCCATATTTAAGCCCGATCGATGTCTCTTAGAAATAGTACGATGTGCAAAGTATGGACTAAATCAGTTACTGCCTTCAGGAGATATCGTGGACACAAATGTTCCGAATATTTTCGATTTTTGTGGGAGAGGTCTTTAGGTACCGATATGGCTCACCTTCGAACTTAAACTAAGTTCAGACAAAATATTACGATGGCCTATTTTTAAACTGAATTGGCAGATCCGTTCGAGAGTTATCGTGCGCTCCAACCACTCATTGTGCCATAGGTGATTTTAACAACTTCCTATCTATTTTCTCAGGAAGTATGGACTTGCCCCAGACAAAACTCCTAAACTGAACTTTTCCGAAATTTTGTGTGGGAGGTACCCGAAGGAATGTACCGTTAGAGCCCATATTGGAACCTCATCTAAGTCTGGTAGAAATTTCATAATGTGCAAAGTATGGACCAAATCGGTTGCTCCCTTCAAGAGTTATCGTGCGCACAAATTATCCGAACATTTTCGAACTTTTGTGGGGAGGTACCTGAAGGAGTGGATCGATACGGTCCATCTTCTAACTTAAACTAAGTTCGGACAAACTATTACAAAAGCCAAATTTTGGACCAAATCGGCTTATCCGTTCGAGAGTTATCGTGCGCACTAGCCAGTCTGTCTGAAACGGATTTCGTCCAAACATTATTGGGGTCTAAAACCGTTATTTCGATGAGGCACATTTTGCCCGTTTGGAAGTGTATATGAGGAAAAGTCAAAATTTTTTAGTTTCCATGAAGCCAAGGTTTGCACTATTATAATACGCGAACTATTGTAGTTTGCCAGTAACTATGACTATTGCTGGATTAATTTAGATGTTTTTGTACAAAGCTCAAAAAATTACAAAGCTCAAAACGTTGAATCTAAACAGGTTTTATACATTGCTATTCGATTTCTGATTAAACCATTCAAATGACGGACATCTGTCCAAAGTAAAAGTTGGAGAACACAAAATGAAGATAACACTTCTAATGTATCACTTTCCAAAATTTCCACTGCATCCACCATTTATGGATGCTGACATTTTGAAGCCGGATTTCAGGTGTTTTTTGTATTTTTTATGTAACTGGGACGCGCATTCGGATATTTCGAAAAACCAATTATAGGACTAAAGAACTCGCGATTTCGCATAATCTGATATGTATATTAAATATGTAGCCCAGACAGAAGCAGAGTAATCTACTGCCAAAGGCCAATATTTAGTGCGATATTTTTTCTAAAAAACCTATTTTTTGGGTACAGTATTTACAATATCGTTTTGAGTGTGCTGGTACCCCGCGATATTTTAGTTTTTCGACGATCCTGATCATATGAATCACAGATCGTAAAAATCCACCTACTAGAACGGCGGAAATGGCTACTGCAAAAATTGAAAAATTTGCGAAAAATGTTTTTCAAAATATCGCTAACTAATTCGCGTTTTATGTGGATCGTTTCCATTTCAAAGAAGAAAGTGAATCATCACTCGCGTTTGTGCGAAAACAGCGGTTTGAAAAATTTAGTGGCATGGGAGCTGTCTCCGATTTATCCAAAAAATACTGTGTGATGCTACATCCACGGTTCTTGATGGATTTTATTGAAATATGTTTAGATCGATGTATTTTTTCACGGTTGATAGTGAAATCGGATGCGCATAAAAAGTGTATGCACTTTGTGCAAAATATAAGCGTAATACAGTTTGTTGCACACTAAACTGCAGACGATGCTACATCTTAGCGGCCAAAGTAAATCCTGGCAAATGTGTACAAATTAAAAGAGAATAATTCGCTGTATTGGTAAACCGCATGCGCATCAAGTGATTTTGAGGATTTCGCGATTTACACGCATTTCAAAATGAACATTACCCGATACAATTTTATTTCAAGATTATATCCCATTTAAAGGAACCCAACATTTATTTGGAAGATATCCATATCTTCTGCTAGATGTTAGCGTGTTTTCGAGAAGTGATTAGAATAAAAAATGTGATTTATTGCGTGGAATTTAACTAAAATAGAAGAAAAACTCCGAACTATTTTTCTTACATTTTGTTCAACTAGCTCACAAAATAAATTTTAATAAATATTTTCTCTTACAAAAATTTTATAAATTTCCTCAATATATTTTTTGTTTTTTGCTATAATATGCAAACCGCTAAACGGATTTGTATAGTTTTGGTTTCATTTGAATTTTCGCAATGTTTAGATTACGTACATATTTTTTATATATTTCTCAGATGCATAAACAGCTTGAATTTTATTAAAACAAGTTGTAAATTACCAATAGTTTTGAATACTTTCCTAATTTCCGCGAAAATTTACAACTTTTTCACTAGGGTTATGGGACCTAAGTAACCATATAGTATGTAGGGAGCCCCTAATTAAGAGAGTATCTCAATATAATGATTAGAGTCTTTTAAAGATTTTATCTTTTTATCAGAATTGAAACCGCCATAACTTTTGCGCGCAACAACCAAAATTAGTATCTCGAACAGATTTAAGAATGGGATTTTTTTCCCAATCTATGTACCAAAAATCATTCATGTAGCTTAAAAAAAATTTTTTAATTTTTTTTTTTGTGGAAAACTAAAAAATTTTGTCTTTTCTTCATATACCCTCGTTAGCATAAGTGCTGAGGGTATAAAAAAGATTTTTTTCTGTTTGGCCAATATTATGAGTATTTCTTTGCATATAATTTTTACTGAAATCGATTTCGTTCAAGGCGCGATATACCTGGAACCTTTAGTCAAAAAAATCTGAAAATATACTAAAATATTTTCATTATTATCATTTTTAGAAACTGTCCGATTTCACTCGTAAATCCCCACATACTTTATAATGTATCCAACGAATATTTCGATTTGTTACAAACGGAATGACAAATTTAATTATACCCTCCATATTATGGTGCAGGGTATAACAACATTCGGAGGCTGGAACTTTTTTCAACGTCTCGATTTCAATTGACCTACACAAAATTATAGAAATTTGACAGGCTTGGAAATTGTAATGTAATCTAACAGTCAAGGCGAATTTAACAATGTGATCCAATAGTTGACGTTAGGTTGTAGTCTTCATTTGCTGTCAAATTTTTTTTTGCGCCAAATATCCACAAAAGTTAGAACAAAACGTTAAAATATTATTCGCGAAGCTTAAACAAAGATGTTGTACACAGATATTTTTATAGAAGCGAAATATTTGTTATTTATTTTTGATTAAAAATATGTTTTGACAGCAAATGAAGACATAGGTTGCTATTATTGTATCACCTTCTTTCTTACACCATGCTAACAGTAATAATTTATATGTCAAAGGCTGTATTTACGCACACATAAATATTTCCGAAAAGTATGTTAACTTTTAATTAAAACTTGTGCTGATGCTTTGGCTGTTCGGTTCTTTGCTTTTTTAACGTTAGACGTTAGTGTTTGTGCGGTTGATTGCCCACTCTAACTCTATACGAGTACTTTGTCTGTCCGTACGTTCGCCTGTCTCTTTAATTCTTTGTAAGTGCATATCTGTTTGAATCAAATACAAATAAAAACGTTTGTTTTTTTTCATTCCTCTTATCCTCCGACAGAATAGTACGAAAACGGAACGAATAAAATTATCTTTTGATATCATAAAAATTAATTTAATTTTTATTTTCATTTGAAGAGTATTTTTTGCTATTCCTCGCTTTTATTTCCTTTAAACTTTTAAGTTTTACGGCCACAAATTTTGCTTTTTTGTTTTGTTTAATTTCAACAACTTTACATTAAGTTTTACTACTTTCATTGGAGCATAAAATAGTAACGTTTATGAATGTCGACATAAAAATAAGAATAGGAAAAATATGAAAAACTTAAAAATTAGCCAGCAGTTTATTTGTCAAGAAGCACGAACAATTTAGAACTACGGCACATTATACAAGAATTTAAAAAAGTTTTCGAATTAGTTTTTTTTGTGCGTATTGTGATGGTCATTTTCATGGTAATGGTTTTCGAGAGATTTTTTTAAGTACACCAATGTTCGTTGTTCTAGAATTTGCTATAGGTATACTAGAGGGATATTTATTAAAGAAGATATATGTGATTACTGAAAGATCTAAAGGACTCTTGTAAAAGTTCAACATCAAAACCATATCATTTCAACACAAGAACATATGTTCTACTTTAACATCCTGAATAGATTTTTGTTAATTGAAATCCTTTTTAGATTTTCTTTTTTTTTTCATTTTACAAACTATCAACTCTCAATGGAATCATAAGTTTACAAAATCACTTACGAACTACTTTACCTTAAGTTTAACTAAATGTAGTTATCTTATGCTTCCTTCTCTCAACCGTACCCTTCTTTTCATCTTTTTTTTTTTCGAATGTCTCCACATGCAAAACATGTCTTCTTTAGTTTAGTTAAAAAACTTTTTGACTGAAAATGTTTGTGAACATTTCACTTATCTCTCTCATATGGGACATATTATCCTTTCTCGTTAAATGATAAAAGGAATAACTTTGTTAAAACTTGTTGCCAAAGCATATACGACTTTTTATATTCTTATTAATATTTTGTAGAGTAAAAAAACATATACACACATACAAAACTGAAAACTTACAAGAAAAAGCCCCCAATGGATTTTGTGTGATAAGACGACAACGAACACGTCTGTGCTTGACAGGATGTGGAATATAATTGATAAGGGATGTCGTAAATCTGAAGAAGTTTATAATTAAAAACAACTTTGTTGTTGCAAAAATTTTATTGATTTTGTTAATAATTTTGTACTCAATGCAATTACGGACTATACAAACATTGTCTGCGTGGAATTTCATTTGAAAAATTAGTCTCCAGGAAATATATTTGGCCTGACGAACTTATTTTAATGACTTCTTACAAGTAAAAACGTATCAATCGGCATTGCCGACAGACGACCCAGCAAAAAACTTATTACACACGTCCCTATCAACCCATTATTCTAACAAGGGCATGTTGTCAGCAATAAGTAGTTGTTTTTTGGCCATTAAAATTAGTATTTAATCTTTGGCTACGGACCTTTTCCCCAAAAATTATATTATGGGGGCTTTTAGTGAGTTCTGGTCTGTTTTTAAAAGTGTGAACTTGAGACAAAAATATAGAAACTTTTTGAATATATGTGTGATTTTCATACATAACAAGTGAGCAAAGGCTATAGTCAGGACGGGGCCGACCATGCCATACCCTACACCACTAGCCCTGTGCATAAGCTTTTCACTGGTAAACATTTCTTTTAGGGAATATAATCCGAATACCACCGAACATAATATACCTCTTTCTCTCTGGGACCCCATAAGCAACCAAAATTTCGTGACCATCCGATCAAAATTGAGTAGTGTGATTGCAAAAAAATGGAAGAATTGTATGCATTACCCACTATTGTGGTATCTCCCTTGTTTGACCATCTTCGTCAACCTACTTTACACCAATGAATACCCCTACCAGAAGCCGACATATTCACAAAGAATAAAACTTTGAATTTGTCTCCACATGAGTTTTTCCCCATTCCGACCCCTAAATATTATCCGACTATCACGAAAATCAATAGGCTTCTTCCTCTGTGGGACCCCATCAACCCCCAAAATTTCGGGACTATCCGATCAAAATTCCAACCTGTAGCGTGATGGCAAAAAATGGAAAAATTTGATATATAACTGACTTTTGCGATATCTCGGTTGTTTGCCCACTAACGCCAACATACGTTGCATCAATATAAAGGAGATTTTTTCTTCTTACATTGACGGGATTTCCTTTTAGAATACTCCTACCAGAAGGGGAGATATTCGCATAAGAAAAAAACGTAGACTTTTCTCCACATAAGCTTTTTGCTTATTCCGACTCCCGAATATTATCCGACCATCACCAAACTTAATAGGCTTCTTCTTCTGTGGGACCTGAATCAACTTCCAAAAAATTCGTGACGATCGGGTCAAAATTGTGATCTGTAGCATTATTACAAAAAAATCGGAAAATGGGATGCATTACCGACTATGGCGGTATCTCTGTTCTTTGACCACCTACGAAAAACCTACTTTACATCGTTGTAAAGGTGATATTTTCTACTTTCCTTGCCAGGTTTTGCTTTTGATATACCTCTTAAAGAAACAGAAATATTTGCTTTGAAATAAAACATTGACCTTTTCTCCAAATAAGTTTTTGCCCATTCCGACTCCTGAATATTATTCAATCATCATCAAAATCAATAGGCTTTTTCCCCTATGGGACCCCCATTAACAAAATTTCGTGACGATCCGATCAAAATTACGACCTGTAGCGCGATTTCGAGAAAATTAAATTGAAAAATGGGATGTATTAGCGAGTATTGCGATATCTCCGTTATTTGGCCATCTACGCCAAGTTACTTTGCATCATTGTAAAGGTGGGATATTCTACTTTCATAGTCAGACGTTGCTTTTGGAAGCTCCCCAACCAAAGCTGTGATTATAGAACGGTACCTCCTGATTTTCGGTATTTTGAAGTTTATGGCCTCAATATGCCTCCGAAATGGCTGAAATTTGGTATTTAGTCTTAATTTAGGGTATACAATTTCCATATATAATTTGTCGGTATAGGCCCACGCCTTCATATGGTAGGTATAGGTTTACCCCTTCGTATTGCCCTCATAGAACTGTACTTCCCGATTTTTGATAATTTAAAGTTTGTGGCTTCAAAATTCCTCCGAAATGGTATTTAGTCTTTGTTGGTAGTATTCAACTTTCCCCTCAAAATTTGTCCATACTGGTCCACGCCCTCATGTAGCGCCCATACAACGGTACCCCCTGAATTTCGATATTTTGAAAGTTAAACACATTGTTTTACCGAAATTGCTTGAATTTGGTATTTAGTCTTCTTCATAAACGAAAGGTAAATAATGTTAAATTTTACTTCAATACAACTCGGCCGGGCCGAACTTGACGCCGTACTTACTTGTTTAAATAAAAATTTTTTATTTAATTTTTTATCAAATGAGTTATATTTGTATGAAGATTGGGTAATCATTTGTACAGCAAATTTTACCGAGAAACAACACAATTGTACATTTGTTTTCCTTTTTCCTCAGCTTTTTCATAGAAAACAACATTAGTATAAATGTGTCATCTTGTGCCAAAAATAAAACGCAACGCAAAGATATCTTTGCGACGTCACCAAATAAAATGGCAAATCCGCAAGATAACTTTCGCAGGGTGTTTCTGATTGGTCCAAACTTTGCACATGTATTATTTAATCCCGTTGTGTATCAGGTTGGAATATGGGCTATGTCGGTACCGTTCTGCGGGTACCTCCCACACAAAATTTGTGAAAAGTGCAGTTGATGACTCATCTCGTATTTACTTGAAATTTTGTTCAGAATGTTGTTTTCACGGTCCCTATTAAAACGATACAAATTTTTGGTGTAAGTCCATATCTTCTTAGATAATGGTCCAAAAGCTCCAAAAAACCCTGTCGACACATACTAAGGTGGCTAGTGGGCAAGATAGCTCTGAAACTTTTTTTCAAAAATGTCTTCCAAACTTAGTTTAACATAATTTTCGAGTAACTTATGAATCCGAATTTTGCTTACTAAAATTTGTTGGTACATCTCAATGTTTGGTATTGGCTCACATTACGGTACCTACAGATTCCACAACTTTG
Organism: Musca autumnalis; assembly: GCF_047663935.1. NCBI lineage: Eukaryota > Metazoa > Arthropoda > Insecta > Diptera > Muscidae > Musca > Musca autumnalis. The sequence goes on along the minus strand of NW_027411755.1, from coordinate 143,466,051 downwards.
AAGCAAACCCGTGTTAAAAAATCAATATATTTTACATGCGGCATAGTTATTGTGTTTGCTTCTTTTTGGTCAGAGGCTGAGGGTATATCTCCGTCAGCACAGCTGACTGATACTTTCTGACTTGTTTTTTTTTTATCAAATCATTTGTTTTTGTTTTGGGAAGAGTAAAAGTGAATAATATTTAAAAACTGATATCAGTCATACGTACTTCTTCTGGGTCGTGGCGAGTCGTATTGGAGAAGAATGCACATGGCCCCAATGGTCAAAAACTTCAAAAGTAATGAACATTTCTAAACTTTTCAGTTGTCAATTTATGAAAATTCAAGGCGTAGAGTGAAGTTGTATCATTTATTAGCAAACGCGGAAGTCTGAGGATCGTAGGGATTGGGTCCATAACAGAATGATAGATACTGATCTATTGAAGTTATAACGGGTGGTATCATTGGAAATTCTGAATGCTATAAACTTAAACAGTTTTAGAAGGCTCATCTACCAGGAAAGGGAAACGCCAGTACCAAAAGGAAAATGTACCAAAACATTAATTGTTTGCCAGAGCCCATTAACATTACATTATAACTACCGTGCTTTATAGTATTCCCAGTGAATTTTTGATTGTATTATTGTTCTTCGGACAATAAATAACTTTTTCTGTAATCTAATTGCGTTATAAACAATTTTTTTTACAAATTTTTGGGATATCCCTCATGCATACTAGCAAAGTCCAATTGTTTTAAATGATTTGATTCTTATTCGAAATTATATTTTACAAAATATTGTAGAATTGTGCATAAAATGCAACTAAACCAAGCATATGTTTTGACCATTAAATTTTAAGGCGTGTTATGTATTTTCATATTCTTTTCAAAATGTTTGTTGTATACCGTGTCAAAACATTTTATTTTCTTATATTTGAAGCAACGAACTATAAAAAATTTAAAAAAAAAATACTTAATTTTACTTTCAAAAAATATTTTAAATAAACTTTTCTAAAACGTGCAAATTTGTTGCAAATGTATTGGCCACCACTGTATATGAAAAAATTTACTTTTTAATCCGAATTGTACCTAGTCATTTATCCACCGGGGTGAAAACATAAATGCGATATTTTGCATCCGGCTATTAATGTCTTTATTTTCATGCAAGCTATATCGGCTGTTAGAGCCGATGAGAACTGTTGCTTGGGATATTGTGCTACTATTTTCAATCATCTGTGGTAACATCAGACTGCAAGAAGGCAGCAACAAATAAGGCAGTGACATTCTAGCAACGTCGAATTATATTCATACACAAGGCTTCTTGGTCGGTCGTCAGATTTACCAAATAGATACCACTATTGTTTCACCCCCCAGCCTTCGATTTCCATATTTGCGCGTATATATATTTTCCCTTAAAAACGGTTCAAGAAAACGGTTTTTTTCTAGAACTGCAACTAGCAAAGTTTTCATAAGCGAGTTAATTTAATTTGATTGACAACTCTATAAGCTTTTTAATGGTATACATATAAGTTTAATCTGTTACTTAAAACCGGTTCAAATATCGATTTTAATGTCGGAATATCCGGTTCAAAAACTGAGATAACCGGATCTATCCTCCAAGAAAATTTGTTATTAACGTGTTCAATAACGAATATACAGAAAAACAAAACATAGTTTAATTCTGAACCAAGTCCGAATAAATATCAAAAATGACAACGAAAACGGGACAAAATCGATTAGTAGTCAAAGAAAACAGTACCTAAAATCTTCTGAGTAACATTTTTGTAGAATATTTGGATGCTGAAAAATCTCATCTTGTACTTTCACTACGGTTCAAGAAATAAAGGACGAAAAGGACATGAAAGGCATTGAGTTAGAAGAATGAAATGTTCTACAAAAAAATTCGCCAATCGATTTGACTGAAGACATGTCACCTCAAAGCGAAGGTATAACAACGCCAAACAGAGATATGGAGCTATTTTCCCAAGTATTATAGGGAAAAAAATCAAAAACTTCATCGCGCGATATCTCAGAAACTTGACCTATGGCGAAAATTTCCGTTTGGGTTCTTAGTATATTCATCAAGGGCTTTCATCTCCAAATGAAATTTTCAACCCCCCAAAAATGCTGCTACACAGTGTTATCAAAACAAATCAATAGTATTTTGCCAAATATACATTGTTGTTATGTTAAAATAAACCTTAACTTAATTGTGTAAATAAATTCTACAATATTCAAACATTAACAATTCTAATCTCTCTATTTTCAGATAATCCCAGTTAACCACAAACAGCCCCATTGATGTGTACAAAACAAAGCCGATTGCATTAAATTTCATTGGAAACTCAAAATGGCATTCTAAATCGTTGTAATTAAACAATTTAATACTTTTTTATTTGTCCTTCGAATCCTGTTTGGTAGACGATTGAAATTTACACTACTCCAAACACATACACACATTCCAATGAGCAGTGGACTGACTCATTTTACATTCCATCCAAATGCAAATAACATCGAACAGAGAGAGTTACAAATGATGTTGGTCATGATTGTTTAAATTGGAGTTGCAATGGTCGGTCCTCATGCTGCTGATGTTGTTGCTGTTGTTGTTGCTGATTCTGATTATGTTGCCTGTTTAACTTTGCATGTAAAACAAATTGTATTACGAGCTTAAAACAGCGTAACAATACCAGACCAAAAATAGTAACATGAAACTGGCAGCCAGTTGGGGGGAAAATTGCAAAACCATGGGGTTAAGTGACACAAAAGACCAATCCATCAAGAGCGTTTCGTTTGCTATATTCTATTGCATATAAAAATATATGTATATGGGTTATTCCATTGCCAGTAGTATACACATACTTATAACAAGTCCTTTCCCAATTTTGCTATCATAATACCCATATGTAAAGAATGTCCATGGACCCCAATGACATACGCATAAAATTGACGACGACGACCAGCACTTGAGTGAACTTAACAAATGTCATTTCACATGACTTTTACTGGACAAGAAAAATGTATCCTGTTTGCGCGTTTGTGTTGTTGTGTTTGCGTGCGAGTTGCACTTACAACATGACCAACAACAACATTTACAAGTTACAAAAAAGTCCTTGGCTTTGGTGGTATCGCATTCTGTTACACGCCTCTGCATGTTGGTGGCACATGGCGCACATGTGAACAATAAAACAATGCAAGTTAAAGTTTTTTTTTTGTTAAGTTTCACGTATTTGTTCTCGTCGCCGGACGTTGTCCTGCAACAAATGGTGACACTGCTTCTTCATCATGTTTTTTTCTATGTTGAACTCAGTCAATGAGCTAACAAGTTACGATAGGGAATGAATGGACAGTGTGCTCATAAATACATTTTGGGTATACAGTCGGACCTCAATTATCCGTAATGGTCGGGACGGGAAGCATTACGAACAATCGATTTTCCCGGATAATGGGGTAACACTGCTTCTTATACATATATTTTTAATCAAACAAATATGCGTTCTTTAGTGTGTTCTTTAATGTGTATTAAAAATACTGAAACTGTTCTAAAATAATTCTCTTGTACATTGAAACTTGGTCGAATGAATTATAATAAAAGATTCCCAGATAATCGAAGTTCAAGAAGAACGGATCAAAGCCTGTACTTTTTTGGAAAGAAACATACCACATAGTTGTTCGGAGATTCAAAATAGAAGACGTATTATATCTATCTATATATGCGCTTTCTTCTTTGGTACTAGACGGAACATTATCTATCGTAGTTTTCCATGGCGAGTATTTAAATACACCTGCCCTTGGATGTCTATTGAAACTCGATTGACTGTGTGGCTAACAAGTTTCCAAGAGCTATTCTGGAGATTAGGATTCTGCATACTGACTATTCTCAGTATGCGTACTGGTAAGTTGCCAAATAGTTTGTAAAATTAATGTATCTCTCTAATTTCAGCGGAAGAGATATCAGGGCTGTAAAGATGAAAGGGAGCCTACACAAGGTCACCACCTTCTCATCTATCTACATGCCTTATAATTCTAGTTTGTAATGTCAATGGTGAGCATTCAACAAATGTCAGAGGTGAGTGCAACAAGGGTAATGAAAGCACTTTTCAAAATAGAACCAGAGGTTATCAATATAATCATTTTAAATAAAGACGAATCTCTACTTATTGACTGGAAAGTATCAAATGTGGGCTCCTGTTCCAACCACCTAAAGATACTTTTCACAAATAGGAATCCACGGAAAACTTGCTGGGGCAAATTCAATGAATTAGCAAACTCAAAACCGAATTCCTTGTTATTGACTGGATAGTATGAAATTAATGCTCCTTTTTCGACCACCGGAAGATACTTTTCCAAGTTTCTATCGATGGTATTCGGCAACCAACACATAGGAATCCACGGAAAACTGACTGATGTTAACAATGCAGTGAAGCATGTTACAAAGATTCTGTGGATAGCTATGAGGCCTCCTGCCCACTAACTCACGCAAGTGGTCAAAGTATCTTGCTAATCCCCCGAAGGTTAGCAGAAGGCGGATATACAACAAAGCTAATAAATCGAAGTTGTCCACAGATTTGGAGTACTTTAAGTGTCTTTCAATAACTACAACAGCAAAATTAGACAGTAAATAGAGGGAGTTAAGAATGTAGCCAGATTCGGTGGGGTACTAAGTCATGGTGTTTACTGTGAGCACCTAGGAGCGGAACCCTCCTACAACCCTGTTTTTCTATGGATCAGGCACCTGGTTGATAATGCAACTCCACATTTTCAGCTAAAAATCTACCCGCGATTTGGGTTTAAATTACAGTCACTACGATGTTCCCACAAGGGCCCATACCAACTGACAAGCTAGATAGGAGGGTCTTGGAGCACCCGCGGTACCAGAATATAGCCTCCGGTCAGGGTTCCTAGCCAACGACTACTACCACTTGGACTCCAAATAGCCGCGGACTAGTGAGCTCCACAACACAACAATAAACGAGACGAATCTCACGGGTGACTGACACGACATCCACAACGAAACACGACGCCGCACCAACGCTCCCAAATCACAGAGATGATATGAGGGAGGATTACCTCCACTAAGCCAAGTCCTTCTCCTATTAAACACTTGACGTGCAAAATTACTTAAACAAATAAGGGTTCGAATGTTTTCATGTGCCCTACTGAAATATCACCCCACCCCTTCATTCATTATACCCATATATGTTAAATCTGTAATGTAATAATAGTAGGAACATTCAGTCAGAATATGCCTCCAGCCGTTGGTCATCCCGCACCCACATAAATCTATCCCGCGCGGGCCTCTTACTTATAAAAATGCATTAAAAAGGTGAAACTGAAATCTGGGCGGTTCAGTAGGAATGTTTTTCACGAAACCCAAATTTTGTCATTGTTCGTCCACTAGTCGGTTCACATATCAGCAGCACGCTTCCAAAGGATTGCACTGTGCCGCCTAATATCCCCATCCACCAGATCATACGACCCGAGCCAATCATCCTCAGCCAGTTGGGAATCACGCTTCAGCTTATACAAAATAGCCCTACATCTCGCTTCTAGCTCAAAGGGCAGGGCGTCAAATAATACCTACACGTTGACACAACAATAACTTTCTCCGTACCAGCCAGTTGGGAATCACGCTTCAGCTTATACAAAATAGCCCTAAATCTCGCTTCTAGCTCAAAGGGCAGGGCGTCAAGTAATATCTACACGTTGACACAACAATAACTTTCTCCGTACCATAGCCGACTCAGGTGTGGCATTCCATACAGGTGCACCATATGTTTCGCAGGCAACAAGAAGCCCGTCATATATCATACGCACATAACTCCTGCTCAAGTCCCAGTCGGTCCCCCAGACACTTCTGACCATACGAGCAACAGCTGTCAACATATCCTTCAAGCAATCAAAATGTGGCAGGAAGTTAATTCTCTCGACCATAGTTATAACCAGGTAATTAACTTGATTGACGTACCGTATGCCATTGGTAAACAATTTTAATGTGAGGAGGGCGACTATGTGCTAAACTGCGTTTCAGCAGCAACATCAACGTCTTCTCACTCGCCACCTCAACACCCACTCGGTCACTCCAGACCCCCACGATACCCATACCCTGCTCACAACGACGTTCCAACTCGATACCTTCAATGATGATAAGCGGGTCATCAGCGAACGCACATATGTTAAAAGTGGTCACTAACTCCAGAGAATCCATCAAGAGGTACAAAATAAAAGGACCACAGATGGATCCCTGTGAGCAGCCTCGCTCCACATCTGCCCAGGTCGCCTCCTTGGCGCCCATGACACAAAATTTTCGTCCACTGAAGTAACCGATTACCTACCCAGCAAAAATTCGGATCCGTTAGTCATTATGTAACCCATTACAAAGTAATGTAAACCAAAGTAACTACTTATGTTACTCCTTACTATGTTATGATTATGAGCAGGTCGTCTACAACTACCTGATTAAGATCTGGTATTGTGTCGTTCCCCAAATACTGGGATCTGATGTTTGCGAAAGCGAAAACGCCAGTTCAGGCACTCTGTAATCGCTCGGATCTCCGCTTGATGGACCGTATTGTGTATTGTGATCCGGCAAACGAAGAGATATTTCGGCCTCTGGTTCTTCAATGAAAAGACCCAGTCCCTTACTCCCACCTAGCATGGAGCCGTCTGTATAATAACAGTTTCAAGTCGGCTTTTGTGCTAGAGTTCCGCCGATCCAAAATTCTCTGTCTGGAATTAATGCCTCGCATGAGGCAGCTACAATTGTTTCAGGTATACGGCCCGAAACAATGTTATCCATTGATTCTCCCGTTGTTACTCGTAAAATGTTTTGATGGTATATTATCCACTCGTCCGTCGCTTTAAGTCGTATAGCTGCGACGCACAGTGCGAAATATTAGCACTTTAGCGGAACTTTACTTATAAATTTTAAAGGAAAGGGCGTAGATTCCTACAATGTTGCAAAAATGACTCTTATATTAGTGGACAGTGTGGGGCTCAAATTGGGCCACATAGGCCCGCGGTTTACCTTAGCGTTCTTGTAACGCCGGCTGCCGTTTTTACGTTTTACATTCATTTTTCAATCGATTTTGATGCAAATTGGTATATTCAGTTTTCAGCGGATAGAAAACTTATGTACACAGTATTTTCAATATAGGTTCGCGATTAGGTATAGCCATAGGCATTGAACGCTACCGGTAGATGGGACCTTTTTTAAATGTTACAGACACATTTTCCAATGTATTTGGTTGTATTTTGGCATTTTATGTTCTTCGTAGATAGAAAACCACTGTGCGAAATATAAGCATTGTAGGTACGCGTTTTTGGTATAGCCCCCATATGACGGGTTCCTTCATGTTAGGTATTTTAAATGTTGAAGACCGATTTTGATGCAAATGTAAATTTTAAGATATTAGCGAATAAACAACTTCCACACATAAAATCTATCAACATAGGTCCACTTCTGGGTGAAGCCCCACAACCCTACACATCCATTAAGGAGTAAAATGTCAATAATTTTTTGTTTTCATTTGAAGCTATAATGTTTATTGGTCTATTCAGCAGGTCTGTACCATTAATTTTATTAATAATGTCTCTCAGATCAAGTTCAGGTTGAAACTGCATAACAATTTTTAACGTATATTGGTACTTGTACCACAGCATCCAAAAATGTTGCACTATATATAAATCATCAATATTTACAGGTCAAAACTATAAAAAATTGCGGGAGGATTCTTAATTTAACAGAAATCATCATTTAGAATTAGTGAGTCCATTTCTTCAAAACACAGTTAACAATGACGTTCATTGCCGCGTTTACCTTCCACTTTGGAAAATGCAATTAAATGAAATTTCCGAAGTCACTTTAAAAAAACTTGAATTTCTCCGAAGACCACACGTTTCCGAGGCTGTTTTATGGCTTTGCGAACAGAGGAGACCTCAGAAGTATTTTAACGTCGTCTGCATAGCAGACTGGGTCCCTCATCGGTTAAAGTCCTTAATAGGCTATTAATGGTAGTGACCCATAGAAGTGGGAATAAGAACCATACCACCCCACACACCCCCCCCCCCCCCCCCCGGGGCGTATCCTGAGCAACTTTGTCCCTTATTTTTACGTCAAGTAGCCCTCAGCTTATCCTCCTATTCCTTACCATGTGGCTTATTCAGTCTTGTTCTTAATAATGTTATCGACTATATGTTCCATGGTTTTAAACAGGAAGGATGTTAGGCTTATCAGACGATAAGGCTTAGGAATTGCGTATCTTGCTTCCCAGGTTTGGTGATAAATACTTCGCTCGTCTCCTGCCCGGCTTTTGGAGTATACGCACATTTTAAGCGCATGCGTTGAAAATTCCAGATAGTTTGGACGCATTGCAGTCCATCTCTCTCTGGAGTAAGGCCGGAAATATCTCATCCGGTCCCGCTGCTTTGAAAAGTTTGAAACTCTTGATGGCATTTTTTACCATCGCTTCATCAATTTTTGGTGCTTCGTCTGTAACATATTCCCTAACTACCGGCATCCATGCGTGCACCGCAGTGCTCGGCGGCATATGCGTATACATCAAACCCACAGCGTGTCCTGGATTGTTTCCATTTTATTTCCCATATCAGTCATCATAATCTCGGTTTGTGTATGCGTTTTCGATAGAACATTTTTAATTCTTGATACATCATTAACGCTGTCTAACCTGTTCACGGAAGAGTTTCCAGGAAATGCGCTTTGCTATTCTAGTCATTTTGTTGTATTCTTTATGTTTTTTGTGATAGTTGTCCAGAATACACCTAATTTTTTACGTCGAGCTCTGTTGTAAAGCCTTCGGACCTATTTGCATTTGTTACGAATTTCTCTTGTCATCCAGGTTTTTCGTAGGCAGATTTCCACTCTCGAAGGGGACAACTTTTTCAAATGACTTTACTAAGGCCTCCGTTATAATGTTGACATTTCTGTCTACATCTTTCGTACTTTAGGCATTTCATAACTATCGTGCTCTAGCCTTTCTTTTATTATTTTTCCAATATATTTCCAGTTGGTTTTTGGATTTACATCGGAAACATTATAGGTTTCGGCGGTGGCCGTGTTAGTTCAAATCTTATATACCGATGATCCAAGAAGGAGTGCTCTTCCGAGACATTCCAATTCTCCACTTCGTTTATAATATTTTCAGAACATAGTGTTATATCTAATACATCTTCCCTAATCTTGTTAACAAATGTGGCTTTATTTCCTATGTTAAGGGCTATTAGGTCGTTACTATTCACAAAATTTAAAAGGGATTGGTCTTTACTTCTTGAGATAAAGAACCAAAAAGGCCTGCCGGCACCAACTAAATTGGGTAGTACCTAAGATAACCCTCGAAGGGAGAAACCGTTTTGGTTCAGCAGTTGTACATCGTATTATATAGACATTAGAAGTATTGTGTGTTACTTATTGTCTTTAAGTCCGAGGCTGAGGTAATATCAACTCTGTTGGCCCAGCCGACTGATACGTTTTCACTTGTGCCTCTTGTCTCACTGTGCTCCTTTTTTAACGACAACAATTTGTGATTAAATGCAACTTAAAAAATGTTACTCTCACACGGATTCTCTTCAGTGTCAACTGACACTTTTTGTTGCAAAATCCATTTATATTTCACTATGCGTTTTTATTCACTTTAAATGTTTTATGAGAGCATTCAATGTTTTTTTTATTTTTATTACACGAAAAAAGAAGAAAAGTTGACACTTTTCGTAACCCTCTTAACGGTGGTAAATTTTTGCCAAACGCAACAACACGGACAACATGACATGGGGAGCTTTTGTAGCGATAGTGGCCATTGTAGAGGCAGTGGCATTGGTCACAACGTACAGTTTGTTGTCCCACTCTTCGTTTTTTAGTCTTTCTTTGAAAGCTATTGTAATGCCATTAACTTGGCCGGTCCTTCCTTAGTGTTGTTGTTATTTACAATTAGGGTTGCCTTGACATTTAACTCATGATGATAACAACATCAGAGAGAGAAAGAAGAAAAGACAAAAATCCCAGCATATACATACGATGTAACAAAAATGTAATGAAAAGGACAAAAAAAGGAACAACAGTACCAACTGATATTGTTGACTGTGTTGTTGATGTTGTGACATTGTAAGTCCTTTACTCTCAATCATTTGTTCAGTGGACCGACAACGACCCCTTCACAATGTTACCTTTTTGGTGTGTTTACTTTATTTTATTGCTGGCCAGTTTGGTCAATTTGGTCTTAACCAAGGTTGGCTACAATTTGGCACAGTGTGGAGAAGCATACGTTTTTACCAACCTCAAAACACTATTTGAGACGTAATCTATCAACAACCACCCGCCAACACTGTTACTCATTTTGAAATATTCCGCCTTTTGGTCCTCTGTCATATTCGTTTAAGTGACATATGAATGTTTTTGACCATTATTTTATCACACAGTTACCGAGTTTAACGGAATTTCATTGTTTTCTTTACCATTTTTGCTGATTTTTTTTGTTTATTTGGAAAATATTTCATTGTTATCCTTATTTACTCTCCATTCTGGCCATTTCATTCAATTGTTGCAGTTGACACTAAAAAAGAACGAAAAAAATGGCCAAGCAAACAAAAAAAAAAAAAAACAAACACACAAACATGTCAAATAGTTAGGTCTCGTTGTTGTTATTTTTGTATACTTTTTCTTCTGATTTCTTTTGATTATTTCATGTTTACGCTTCAACAGTTCTGGTCCCTGACCAGTGGAGCCTATTTGTGTTTGTTCGGTTCCTTGATTTGCACTTGGTCTGTGTGACATGTTTACATAGTTTTGATCTATGATAAGCAATAAAAATGTCGGCTTTGTTGAGTGGGGGCCGTCAATCATGTGTAACAACAGCCACAACTTCTTTGCCAAAGAGTAAACAAACATTCATGGGACCCTTTGTTTTGGTAGTTCTTCTCCATGTGGGCGTAGGAGGTGTACAGACAGGCGGCACAACTATATAATGTCATTTCTCAAAAATTTATGAAGTGTTGTTATTGGAAGGATAACAAAATTGAACATTTGGGGTCAGATTTGTTTCTGTGTTTTTTGTTGAGGCAAGCTTTTAAGAGAGGCAGGCACATTTCATGAATGAAAAAAATACAATAGTCTGAAAATTGTTTAATATCTCAAGGTTGTTAAATAATTACATGTGCTGAATTGATTCTCAATTCTTTTGAGAAATATTTTAAATTTTACAGCATCAGCTGTGATGCTTTGCTAAAAACTAGCACACATAAAAGTTCGATAGAAATTTCATCCGATTTTTTGTTAAATATTTGAAGGTTTTTGGAAATGTGTATTTTCGGTATTTTGTGGGTTTAGCTAAAATTTTTACGGAACTAGCTGAAATTTGACATTTGAATTTTCAGTGTTCACGAAACGTCTTCCATAAAAATCGTCAACATATTTCCATGTTTTGAGAAATATTTTAAATTTTACAGCATCAGCTGTGATGCTTGCTAAAAACTAGCACACATAAAAGTTCGATAGAAATTTCATCCGATTTTTGTTAAATATTTGAAGGTTTTTGGAAATGTGTGGCAAAATGCAGCATTTTGAAGGCCACTATGTGGAGAGGGTATAATAAGTTGGCTTTCGAAATAATGGTCGTAGACCCATACATATATCGACCAAAATGAATGTCCCGACGAGCTGAGTCGATCTGGCTATGTGTGTCCGTCCGCAATTTTAAGCCCGATCGTCACCAAATTTTGGTGATGAAGTTTCCGAAGGAGAAGAAACCTATTGATTTGGTGATGGTCTAATAGAAGACAACTTTTAATTTGGCTTTGGTTGGGGGCCTTCCAAAAAGCAAAGTCTGACTATGAAATCCCCAATGATGTAAAGGGGGTTGGTGTGGGTGGCCAAATAATGGAGATATCGCAATAGTCGGTAATACATCGCATTTTTTAATTTTTTTATGGGGGTCCCACAAATGAAAAAACCTATTGATTTTTGTAATGTTGGATATTATTCAGGGGTCGGAATGTGAAAAAATTTATTTGGAGAAAAGGCCAACGTTTTATTTTCAAATCGAATATCTATCTTCTGTAAGTGGTATATGGAAAGAAAATATCTATCACCTTTACAACGATGTGAAGTAGGTTCTCATAGGTGGTCAAACAACAGAGTTATCGCAATAGTCGGTAATGCATCCCTTTTCCATTTTTGTGCAATCACACTGCAGGTAAGATTTTGATGGATCCTCACGAAATTTTGGGGTTGATGGGGGTATCACATAGAAATAAGCCTTTGCATGGCTGGCTTACATCCCACTTTTCCATTTTCATACCCTCCACCATAGTATGGAGGGTATATTAAGTTGTTTTCCGTTTGTAACGCATTGAAATATTCATTTGCGACCCTATAATATATATACTCTTGATCAGCGTTATAATCTGAGTCGATCTAAGCAGTCCGTCCGTCCGTCTAACATCCACAAAAATGGAGATAGGACGCTGAAATTTTGGGAAGATGCGACTTTTGTTTGCAGACCAAGTTCGATGATGGGCTATATCGGTTCTCGTTTTGGTATAACCCCATATAAGGGTACAACCGATTTCAGGTATTTTGAAGTTTTTAGTCACATTTTCAAACCGAAGTAGCTATAATTTGACATTTGAGGTTTCTCAATAGTCATGAAACTTCTCCACCAAATATCGTCAACATAGGTCCATGCTTGGGTATAGCCCCCATATAACGGTACCTCCCGATTTTCGGTATTTTGAGAGTTTTAGCTACAATTTTTAACCGAACTAGCTGTAATTTGACATTTGTGGTTCTCAGTGGTCATGAAACTTCTCCACCAAACATCAACATAGGTCCATGTTTTGTTTTGGAGCCCCATATAAACGGTACCTCCAGATTTTCGGTATTATGAGAATTTTAGCTACAATTTTAAATCGAACTAGCTGTAATTTGACATTAAAAGTTCTCAATGATCACGAAACTTCTCCACCAAAAATTGTTGACAGAGGTCCCATGTTTACGTATAGCTCCCATTTAACGGTACCTCCCAGATTTCGGTATTTTGAGAATTTAGCTACAGTTTTTGACCGAACTAGCTGTATTTGACATTTAAGGTTCTCAGTGGCCCCGAAACTTCACCACCAAACGTCGTCAATATAGGTTCGTGTTTTGGTATAGCCCCCAAATACGGTACCTCCCGATTTTCGGTACTTTGAAGATTTTCGCTATATTTTTAACCGAACTAGCTGTAATTTGACATTTGAGGTTCTCAGTGGGAACTTCTCCACCTCATATAACGGTAGCTCACGATTTCGGTATTTTGTGGTTTAAGCTAAAATTTTTACGGAACTAGCTGAAATTTGACATTTGAATTTTCAGTGTTCACGAAACGTCTTCCATAAAAATCGTCACATATTTCCATGTTTTGGCATAGCTCCTATATAACGGTACCTCTCGACTTTTCGGCATTTTGAGGGGTTTAGCTACAATTTTTAACCGAACTAGCTGTAATTTGACATTTGAGGATCTCTGTAGTCACGAAACTTCTTCACTAAAAGTGGTCAACATAGGCCCATGTTTTGGTATAGCTCCCATATAACGGTACCTCTCAATTTTCAGTATTTTGAGGGTTTTTGCTAAAAATTTTAATCGAACTAGCTGTATTTTGACATTTGAATTTTCAGTGGTCACGAAACTTCTTCACTAAAATTCGTCAACATAGGTCCGTGTGTTCGTATAATCCTATATAACGGTACCTCCCGATTTTTGGTATGTTGAGGGTCTACATTGTTTGATGGAACTGTCCTCAATTTGACTTTTGAGGTTCTGTTCACGTTCGTGAAGCGCCATTGGTTTTGGATACCTTGGCGGCGAAGACGAAGTGGCAACATTTTCTGCAGATAACATTTTGGATGTGGCAACCCTGTGAAGAATGCTATTTTGGATATGGCAACCCTTTTCGAAGCTGTCACTCGCTGTACATTTTGAGCGAATATTGCTTTTGTTGTTGTAAATCTGATTACAAATAATATAGTTGATTTTGTTATTTGAGCGCAAAGACGCGTTTTTGATTGAAATTATTAAATATAGTTGAATTTCGTTGTTTTGAGCGCGTATTTATATTTGGCGCTATCGTTTTTTGTGAATTAATATTTCGATTAAAATAAAATAACTTTGGATTTTATATAAACATTTTCGGAATTGTTTGTGAATTTTTTATAATAAAAAGGAAAGTGTTCCTATTTAAAGCTGATATCGTTCGGTAACTCAAAAGTGTTTTCTTTTTCCTTTACTCCTTTTGCATTGTTGTGCCTTTTTTTCCTATCTTCGTTGGCTCCCAGTTTTGCTCCCCGGTTGCCGCTCTTTTTTTGTTGTGGGATTTTGCCCAATTTGTTTAGAAGCTAAACAGGTTCCCATGCACTTATGAAACTTTTCTATCAAAAATTGTAAAGATAGGAAAACACTTTGATATAGTCCCGTAGGTGGTACGTTTTACCTAGATGAACACATTTTTTAGATTAGGTTAGATAATTTCGGCATTTTGGGTATCCATGGTCGAAAACAGTTTCCACCTAAAATTGTGAGAGGAAACTAATTATTCCATTTTAATTAAGACTATTTTATGGTGGGGGTGCCACCGTGGTGCAATGGTATGCACACCCGCCTGCACGCTGAAGGTCGTGGGGTCGATTCCCCGGCCAAGCAACATCAAACAATTTTCAACGGTGGTAAAATACCCCTCAGTAATGTTGGCTACATTTCCTGAGTATTTCAGCCATGTGACACTTCTCTACAAGTGGTGTCTTAAGACACGGACTCGGCGCTAAACTGTAGGTCCCATATCATTGAGCTAATATGAATCGGGGTACACTGGAATGTTTGTGGAACAATTACACTGTGCTACAGTGAAAATTTGCAGGGTTCTAATGCATAAATTCGGTTTTGTGGGAGTCCACAGAAGACGAAAATGCCTTTGGTTTCTTTGAGTCACTTCGGGTTTTAATTTTATAACGGTAAATGTAGTGAAAAATGGGCTTTCTTGGATTTTCAACTTTAAACGGACATTACTTCTTTTTTCCACAACCGATTTGCACACACTGTTTTTCGTTATAAAGGGGAGAGTAATGCCTTTCGAACAAGCCATAGATTTTTAAAATCGGTTAACAAATGGCTAAGTAATAGTGGTTTAATTGTGACAAAAACGCATTAAAAAACAGTAAAATGTTTTTCCTTGTGCTCTAGGCTGCGTAAATGACACCTAACTGTACAATTATTTACTGTTAACAAGTAGGAAATTTAGTTGGCTTTCCAAAATGGGAAAAACCAACAAAATCCGTTGAAAAATGAATGCGTTATGGTATTTTTTGGGTTTCAACTTTTTGGTTTTTTTTCATATTTTCCTTTATAAAACATTGATACCTTGTGCGTAATTGTTAAGCAGGATAATCATAATTAGAATCATACATGCTAAGATACCCATCTTTTATAAAGGAAAATATGAAAAAAACCAAAAAGTTGAAATACAAAAGATGCCGTAACGCATTCATTTTTCAACCGATTTCGTTGGTTTTTCCCATTTTGGAAAGCCAACTAAAGTTCCTACTTGTTAACAGTAAATAATTGTACAGTTAGGTGTCGTTTACGCAGCCTAGAGCACAAGGAAAAACATTTTACTGTTTTTTTAATGCGTTTTTGTCACACTTAAACCACTATTACTTAGCCATTTGTTAACCGATTTTAAAAATCTATGGCTTGTTCGAATGGCATTACTCTTCCCTTTATAATGAAAGACCGTGTGTGCCAAATCGGTTGTGGAAAAAAGAAGTATGTCCGTTTAAATTTGAAAATCCAAGAAAGCCCATTTTTCACTAAATTTACCGTTATAAAATCCAAAACCCGAAGTGACCCAAAGAAATCAAAGGTATTTTCGTCTTCTATGGACTCCCACAAACCCGAATTTGTGCCTCAGAAAATGCTGCAAAAAAATTTTGTCTCCATTTGTATCACAGTGTTATTATTATAATTATTTTATGGTGGGGGTATAAACATTTCGGCCCGGCCGAATTTAACTTTTTTTTACTTTTTTATTCTTTACCAGCCGAGTTTCTAATTAATTAATTGTTTTTGTAACGAATGTGTCGTAACAAAACAAATTCGTTACAGTGCTTTATTTAACTTGATTTGGTGTCTGTTTAGTTCAAATCTAGTAACTCATTTTCCACTCAGTTGCAGTTGACCAATCGAACTAAAACTTTGCACACTTTTCCGATTTGAATGACCTTACATGAATATGAAACCAACACCTATATGGGTCCATTTTAGCGGTAGGTACCACCCGATTTTAAGTATTTAAAGCATTCTATCTTAATTTTTATGCATTAAGGGTTTTCCAATGGTACAGAAACTTCCTCACTAAAAAATTTTTGGACATAGGACAATGTTTTGGTATAGCACCACTCGAGTGCATGTATTTTAAAGTTTTTATCTACTAGGGGCCACCGTGGTGCAATGGTTAGCACGTCCGCCTTTGCACTCAGAAGTTCTGCGGTTCGAATCCCAGGCCAAGCAACATCAAATTTTCAACGGTGGCAAAATTCCCCCTCAGCAATGCTGGCGACATTTCCTGAGTATTTAAGCCATGAAAAACTTCTTTACAAGTGGTGTCGTAAGACACGCCGTTCGGACTCGGCAATAAAAAGTAGGTCCCATATCATTGAGCCAATATGAATCGGCGTGCACTCATTGATATGAGAGAAGTCTCCCTCGTCCCATCTGGGATGTTTGTGGAACAATTATATATATTATATATATATCTACATTTTTGGCCTAAATTGTCTATAATTTTGTTATGAGGTTCTCAGTGGTCAAAAAATTTAATTTCTGAAAAGTTAAAAAATGAAAAATAATTAAAAAAAATTAAGTTACAGTGTTTTATTTATAAATGCAGTTAAAACTAGAAAATAATTTTTCATGACCGAATCTCTCAAATAAAACGCTTGCATTTGAGTTAAAAATTGTGGACCTAATTTTTTCGGAGATTCCATCAGAAAAATTATTTTCCAGTTTTAAGTGCATTTATAAATAAAACACTGTAACTTAATTTTTGTATTTATACCCTACACCACTATGTGGAAAGGGTATTATAAGTTTGTTTTGGGAAAAATTCATGTAACACCGCGAAATATTCGTCGGAGACCCCCAATGTGGTATACCAATCATCATATCTCGGCGAGATAAAGCGATTTTGAGATGTGTGTCCGTCCGTCCGTCCGTGTGTCCGTCTGTCCATTATAAATTGTAATCAAACTCCAGCCCGCAATTATGGACCGATCGTCACGAAATTTGGTATGGAGGTCGGTTTCACTTCAGAATAGATCGCTATTTTAATTGGTGATGATCGTGAAATGTTTAGCGGGTGAAATGGACCAAAAACATAATTTTTATCCGATTTTGTAGCTGCTCTGTAGGTCGCAATAATAGTCCGATCGCCTCGAAATTTTAAATATGATAAGAGTATATAACAAAGAAGAAGATTGCAATTTGGCGATCAGATAATATTTAGAGGGTTAAATGAACCACAACTTTTGTGTAAAAATTGTGAAAATTTTTAATAGACAGCTTTTATCTTTGTTCTGAAAGGCACCTTCCCCACTCGTGAGTTATATGTGGAAGACGATCTCCTGACCTTTCAATTGATGTCAATTATGTTGATGTACGTGATCAGATAACAGACTTACAGCCTAATATATCCAGTTTTTTGTTTGTAGTGTAATCATAAACCCGCTAGAGGTCGCAATTATAGCTCAATAGTCACGAAATTTTGCACGAGGTAAGAGTTTAGGTTGAAGAAAATGCCTATAAATTTGCATGATTATCTGATATTATTTAGCGGTTGACATAGACCATTACTTTTGTATGAAAAATATACAAATTTTATTTTTGGTCCATATTTTAATTTCTGGAGGGCATATACCGACAAAGTAGTCTACATATGGAAAAATAACTACTGATCTTTCCCCTGATGCAAATTGCAATAATGTGTCTGCTAGATAACGCACCTACTGCCTGATATATAATGTGTTTTGTGTAGAGAAGCGCAATTTCCTCCCATGCTACAAATTGTCTCTATCATGACAGAGAAATTTTCAGTTCAGTTGTCAAATTGGGTTTTTATACAAATATTGCAACATGGGGTCGCCTCGCCAGCTATTTTATACCTAAGGATTTAGGGTAAACAAAATACGGCCAAAGATGTGTCTCATCGAAATATTGGTTTTAGACCCCAAGTATATTTGAACGAAATTCGTTTCAGATAATTTGGAGTCTATTTAGCGCTGTCCGTTCATCTGTCCCTCTTAATGTCTAGCTTGCTGGATTAGAAGCAAATTTTATACAACGTAATATTTTGCCCAAACTTTGTTTAAGTTCGAATGTAGGCTATGTCGGTCCGCACCTCCCCCAAAAAATTTCAAAATTGTTTTCGAAAAATTGTGTAAACGATAACTGGCGAAGTGAACAATCGATTTGCTCCAAACTGTTCATATATTATTATTCCTTCCAGATATAGATCGGATAAGACTATATCGGTCCTTAGGGTACCTCCCGCACAAAATTCGGAAAAGGGAAATTTAAGAGTTCTCTCGAATCGTTTTGAATTTTTTCAGCAGATTGTACTTGCGCAGCAAATCCGCATGCTAACTCTCACGTGGATTTTCTGATTGGTCGAAACTTTACACATCGTATTTTTTCATCCAGTCATGTGTCTGGTCTGAATTTGGACTATATCGGTCCGTCCTTCGAGTACCTCCCTCACAAAATTTGTGAAAAGTGCAGTTTGAGGACCCGTATCAGATCTTTTTGATTATTATTTTAATTTTTTTGAAGAAGAAGAAGGTACTTTTTGCGGTCCGTATTCTGGTCCTTTTCCCGGGTAAGTCATACTTCCTGAGATAATAGTCCAGAAGTTCCAAAAACCCCTGACGGCTCCTAAAATTACAAATCTAAAAAAATAATTCTCAAATATTTCCAAACCTTAGAATTTAGCTTACTAAAATTGATTTGGTATAGCCCCATATTACGATACCTACAGATTCCACGTATTTTGAAGCAAACTCGTGTTACAAAATAAATATATTTTTAGAGGCTGAAGGTATATCTCCGTTAACGCAGCTGGCTTATACTATCTGCTTTGCTGTATAATTGATTATGAATAATATTGGGATTTATAAATTTGTTTGCATGCAATATAAAATATATTTTAGATATTTAGATATTTAGGTATAAAATATATTTTAGATATTACAATATATGCCCACAATGAACTATTTTCGAAGCATATGTGAGGTACAAGTGCACAATTTTGGACGATAGATCTTCAATAAACTTCCAATTTTCCCAATTATCAAATATACCAAATTGCGTATTTATTTTAGGTGTATTCCAAAGAGGAACCTGATATTCAAAGTTAATTTGAAGATGTAGCAGATGTGAATTTCCAATTTTTGAATATTATTTAGAAAGGTATAATTTACATATTTTTCCACAAACATCCCAGTAAAGACAAGGGAGGATTCTCTTATATCAATGGATTCATATTATGTTATTGATATGTGACCTAGTTTTTATCGTCGAGTCCGAACGGCGTGTCCTAAGTTGCCACTTGTAGATACGTTTTTCATTGCTGAAATAATCAGGAAATATCGCCAACATTACTAAGGGGTATTTTGCCATCATTGACAATTTGATGGGAATCGAACCCGGTAATTCAGCGTGCAAGGCGTTTGCACATAGCTAATTCCTACAGGTTGTGGTGTAGGGTATCGCATGGTCGGCCCCGTCCAACTATAGCCTTGGCTTACTTGTTTTTTTATATTTGGTTTTTATAAAAAATTTAAAAACATTCGCCTGATTCCGAAAACCTTTTCATATCAGTGTTTCCAACATGATCGTTTTGAACATTTGATGGTATACACACAGTATGGATTAATTGGTAATTAGTTTATACAAAATGCAACGCCACGCAGTTGAAAATTCTATAAATTCTGTGTATATTAAGGCTGCTTTATAATCAACAACAAGATTTAAGGTGTCGATCTGCATTTCTTGGGTCTTTTCCAGGATTTTCTCAGGGTAAATATCTGGTCAATGGTGGATTTGTCCGGTCTGAAGCCGCACTGATAGGGTCCAAGTATTTCATTGACCATAGGCTTTATTCGCTCACACAATATGCCAGATATTATCTTATATGCAATAGGGAGCAGACTTATGCCCCTGTAATTGGAGCACACAGTATTATCTCCCTTCTTGTGGAGTGGACATAATATGCTCAAGTTCCAATCGTCGGGTACGCGTTCTTTCTGCTAGATGGGGCTAACTAGCTGATGCATACACCTTATCAGCGTGTCGCCTCCGATTTTGAACCGCTCGGCTGGTAGGCCATCGGTTCCTCCTGCCTTATCATTCTTCAGTTGGTTTATTGCTGTCGTTACCTCATTTTGCCCGGGCGGTATACATTCAGTACCATCTTCTGGGATTGGATGTGTGGTATCTTCGTCATCTTCGTTAGTATTGGATACTAGAAGTTTGGAAAAATGCTATTTCCATATCCCGAGCACTGGTACATATAGACCAGTTACCAAATTACCTTGCTGGTCTCTACAGAAGGATGTGCCTGTATCGAAGCCATCAGTTTGATGCGATTTTTTTGATTTTTTAACACTCCCGATTTTCCATCTCTCTCTTTTTTCTGCGGAAAAAACGTTTCTCCGCTCTCCTTTTCTCCCGATATATGCCGCATTTTCTCTTCGATAGCAGCACGTACTATGTGTTCTTTGGTGGAGGTCTCTGGTATCCAAGTATGGATATTGCGACTGTTTGCATGGAGTGGGCAATATCTTGCCAAATGTTATCGGGACGAGGAGTGATTTCATTAAGCAATTGGGTGAAATATGCTGTGGCTATATGTTGTGTTTGCAGCCCGCCGATGTCCAACTTCCGTGTTGTATCTGTTCTTTATTTGCAAACTTTAGACGGGTACGTACCTTTGCTGCAACATACTCCGAGTGTATGTTTTTTCCTCGGAACGATCGTACATCCAACACGCTCAATGTATGTCTTTCATCTATAACAACGTGATCAATCTAATTTCTTGTTCTTTGATTTGGAGACAGCCAGCTGCCCTTATGAACATCGAGATGCTTAAATCATGTTTTTTTCCGCTGCGAAGTCTATCAGCCTCCTTCCATTGTCAGATGTTTCACTATGGAGACTGAATTTCCCAACTGTTGCGCCAATGATTTTCTCCTTTCCTATTTTGGCATTAAAATCGCCTAGAATAATTTTAATGTCATGGGAAGGACAACGGTCATATGTTTCGTCTAGGCGCTCGTAGAATATATCGTTGGTCTTTACGTCCTTGTCTTCGGTTGGAGCATGAGCGCAGATAAAGCTAATGTTGAAGAATTTGGTTTTTATCCGTATTGCAGCAAGTCTTTCATTCACTGGGGTGAAGCTGGAGGCCAAAATAGCAACGAAATTCATGCTTTGTGTCATGGCAGCTATAATACAGCGCGTCACCTATAGGTGTTGTTGTAGCGTCTTTCCAAATCCATCTTTTTTCCTGTATGGCAGTTATATCGGCCTTGTACTTTTCAAGTACATCTGCCAGTGCGTAAACTGCATCTTATCTATAAAGAGTGCGAACATTCCAGGTGCATATTCACAGATCATGGTCCTTAAAACGTTGCGGGGGTAGCCAACTTTGGAGGGGTTTATTTTTCTTTTGTTTCGTTTTTTCATAGGAGAGGGTTACTAACACGACGCCCAAACCCATGTTTTTAACGTTCTTATGGGGGAACGCGCGGCACATTTTAGCTTAGTTAGTTAGAAGAAGAATTTTTACCTTTCCATTGATGTTAATTATGGAGATGTACGTTCAATACTGACAAAATTTTACGCGAGGTCAATATTTTTGAATATTGGTCGGGTATATTTAGCGGGTTAAATTGACCATAATTTTTGTGGGAAAAATATCCAAATATAAACATTTGGTCCACATTTTAAATTTTGGGGCATATTCCGAAAAATTACGAAAACGAAACTTTAAAACCAACTGTTTACCTCTCCTTGATGCAATTTGTATCAATGTAGCGTTTATTATACGAATCTACTGTCTAACATATAAGAGGGCGCTTTATCGTTTTGATTTCTTATAAAGAACTACATTTACTTTTACCTACATTGACCTCCCCATGGTGTCACCTTTAACAACCGTTAAAGGTAGTGAGCTAACATGTGCCCCGCGTTCACCCATAAGAACGTTAAAAACTTAGGTTTGGGCTTGGGAAAATTCATTCTCCACAGTGAAACATCTGACAACGGTATGGAGCTGATAGACTTTGCAGCTGCAAAAAACAACATAGTAGTTAGCAGCACCAGATGTAAGCATCTCGACATTCATAAGGGCACTTGGCTGTCTGCGGGTCAGAAAACAAAAAATCAAATTGATCACGTTGTGATAGATGGGAGACATTCAGTAGTTTGCAGTATGTACATTTCTGAGATGTTATCATAAACTTATTATCAACTTACATATGTACGTATGATCGGACGCTAAAATTATAACGCAATCATACTATATAGATTCCGTGGAAAACTGGTGATGCCAAAGGGTAGTGGGGTAGCGTAACACATGGTCGTCCCCGTCCGACGATAGCCCTCTCCTAGTTGTTTTTTAAATGCAAATGTTAATTTTTTGAAGGAAAATGTATGTATGACTCTTTAGCTAAATTGGTCCGTCTGTTCATTATCATCAAATGTTAATTATACCCTACACCACAATGTGGAAAGGGTATTATAAGTTTGTTTTGGTAAAAATTCATGTAACACCACGAAATATTCGTCGGAGACCCCCAATGTGGTATACCAATCTTCATATCTCGACGAGATATAGCAATTTTGAGATATGTGTCCGTCCGTCCGTCTGTCCATTATAAATTGTAAACACGCTCCAGGCCGCAATTATGGACCGATCGTCACGAAATTTTGTATGGAAGTTGGGTTCAGGCCAGAATAGATCCCTATTCTTATTGGTGATGATTGAGAAATATTTAGCGGGTGAAATGGACCAAAAACATAATATTTATTCAATTTTCTAGCGGCTCTGTAGGTTGCAATAATAGTCCGATCAACGCGAAATTTTATATAAGGTAAGAGTATATGACAGAGAAGAAGCTTGAAATTTGAGATGGCGATCAGATAATATTTAGAGGGTTAAATGGACCACAACTTTTGTGTGTAAATTGTGAAAATTTTTAATATACAACTTATATCTTTATTCCTGGAAGATACATTCCGGACAAGTAAGCTACCCTTGGAAATGGAACGCTTGATCTTTCTATTAATGCCAGTTGTGTCGGTGTGCCTGATCAGATAACAGAGTTACATCCCAATAATTTCAGTTATTCGTATATAGTGTAATCATAAACTCGTTAGAGGTCGCAATTTTACCCCAATAGTCACGAAATTTTTCACCGGGTAAGAGTTTAGGTCAAAGAAGATGTCTACAATTTTGAATGATAATCTGATATTATTTAGCGGGTGAAATGGACCATTACTTTTGTATGAAAAATATATAAATTATTTTAATTCTTTGAGGACATATGTATATCGGCAAAGTAGCCTACATATGGAAAAAAACGACTGACCTTTCCCCTGATGCAATTTGCAAAAAAATGTCTGCTAGATAACGGTCCTATTGCTTAATATATAATGGGTTCTGTGTAGAGAGTCACATTTTATATATATTGTCTCTATCATTCCCAGTTTTTACATCATTGGATTTTTATACCCTACACCGCAATGTGGAAATTTGGAGTTTCGCAGTTCACAATTTGTATACCCTACACCACTATGTGGAAAGGGTATTATAAGTTTGTTTTGGAAAAAATTCATGTAACACCGCGAAATATTCGTCGGGGACCCCCAATGTGGTATACCAATCTTCAAATCTCGGCGAGATAAAGCGATGTTGAGATGTGTGTCCGTCTGTCCATTATAAATTGTAATCAAACTCCAGACCGCAATTATGGGCCGATCGTCACGAAATTTTGTACGGAGGTCCGTTTCTGACCAGAATAGATCCCTATTTTTATTGGTAATGATCGTGATATATTTAGCGGGTGAAATGGACCAAAAACATAATTTTTGTCCGACTTTGTAGCTGCTCTGTAGGTCGCAATAATAGTCCGATCGCCTCGAAATTTTAAATAAGGTAAGAGTACATGACAAAGAAGAAGCTTGCTGTTTAAGATGGGGATCAGATAATATTTAGAGGGTAAAATGAACCACAACTTTTGTGTGAAAATTGTGAAAATTTTTATTATACAGCTTATATCTTTATTCCTGGAAGAGACATTCCGGGCAAGTAATCTATACTTGGAAGAGGAACGCTTGATAATAGAGTTACAGCCTAATGTTCCCAGGTATTTGTTTGTAGTGTAATCATAAACACGCTACAGGTCGCAATTATAGCACAATAGTCACGAGATTTTGTGCGAGGTAAGAGTTTAGGTCGATCCATATATTAAATCCTGGAGGGCATATGCCGGCAAAGTAGGCTGCATATGGAAAAAGAATTACTGACCTTTCCCCTGATGCAAATTGCAATAATGTGTCTGCTCGTTAATATACATATACGTAATGGGTTTTGTGTAGAGAACAACATTTTCCTCCCATGCTACAAATTTGCTCTATCATGACAGAGAAATACTCAGTTTTTGCATTATTTAAAATTACGAGGAGCCCTAGCTTCTTAATTATCTAATTGCATTTTTATGCATTCATTGAAACAAGCGTCGCTTCGCCACTTTTTATTTTAAAAAATCGACTCGGTGTCGCTACCGTTAAAGTTTTTTTGAAATATTTATTTTGGTGGCTGTGATGACACCAACCCATACACTGAATATGATTAATTTTGGGATTTTTACATTTGTTTACATGCAAATTATTTGAATCTCTATTCATTATTAGTTATTTTGGTACAAGTACACAATTTTTGGAAGATAGATCTTCAATTGATAAGTTTTACATAGCATTTGTAGTGCTAACAATGATAATTTTCCAATTTTAGAATATTTATTAGAAATGTATAATATATATGATGTTTCCACAAACATCCCAGAAGGGACAAGGGAGACTTCCTTCATATCAATGAAAATTCGATTGTTTATTCTGTCTAAAACCTTGCTTGGCTAGGTTTACGACTATATGACCATCAATGGTGTACAGAGGCAGTGGTGTGGGGTATCACATGGTCAGCCTCGTCCGACTGTAGCCCTCTCTTACTTGTTTTTGAAGGAAAATGTATGTGTGCCTCTTTAGCTAAATCGGCCCGTCTGTTTATTATCATCAGTTGAGAACGGCTGGACCGATTTGGATATTTTTTTTATATGTTCATCATAACCCAACTTAGGTTTTTATGCAAAGGAAATTGACCACGCCCCCTTTTTTAAATTTTAATATTTTCTACAAAAACTACTGAACTGATTTTGCTGAAATTGTCATGGAATGACAATAGACTACATAATTTGTTGGAATTGTTTAAAAATGCTATATTTACAATAATTACGAATGTATCGGTTGGGAAATTAATTTGCGAGACATTTGTGGCTGTGTCTCCGACCTTACCTACTTATATGGACCCCTAGAACTTGACCACGCCCACTTTTTATACCCTCCACCATAATATGGAGGGTATACTTAAATTTGTCATTCCGTTTGTAACGCATCGAAATATTCATCGGAGACCCTATAAAGTATAAACATATATTCTTGATCAGGGTAAAATTCTAAGTCGACATAACCATGTCCGTCCGTCCGTCTGTTGAAATCAAGACACAGCTCGCATTTTTAAGATAGAGCTTTGTAATTTGGTACAGAAGTTTCTTTTACTCCTAGGATGGAAATGGCTGAAAATTGGTATTTAATTTTCTTTGGGGGTATAAAACTTTCCCCAAGAATTTTGTCTGTATAGATTCACGCCTTCATCGGTATTTTGAAGGTTGTGGCCTCAATATTCCTCCCAAATCGCTGAAATTCGTTAGTTAGATTTCGTTGGGGATATAAAACTTTCCCTCACAATTTTGCTTATATAGGTCCACGCCTTCATATAACCTCCATAGAACGGTACCTCCCGATTTTCGGTATTTTGAAGGTTTTAGCTTCATTATCTCACCGAAATGGCTGGAATTTGGCACTAAGTCTACGTTGGTGGTATACAACTTTCCCCCAGAATTTGGCCTGTATAGGTCCACGCCCCCCATATAACGGTAACTCCCGATTTTCGGTATTTTTAAGGTTTAAGGTCCATTATTTCACCGAAATGGCTGAAATTTTCCACAGAAATTTGTGTATATATAAGTCCACTCCTTCATATAGCCCCATAGAACAGTACCTCCCGATTTCCGGTATATTGAAGGATGTGGCCTCAATATTCCACCGAAATGGCTGAAATTTGGTATTAAGTCTTCACTTCTCCCATTAATTTGTCTGTATTTGTTCACGCCTTCATATAGCCTACCATAGAACGGTACCTCCCGATTTTCGGTATTTTGAAGGTTTTAGCTCCATTATCTCACCGAAATGGCTGAAATTTGTCACTTGGTCTTCGTTGGTGGTACAACCTCCCCTATGCGATATTTAAAAAACGTTATATTTTCAAATATTACGAATGTATCGCTTTAAAAATTTACGAATTAATCTACAATCCATGTACTTCTTTGTCGCCTAAAGACCCGACCACGCCTGCTTTTTTAAATATGTGATATCTCCAATATTACTTAAACAATTTCTATGAAATTTGCAGCAAAAGCTCAAGATTTGCCGTTGTTACGTATATCTCAGGAATTTAGGAGGAGGTGGGGTACCTTCCTCACACCTTTCTTTTAAACGCTATATGTAGTTATAAGCCAAACCTATGATTATATCAGTTTCAGCTTACATTTTGCGGGGACAATGGGGTTGTGTGTAAACTAGATACATATTTGGAGCCAAATTACCGGAACACGCCCACTTTTTGTAGCCTCAGCATTTATGCTAACGAGGGTATATACACTTTAGACCCCAAGTATGTTTGGACGAAATGTGTTTCAGACAATTTGGAGTCCATTGAGCAATGTCCGTTCGTCTGTCTGTCTGGCTGGCTGGAGCGCACGATAACTCTCGAACGGATCAACCGATTCGGTCCAAAGTTTGGCTTTCGTAATATATTGTCCAAACTTAGTTTAAGTTCGAAGATGGGTTATATCGGTCCACTCCTTCCGGTACCTCCCCCACAAAAGTTCGAAAATGTACAGAAAATTTGTACGTACAATAACTCTTGAAGGAAGTAACCGATTTGGTCCATAATTTGCAACAACTTTGTTTCAGGAACTTGAATTCACTGCCCTCCATACAACGGTACAAGTTTCATTAGGGGCCAGTCCATACTTCCTGACAAAATAGCCTGAAAGTTGCAAAAAACCCCTATGACACCGTGTGTAGTGGTTGGAGAGCAAGATAACTCTCAAACGGATCAACCGATTTATGCCAAAATTTGGACTTCGTAATATTTTGTCCAAGCATAGCTTTAATTCGCACATAAGCCATATCGGTCCACTTCTTCAGGTACCTCCCCGACAAATGTTCAAAAATGTTCGGAAAATTTGTTCATACGGTAACTATTGAAAAGAGTGGCCGAATTGTCCCATACTTTACACATCCTAATATATCTACTAGATATAAATCAGGTTCAAATATGGACTATATTTGTCCACTCCATCCGGTACCTCCCACACAAAATTTCGGATAAGTTCACTTTAAGACCTCTTATCCAATCACTTTGATTTTTTTTAAACAACTTGCATTCGCTGCTTCAATTACGATGGTAAACGTTTTTTCAGGGGCAAGTCCATACTTCTTGAG
The DNA here is from genome assembly GCF_047663935.1 of Musca autumnalis. Taxonomy (NCBI): domain Eukaryota; kingdom Metazoa; phylum Arthropoda; class Insecta; order Diptera; family Muscidae; genus Musca; species Musca autumnalis. The sequence goes on along the minus strand of NW_027411755.1, from coordinate 143,438,133 downwards.
CAAACATCCCGAAGGGTGTAAAAACCCCCTATGGCACCATATGTAGTAGCTGGAGATGCAATTAATGGTCAATGTAAATCCATTCCTTTCAGTATCTCCTCCGCAAAACTTTTGATCTATAATCCTAATGAAAATTTTTGTCGGTTTAAATTCCCAAAATTTTAAAAAACTTCTAAATACATACGTTTTTTTGGGAAAAAATTGGTTCAATATATACAGGCTGAGGGTATATCTCTGTCAGCAAAGCCGACTGATACTTTTTTACTTGTTTTTTTTTTCATAAAAAGATACCCCGCATGGTTGCCAGTAATATTGCCAAAGACACTTTATACCTAAAATGCAAGGATTTCCTTGGATGTCGAATATTTCAAAACCTGAAGAAATGGGCGGAACTTGCCACGCCTATTTAGGTTACTTCCCGACGTAAACTTTCAAAACGACGATACAAGTGTCTTCTTTTTTTCGGCCTTCTTTCATAATCTGTGCTGGGTTTCTTATAATTTTAAAAAGTTCGATTTTGTTTTTTTGTCTTACTTTTCAGTAACGACGGTGTATGTATGTATGTCTCTGGTATGTTATAGTGTATATCAACTTATGTACACAGCAAAAAACATTGGAAGTGGTGCAATGTAGATTTATTATTTCACTGCATCCTTCGATGCAGTCCACACGGGGTTATGAAAAATGCACTCCGTTCGATACATTTTATAAGCAGTTGCTTTAGAGATCCCTACAAAAACCAACAGTTGGTTGATCCGTATAAGCAGCGACACATTTCTTCAAAAGACAAGCAAAAGTGTATACATTTCAAAGAATTTGTTATAAAATAAAAAAAAATACAAACTAAAGTTGCGAACATTTTTGCTGAAATCTGAACTAGTGATGTAATGGCAACATAAAAAACCTTTTCGATAATGAAGCAAAATCAGTGGCGGTAGTATAAAATGCAGAGGAGAAGGAGGAAGTAGATTCAGTTTCAATTAAAGTTAATGGAAACCTTTTTTTTATCATTTGTGTTTATATAATAAAGTTTTTAATGTTCTTGTTTTTCAAATATGTATAATAAATGCATTTTATTTATTCTGGTATATTTCGCAATGTCTTGAATTTTTTTTGCATCTTTTGCCTTGGGACGTTTCCATGTCATCTACAATTTCCTTTAGTCGTCTATATTGATTTAGGACTTCGACGTCACTAACAAATCCTGTACATGACCATATGACTAAAAAGTTGATTTTATTCGAGTAGTTAGTTTATTGATTATAATTATACGTACGTAAATATACCCTCATCGTTATTATTATGCAATCGTAGTACATTGTTCATTAAATCATTTCTAATATTACTTTCACTTATTTAAATGCATAATCAGAAGTCTTGAAAAATTAATTCCAATCATGCCTTATCTCCTCAAGACATAACCTGCAACTATACTTTATCGTCATACATAAGTTGATAATTATTAAGTTATCGTAATGAAATCATCATTATGCATCAGTAAATTTTCTCACGTACACTTGTTGTGTAAAACTCAAATACACTTCGTTAGAATAACATATGGTGTTAGAGACATTGGCGTAGGCTTTGAAGAGGGAATTTTGTCATAGGAAAATTGCAACGGGAAACAAATAAAAATACGTCAAGTACATATGGTTCGAACTTGTTGCAAATAAATATGGAAAAACTGCATTACGTCCAATATTTAATATTTACCCAGTTAACCCATGAATGTCTATATTTGTAATGCCTTTATTTTGCATTCACTACATGCGATCTCTGAAGAGTCGGTTGATCGCCCCCTAATAAATTCAAGTATTTTATACGCTCACAATAATATGACAAAAATTCAAATTTCTTAAATAAATTATGGATACAGATGCAAATATTCTACCGTTTTTCCAGTCCAACCTAATGTTATACATATGTTTTTTATTTGTATGTACAACACAACATTGAAGTCGAAAAACATAACTGCAGGTTAAAAAGTAAATTAAATTAAAATTCAATCTTGTGTGTAATTATAACTTTGAGCATAGTTCAGCTAAGATTTATGAGAATTTTATTAAACGAAATTCAACGATAAGTAGAAAACTCTAAGACTAACAGAACAATCTTATTCTGAAATGTGAGTATACTTAAGGATAATACCACCCATGTACATACATGTTGCGTAGGTTGTAACTAACTAACATACAGAGAACTTAAAAGTTTGAGGCTATTCAATTTTATCTAACCTAAGTTTTACTAGACGCTCGGAACAACGTAAAAATAAACCGAGAAGAAAGTAAAATCAAGCACACATTGTACATAATATTTTGATAATGAATAGGGATATGAATTTTGGCATGGCTCTTATTAGGATTCATATGATTTCAGAAAATTTCATCAAACAGTATTTTCGTGGTGAGTTCTTGGCACCCTTAAAATGTCCCATGCCAAGTTTTCTCATAAGAATGATAAAAACTTAAAATTGAGCGTCCGAAAAGTTCGTCACTTGGGTTGCTTTTTGAAAATTATGGAATAAGAAATAGAATTCTCGGAATGGAATTGCAAAAGATTCGATGACAGATCTTCGATTAAGTATTACATTTACTGAAAAATGATAATGCCTAATTAAAACTCTGATACGTTTTGTTGTTATTTTGAGCAATTGTTTATCTAATTAAAAATATCTTTCCACTCACGAACACACTTTCCATACTAAAACTTATCATTCTTGGCGGTTCATGGAGATACATGGATAAATTAGCCGTAGGTAATAAAAACTTTACTTGCATATCAAATGGAAAAACTTCTTTGGTATATTACTAGACGTGTACATTAGGGCTCTAATAAATCAATAATGAAACGATGAAAAAAGTTCCAGCACCGAAAGCGATTTCTAAAGTGCATTTCAGATTTCTCCTATTCAAACAATTTAATACTATAAATTTTTCTATTTTTATACCCTACGCCACAATGTGGAAAGTGTATTATAAGTTTTATTTTTTCGAAAATTCATGTAACACCTCGCAATATTTGCCATAGACCCCCCATGTGGTATACCAAAATTCATATCTCGAAGAGATAAAGCGATTTTGCAATGTGTGTCCGTCCGTCACAGGCCCCAATTATGGCCCGATCTTTACGAAATTTTGTATGGAGATCAGCTTTAGACCAGAACAGGCACCTTTTGTTATTCGTGACGATCATGAAATGTTTAGGGGGTGAAATGGACCAAAAACAAAATTTTTATCCGATATTGTAACTGCTTTGTATCTCGTAATTGTATTCAGATGTGCGCGAAATTTTAAATATGGGTTGAGTTTATGACGGAGAAGAAGTTTGCAATTTAACGTTATGATCACATAATACTTTGAGGGTTAATTGGACCAAGACTTTTGTGTGAAAATTGGTAAAATATTTTATATAATGACATATCTCGCCCATTTGAGTTATATTTGGAAGGTCGCAGTTATAGTACAATACTGAAAAAAATTTTGCACAATGTAAGAGTGTTGGTCAAGGAAGGTGGAAATAATTTTGGATAATGATAGGATAGTAGATAGTGGGTGAAACTAGGGATGCACAGTGAAATGTAATAATCGGTTTTTCGATTATTCAGGTTTCGTGAAAAACCTAAAACTCGAATTTCGGTTAGTCGATTATTTGAGAGTGTCCGAAAATTCGAAAAATACTGAAAAAAAATTTGCACAATGTAAGAGGGCTGGTCAAGGAAGATGCCCATAATTTTGGATAATGATCGGATAGTATTTAGTGGGTGAAATTGACCTAGGGATACGCAGTGAAATGCAGTAATCGGGTTTTCGTTTATTCAGGATTTGCGAAAAATTTAAAACTCGAGTGTTCTAAAATTAGATTTTCGATTATTCGTTAACCGAAAATTTTCCGTGATATATATATGTATTAAAAGTACCGTCGATTACTTGGTTTTAGCACAGCCAATAGTCAACTACGATTAATAGTCGACCACGTTTAATAGTCGTCTACGAATAATATTAGACTATGACTAATGGGTCGACTACGAATAATAGTTGACTCCATCTTTCGAAAGTCGATAAAGAATAATCGATTATCCGATTTTAGCACAATCAATAGGCGACTAGTACTTTTAGAAATTTTAAGGCTAATAACACTGTGCAGCAGCATTTTTCCGTGCGGAGTTGTTTTTCCTCACTTTTTTTCTCCTATCGGACGCCTCCCCAGGTGGTGGATAGGGGAATGCTCGTCAGCGATTGCTCACTGAAGGGTACCGCAAAAATAAAATATGCGGGGCGAACCAAAAAAAAAAAGGGGGAAAAGGCAGTGTCTGTTCCCACATTGGGCGACTGCAAACAGCGTCTGTACTCCAGTGGAGCGGCTGAATGCGGAGACGGTAAACTCCAAACCCTTTAGAAGGCAACGGGAAACCACTAAAGTAATATCCCACGAAAATCATACAATGAAAATGGAAACACAAAATAACAATCGGCCCTCAGTCTCCGGCCAAACGAGGGTGCTAAGAATCCCCGGAGGTAAAACAAAACTTAACATCGGAACATGGAATGTTCGAAGTCTTTATGAGCTTGGAAAATTGGATAACACCATAAGCGAGATGAAGCGGCTGCAAATAGATATATTGGGTATAAGTGAGACATGGTGGACCGAAAGCTCAGAGTTCTTCTCTGAAAATACAAAGGTTTATCACTCAGGCAATGTTGACGGAATCCACAGAAAGGGCGTTGCTATCTTAGTTAAAAGTAACATTGCACCCAGTGTGACAGGATGCTTCCCGATTTCGGATAGGGTGATGATGATCAAAATATCCGGAAAACCGGTTAACTTGAACGTAATACAAGTGTATGCACCCACATGTGATGGCGACAATCTCGAGGTAGAACAATTTTACAGTGATGTGGAAAAAGTGTTGATAATGACGAAACCCCATGATATCACAATAATACAGGGGGATTTTAATGCGAAAGTTGGAAAGGAAGAAACAACTGATGTTACAGGTAAATTTGGGTTGGGCCAACGTAACGAAAGAGGAGAAAGGCTAATTCAATTTTGCCAAGAACACAAGTTTAAAATTAGTAACACTATGTTCAATCTCCATCCGAGACGATTATATACTTGGAAGTCGCCACAAGACAGCAATAATAATATAGTCAGAAACCAAATCGACTACATAATTATCAATAAGCGATATTCTTCCTGCGTGAGTAGATGCTCCACATATCCCGGTGCTGACGTTCCATCAGATCACACCCTCCTACTTTGTAAGATTGGTATAAAATTGGCTATCACCCGCAGGAGAAACCCCCGGAAGAAAATAGATTTCGAAAAGCTTAGCGACCCCTTTATGAAACAAACAATGAAAGATCAAATAAACGCCAAACTATCCTTCGTTGGGGACAACAATGAACAGCAATGGAACAGTTTAAAAGAATCCGTCAACAACGTGTCGAAAGATGTATTAGGTACAACTACAACTAGACGGAAGAAGAACAACTGGATAACAGAAGAAATACGTGCACTTCGAGAAGAACGGAGCAAATACAGAAATAATAACTATGAAAAATATTGGGAATTGAATCAAGAAATTAAAACCGCAATTCGTGCCGCGAAAAATGCACAAATAAACAGAGAATGCCAGGAAATTGAAAGATTACAACTTCTCCATGACGATTTCAATCTCCACAAAAAAATGAAAGAGGCATCCGGTATATATGCAAAAAGAACGTCCGCGTTTATTTGCGACGATAATAATGTAGCTCACTACGAACGTGAGGATAAGAGTAAACTATGGGAGAGATATATCAGAAATTTATTTACTGACGATAGTCGAACCCAGTTCCTAACCAATACACACCAAATCGGTATTCCAGGAAGACTAATCAATGAGGAAGAATTGGAATCGGCAATAAAATCTATGAAAGACAAAAAGGCACCGGGGCCAGATGATATACCTGTCGAAGTACTCAAATTAATAGAAGGAAACAATAAACAACTACTATTGGGGTTGTTTAACCAAATTTATATTACCGGGGAATATCCGCAAGATTGGCTCCAATCAACATTTATACCTATACCCAAGAAAAATAATGCGAATACGTGTGGTGACTTCAGGTTAATTAGTTTAATGAGCCATGCCCTGAAAATATTTCTAAAAATAATACACAGAAGAATATACCCACTATGTGAGGCACACATGGGGCAGACGCAATTTGGATTCAATGAAGGTATGGGAACGCGAGAAGCACTACTTGGACTTAACGTATTAATACAAAAATGTCGAGAAGTTCAAAAAGACGTATATATTTGCTTCGTGGATTATGAGAAAGCATTTGATACGGTGAAACATGATAAACTGATGAATATCTTGACTTCTATTGGGCTAGACGAATGGGATATAAGATGCATTAAAAATTTATACTGGAATCAAGTAGCAAATATTAATGTAGATGGTGAATTAACAGACAATGTTCAAATTTCAAAGGGTGTAAGACAAGGATGTGTTTTGTCTCCCCTTCTATTCAACATATATTCAGAACAAATATTCGTAGAATCCATTGCTACAAAGAACATTGGTATTGCTATAAACAATACGCTAATTAATAACATCCGTTACGCCGACGATACTACGTTACTAGCAAGCAGTTTTGCGGGGCTACAAAGATTATTAGATGTACTTGTGAAAACAAGCGAAATATATGGATTACGTATTAACATAAAAAAGACCAAATATATGATTGTGAGCAGAAAGTCTGTGGAAACAACTGCACCTATGTTAATAAGTAATACCGAAATAGAAAGAGTTAAAACGTTTAAATACCTGGGAGTCCAGATTAATGATCAGTGGGATATGTCGAAAGAAATCAAGTGCAGAATTGAAATGGCACGAAATTCATTTTTTAAATATAAAAAAACGCTTACAAGTCATGATATAAGCCTAACAACAAAAATGCGCTTCGTTAAATGTTACATATGGCCAGTACTATTATACTCAGCCGAAACCTGGACGGTAAAAGTAACAGATCAGAAAAGATTAAATTCGTTTGAAATGTGGATATATCGCCGTATTTTAAAAATTCGTTGGACTGAACGTATCTCAAATGAAGAAGTGCTTAGACGCATGAATACCGAACTTCAAATTACACGTATGATAAAAACCAGAAAAACTGCCTATTTGGGCCATTTAATGAGGAATGAAAAATATAAGCTGCTCCAAGCCATTATACAGACCAATATCGAAGGAAAAAGATCCAGAGGAAGAAAAGAAACAACATGGATAAGTAACATTAAAGAATGGACGGGTGTGCAAAACGAACGAATTCTTTTAAATGCCGCCAGAAACCGAAGCCTTTCGATAATTGAATAGAACATATTTAATTGTACTATAATATTAACAATTAGTTAAGTTAATTTATGTAACACTGCATTATAATAGTATGATCGCTAACATCCGAACACGGATTGGCAAATAAAGAAGAAGAAGCAGCATTTTGGGGGGGTGGAAAATTCCATTTGAAAATGAAAGGCATTGGCAAGTATATAAATAACCCAAAAGGAAATTGTCGCCATAGGTCAAATTTCTGAGATGTCTCGCGATGAAGTTTTAGATTTTTGATACTTGGGAAAAAGCTCAATATCTCTGTTTGGCGTTGTTGCAGCTTCGTTGTGAGATGACATTTCTTCAGTCAAATCGATTGGCAAATCTTTTTGTAGAACATTTCATTCTTCTGACACAATGTTTTTCATGTCCTTTTCGTCCTTTATTTGTTGAGCCGTATTAAAAGTACTACAAGATGGGTTTTTCCAACATCCAAATATTCTACAAAAATGTTGCTCAGAAGACATCTGGGGTGCATCTGAAATATTTACCATAAATAGCTCTCGTTATGCAGAACACGTAATGACAAATTTTCTTGGAGGACAGATCCAGTTGTCTAAATTTTTGAGCCGGATGTTCCGATATAAAACCCGGTTTTATGTAACCGATTAACCGATTATATGTATACCATATGTATATATGTATACCATATATGCTAGGATAAAATAACCGTTTTCTTAAATCGTTTTTCAGGGAAGATATCACTGCGCGTAAATATGAAGATCAAAGCCTGGGGGTGAAAAATTCTTTTTGGAGATGAATGTCGATGAAGATAATATGATGAACACGTAAGGACAGTTCTGCCATAGGTCAAACTTCTGAGTTATTGTATTGGCTGCCTCCACTACGACAGTTCACGTTTTTTCAGGAGAAAGTCCATACTTCCTGAGAAAATAGTCCGAAAGGTTTAATATACCCCTATGACACCATGTATAGGTTGGAGCGCACGATAACTGTCGATCGGATCAGCCGAATCGGTTCAAAATGTTGACTTCGAATCCCTTTGATTTTTGTTGTAACTGCTTGTATTTGCATGTTTTTTCAGGGACAAGTTCTTACTTCTTGAGATAATGGGCCAAAAGCTCCAAAAAAGCCTGCTGGCACCAACTGAACTGTGTAGTACATAAGATAACCCTCGAAAGGAGAAACCAATTTGGTACAAACGTGGTACATCTTATCATATAGACATCAGAAGTTTTGTGTGTTAATTCTTTTGTTTAGGTCCGAGGCTGAGGCTATATCTCTGTTTGCCAAGCCTATAGATACTTGTTTACTTGGTTGGTTTATATAAGTTAGTTTTCTTGGGTTTGCCGGGATTTAAGGCTACGAGTGTGGAATTTTTTGATCTTATAATCAACATCAAATTTAAATTTTCCGCAAATAGCCGGCTTTCGGCCCATTTTTAAAACTTTTACCCTTGGACTCACATAAAGCAGATTACGCGTGCAAGATTCTCCTTACGTTAGTCAATTTATTTAACGGACTCAACGCCTAATAGCGGTCATCACAATGTCTGCCATAGAGCCCAAGACTAAATTAGCCCTTATAACAGCGATCTAACATGTTATAACGCCCAAGCTTTATGTTAGCCCAATGTCCGTTCAGCGTCTAATCAAGTGTGTGCATATAGTCCACACGTTACACTACAAGTCTTAAACTGTAATGCTCACTCTCTATGGAAGCACCCAGTTGAGGTGGCATCCTTTCTGAACCTGGAAACACAACACAATAAAGAAACAAGTAAGAACGGCGTTAAATTCGGCCGGGCCGAACTTGTTATACCCTCCACCACAGGTTGTATTGAAGTAAAATGGAATAATTAGTTTCCTTTCGTGTATGAAGAAGACTTAATACTAAATTTCAGCAATTTCGGCAAAACAATGTGAGGCACCTTTATTTGGGGCTATTTCAAAACGTCGATCTATACCGACATACTTCTGACGAAAAGTTTTTAGGCTCAAAGAAAACTAAATACCAAATTTCCTATATTTCGGTAAGAGAATGTGGCTAAAACTAAAAAAATACCGAAAATCAAAAAGTAAGCTTCTCTGGGGATATAGGAAAACGTGTACCTATACTGATAATACTCTTCTGGAATATTTTATAACTCTTGAAAGACGAAATAACGAATTTGAGCCATTTCGGGGCTATATCGAAACGTGGACCTATACCGACGAATCAGAAATGGGGCAATATGAAAGCGTGGACCTGTACAGACATATTTCTGGTGAACAGTTGTATATCACATTGAAGACTAAATACCAAATTTCAGCCATTTTGGTGGAATATTGAAGACACAACCTTCAAAATACGAAAAATCGGGAGTTACCATGGGGGCTATATGAAGGCGTGGACCTATACCAACAAATTTAAAGGGGAAGTTTGAGTACCCCTAACGAAGTTTAAATACCAAATTTCAGCCAATTCGGTGGAATATTGAGGCCACAACGTTCAAAATACCGAAAATCGGGAGGTACCGTTCTATGGGGGCTATATGAAGGCATGGACCGATACCGACAAAGTTCTGGGGGAAAGTTTTGTACCCCTAAGGAAGACTACGTACCAAATTTCAGCCATTTTGGTAGGATAATGAAGCTAAAACCTTCAAAATACCGAAAATCGGGAGGTACCGTTCTATGGGGGCTATATGGAGGTGTGGACCGATACCGACAAAATTCTGGGGGAAAGTTTTGTACCCCTAAGGAAGACTACGTACCAAATTTCAGCCATTTTGGTAGGATAATGAAGCTAAAACCTTCAAAATACCGAAAATCGGGAGGTACCGTTCTATGGGAGCTATATGGAGGTGTGGACCGATACCGACAAAATTCTGGGGGAAAGTTTTGTACCCCTAAGGAAGACTACGTACCAAATTTCAGCCATTTTGGTAGGATAATGAAGCTAAAACCTTCAAAATACCGAAAATCGGGAGGTACCGTTCTTTGGGAGCTATATGGAGGTGTGGACCGATACCGACAAAATTCTGGGGGAAAGTTTTGTACCCCTAAAGAAGACTACGTACCAAATTTCAGCCACTTTGGTAGGATAATGAAGCTAAAACCTTAAAAATACCGAAAATCGGGAGGTACCGTTCTATGGGGGCTATATGAAGGTGTGGACCGATACCGACAAAATTCTGGGGGGAAATTTTATACCCCTAAAGAAGACTACGTACCAAATTTCAGCCATTTTGGTAGGATAATGAAGCTAAAACCTTCAAAATACCGAAAATCGGGAGGTACCGTTCTATGGGGGCTATATCAAAACGTGGACCGATATATCCCATTTTCAATACCAACCATCCTGCAAGTAATAAAAACTTCTGTACCAAATTTTGACTCTCTATCTTTAAAATTGCGAGCTCTATCTTGATTTCAACAGACAGACAGACGGACGGACGGACGGACGGACAGACGGACATGGTCAAATCGACATAGAATTTTATGCTGATAAATAATATATATACTTTATAGGGTCTCCGACGAATATTTCGATGTGTTACAAACGGAATGACAAATTTAATTATACCCTCCATATGGTGGAGGGTATAAAAACAGGCTAATAATGAAAAAAGTTTGGACCCGATAAAAACTTGCAAAAACAAGTAATCCCTGCAACAATTCGTGGTATAGAGTCATTATGTTGAATAATTTTCTTAAATTGTTAATAACTCATTTTTTGGTTGATTTATTATTGATTTAATTTTCTTTAATATGTGTGTTTGTTCTGAGTGCCACATGTGGCAATTGCAGCTGAACTGAATTGAAACAAAATGTCGAAGTAAATTCTACTGTTATGTTGTTAATTATTATGTCATAATCATGTGTTATTGTAGTGTAGCATGTCCTGTATTGCTCCAGCTCCTGCTGGGGATGTTACTGTAGTTGTTCATTTGAGAGATTATTGCTTGGGAAACACGCAATAATGGACTTAACAATACCCATATGTGTATTTTCAAAGGCAGAAACAGGAAAAAAACAAACAGACTCACAAACAGAAATCACTAGCAATATTCGAAACAGTTGCAATTTTCATTATAACACACATGAGGCCTTTTGCACATGCTGAGATATTTGCTTATTCACAAACGTGTGTGTCAGTCAACATAATTTACAGTACATTCAAAAGGAGGGAATCATTAAGTAGTATGTGGTTAATGATGATTAATATCTTGACCACATAAAAGGCAGAGAAACTAAGTTGTACTATTGTTCTAATATAAGATAATTATTAATCGTTCCCATTGCATGGAGACCACTGTAGCATGAATTATCGTAATATTATTACCTTATTGTTTTATTTTGCCGTCTTCTTATCCGTCAAAGTCAGCCCATTCAGCACCGTTTGGTAAACTGAAGACGTACATATGTTGTTCAGTTGCGTACAAAACATATGTATGTATGCATGCTTCGTGCATAAGAAAGCGGAATGTTTTTGACTAACAAGAAAGAAAATAAGCAAAGGAAACCCCCTAAAGAAAACTCAAGAAAAAACTTCGAACACTTCTATCAATCTCAACATATGCCAGCCTACATTTAAGGTTTCGTGATAAAATCATCAAGAAGCTTTGAAGAAAAACACGCACATACACACATCCACATCCACTGAAATACTGTAATACACATAAACACCCCTTTGGTACACTCAATAACATTGTGAAAACATGAACATATATTTCCGTTTCCTGTTACAAAAGCCAACCAAAATCCCCGACATTAAACTCTTTCGAAATGTTGTTGTTGTAGTTGTAGAACGTTTATCAGATTGTTGTAATATTTTCATTTCATTTTCCTGTTGTTATCTCACTAATTTCATGTAAATGTTTGCATTTCATTTAATATTTTCATTTCATTCTTTTATTGTAGCTATTTACGTTTGTTTTCTTTGGTTTCACAGGAGTTGTAATAATGGTGGGTGGGGGAGATAATTAAATGTTAAAGTTGATAATATTACATCTATATCAGATAACAACTTTCCATAAAAAATGGGATACTCAGAATACTGATAATCGGGGGGTACCGTTATACGGGGGCAATAGCAAAGCTTGGATCTATATTGACGATTTTAAGCGAAGGAGTTTCGTGACCACAGCGAACCTCAAATTTCAAACTAAAGCTAGTTCGTTTAAAATTTTTAGCTAAAATCCTCAAAATACCTAAAATCGGGAGGTACCGTTTTATGGGGACCATACCAAAACATGTACCTATGTTGTCAGTTTTTTTTTTTGTGGAGAAGGGTTGTGACCAGTTAGAGCCTCAAATCGCAAATTACAGCTAGTAAGGTTAAAAATTTTAGCTAAAATCCTAAAAATACCGAAAATCGGGAAGTATGGGGGCTATGGGACCTATGTCGACGATTTTTAGTGTTGAAGTTTTGTTACCACTGAAAATCTCAAATGTCAGCTAGTTCAGTTAAAAAATTGAGCTAAAATCCTCAGATTACTGATAATAGGGAGGTACCGTTATATGGTGGTTTTACCAAAACTTGTACCTATGTTATCAATTTTTTGTGTGTTGTGACAACTAAGAACCTCAAACGTAAAATTACAGCTAGTTAGGTTAAAAATTTTAGCTAAAATCCTCAACATACCGAAAATCGGGAAGTACCGTTATATGGGGGCTATACCAAAACTTGTACCTATGTTGTCAATTTGTTCTGTGTTGTGACCACTAGGAACCTCAAACGTCAAATTACAGCTAGTTCGTTTAAAATTTTTAGCTAAAATCCCCAAAATGTCGAAAATCGGGAGGTACCGTTTTATGGGGAGTATACCAACACATGTACCTATGTTTGGTTAAAAATTGTAGCTAAAATTCTCAAAATACCGAAGAATGGGAGGTATCCTTATATGGGGGCTATTGGAGAAGTGTTGTGACCACTAAGAGCATCAAATGTCAAATTACGGCTTGTTTGGTTAAAAATTTTAGCAAAAATGCTCAAAATACCGAAAAACGGGAGGTACCGTTATATGGGGACTATACCAAAACGTGAACCGATATAGCCCATCCTAGACCTGCCTATGGAAAAAGACACTCGGTGCAAAAATGTAACGTTATAGCTCAATTATTGTGACCCAGAATTTTATCATGACGCGGGATCAATCATTGTTAAAAGTTGATTTTAAATATTAAATCGCGAAAATTGCATCCAAGCCCACTGTGAATTTTTTTAAATTTTTTATTAAATAGCTGATAGAACAACAAAACATACATTTTTTTTCAAATTAGACCAATATTAAAGAAGTTATGAGTATATCTGTGCATATAGTTTTTACAGAATTCGACTTTTTCAAGGCGTGATATTTCTAAAGCCGTTGGTCAAAAAATTCTGAAAATATACTGAAATGTTTTGCTAATGAGCAGCATCACCACAGTAAAAAATAAAAGAAATCAAAAACCTAATTTTGAAAAATGGTCCGATTTCACTCAGAAATCTATAAATATAAAAGAGCAGTGAGGTGAGGTATTCACAGACTGACTGACTGATTCATCAGCGCCCAGACGAAACCGCTGAAGCTAGAAAGTTGAAATTTTGGGTGCAGGTTGCTGTTGGTTTGTAGGGGTGAGATAAGGCTGGGTTTTTGGAAATTCGACCTAGAAGTGTACGAAAAGTACTAAAAGGTACTAAATATGGTACCCTTTGCATTAGGCAAACGGGAAGAGCTAGAATTCTGAATTCTTCTGTTACAAAGGGTTTTTGGAAATTCGACGTCTGAGTGTACTAAAAGTTACCAAATTTAGTACCAATTGTATATTTTGATCGGGTATAGCTAGAATCTTGAAATTTGGTATGGAAAACAAGGTTGGTATGGAAAACAAGTGTTGTTTAAAAACGGAAATGGTTTGGGAAATACGCACTCGTTCGAGAAGTACTAAATGGTACTAAATTTAGTACAATTTGTATTTGGGTGAACGGATAGAGCTGGAAACCAGAAATTTGGAATTCAGACTACTGTTGAAAATGAAATGTGGGTACTAAATGGTACTAAATATAGGGTACAATATTTACAATATTGTATCAGACAAACGGTAAGAGCTATAATTCTGAAATTTGGAATGAGGGTAACTGATGGAGACCTAGAAAGGTGTACCAAAGAGTTTTTGGATATTCGAACTACAAGTGTACGAAAGGTACTAAAATTTACTAAATTTAGTACCAATTGTATATTTTGAATGGATAAAGCTAGAATCTTGAAATTTGGTATGAGAATCAAGGTTGGGTGGTGGTGTTAATATAAGGAAATGGTTTAGGAAATTCGTACTTATGTATGTGTACGAAAAATACTAAATGGTACTAAATTTAGTACAACATGGATTTGGGTAAATATATATATCTGGAAACCTGAAATTTGAAATTAAGATTACTCTTAGACTGTAGGATTAAGGTAATTTCGGAAAATCGTACTTATGAGTACGAAAAGTACTAAATGGTACTAAGCTGGGTACAATTTGGATTTGGGTGGACAGAGACAGGTGGAATACTGAAATTTGGAATTAAGATTACTGTTGGATTGTAGGATAAATTAAGTTTTAGACATTAGTACTTATGGGTACGAAAAGTACTAAATGGTACTAAATTTGACACAATTTATATTTGGGTGAACGGAGACACGTGGAATGCAGAAATTTAGAATTAAGATTACTGTTGGATTGTAGGATAGAGGAAATTTTGTATATTCGTACTTATGGGTAGGAAAATTACGAAATGGTACAATTTGGATTTGGGTGAACGGAGACACGTGGAATGCAGAAATTTGGAATTAATATTACTGTTGGATTGTAGGATAGAGGAAGTTTTGGATAATTGTACTTACGGGTACGAAAAATACTAAATGGTACTAAATTTAAAACAACTTGGATTTGAGTGAAAGGATTGAGTAGGATCCCTGAAATTTGGGATCAGGTTGCTGTTGGAGTGTAGGATTAAAATATGGTGGTTTGGGAACTCGTACTAATGTGTACTAAATGGTACTAAATTTAGTAAAAAGTGGATTTGGGCGAACGCATAGAGCTGGAATTCTGAAATTTGGAGTTAGGTTCATTGATGATGAATAACAAAGAATTACCGTAGGGTTTTTAAAAATTCGAACTATAAGTGTACAAAAGGTACTAAATTTAGTACAATTTGGATTTGGGTGAACGAACAGCTGGAACCGTGAAATTTGTAATAAGGGTCACTCCTGAAGAGTAACAAGGATGGACCAAAGGTCGAAAAGTACTAAATTTAGTACAATTTGGATTTGGGTGAACGGATAGAGCTGTAGTCCTGAATTTTAAATGAGGGCCTCTGATGGAGAGAAACTACGATAGACCAAAAGTCGAAAGTACTAAATGGTACTGAATGTTGTACAATTTGGATTTGGGTGATCGGATAGAGGTGGAATCCTGAAATTTGGAATGCGCTCAGTGATGAAAAGTAACAAAGATGGGTCAAAGGTCGAAAAGTACTAAATGGTACTAAATTTAGTACAATTTGGATTTGGGTGATAGAATAGAGCTGGAATCCTGAAATTTGGAATGTGGGTCACTGATGAAGATTAACAATGATGGACCGAAGTCGAAAATTACTAAATAGTACTAAATTTAGTACAATTTGGATTTGGGTTAACGGATAGAGCTGGAAGTCATTTGGAAAGAGGGTCTCTGATGAAGAGCAACAAATATGTTTTTGTACATTCAAACCATAAGTTTACGAAAAGTACTAAATTTAGGACATATTGAATTTGAGCTGGAATCCTGAAGTTTGGAACGAGAGTTACTAATGAAGAGTAAGAAAGATGTTCCAAAGGATTTTGGAAATTCGAATCATAAGTTTATGAAGTGTATTATATGGTGCAAAATTTAGTACAATTTGAGTTTGAGAAAACGGATAGAGTTGTTAGTTAGTAGTTTTTGATTTCACTGTGCAACATTTTTAAGGTGATCTTGTGCAAACAATTCGAACTTAGGATTTTTTGAAAATACAGACCCCAAGAACAAGAAATCCTAGTTGGGTTTTGTTGTGTCAGATCCAGCTCGGATTTTAAGGCCCCATCTATACATGGTTAAATATTGAGTCTTTAAAGAAATTCGGGGCTATATCTCTGAAACCAATGCGAATCTTCTTCTGACCTCTGAAGCAAATTTGTAGATAAGGACAATAATAAAATATTTGGAGAAATAATGAACTCGAAAAACTACATTTATTGCCTCAAATTTCAAAATATATGCAAAAATTCTAAAATTTTTATACATTTCGCATCGTATCTCCAAAACCGTTAATTTTTTCTGAATATTTTCTTTTGGAAAAATATTTCCTGGAATACACAACTCTTCAGAACATGTCATTGTTGTAAAATGCCTCTATACTGTTTTGTTTGTTTTGAGTACATTTTTCAACGACGATTTAATCAAAATGTCAATAATGTAGTGAAATCCGAAATGCAAGAATAAACTGTTGGTGTGAACTGTGTTTAAAATACGTGTTGTAAAAGATATGATGCAAAATACCGCTGAAACAACATGAAGTAAGCATTTTAGGGTTTCAGAAGAATTGTTTCTAAAGAATTGTTGAGAACTTTATTTGGAAGATTTGTGCAAAAGGTTACTTGGTTCAACTCCCAATAGTTTAGCCGATAGTGACCAGAATTTGAGCAATTATGTAAAATTTTCTATATTTTGTAGATTTTGATGCCCTAGATGGAGTTTTTCTTATGTGGTTTTTTTTTTTTCAAAAAATAAATCGTACTAATTTAGGGCTACAATATTGCTAAAGACAGCAAGGCCAAATTCCTATTCGTTTCTGCGATAAAGGCCTGATAAATGCAAAAACATGTAGATTTAGCCCGGTTTATATGAGGCCATAAAATACGAACTGGATCTGACAGGACAAAACCCAACTAGGGTTTTTGCAGTCTAAATATGTACTTTCAAAAAATTCATACTAGAAATTCTTTGCATTTTCAGTGTTGCACAGTGTTTTTATTTATACGAGAAGTTCTAAATAGTTCAATAATTTGTTTTAGGGGTGCGATAAAAAAAGTGCGATTGGGATATAAATAGATTCTTTTTTGAAACTTAAACCTATGTGTAGGAAAAGTATTACATTTGGTACCACTTTGGTATTGTATAAACGGATTGGATTTGAGTTTCAAAAATGAATATTGTTCCATTAATTCTATGTTCACCGAAGGCGGTTTCTAAATAATGTACTGAAATCAAGTAGTCAAACGTGAAGTATCTTTACAACAAAAAGTTTTTTTGTTTCAAACGTTTTAGGACGTTGATTCAAGGACCACGTCTATGCGACAATTTTATGTTGTCAGGGGGAACAAAGAGGCCTTAAAAAATGCATAAAAAATTACAGTCATTTAGGTATATGTCAAGGCATGCACATTAAGCAAATTTTTTTTTAACAAGTTTTCAAAACTTTCATTGTGCAAATTCCGAAAATACAGCTACTTCGCATGCAAAATATGCATAAAATCTTCAAAATGCTCTAAATCATCAAAATCTCCGTCCTAATAAATGTGAGAGAATTCAAGGTCAAAATTTACATAAATGTAGAATTAGACGTGACATAACCATAAAGCCATAAGGCCATATCAATCAGCTGATTCAACCAAACCTATGGAAATCAATGTATTCGATTAGTAGTAACATAACATATTGCCATAGACATAACCATAAGAAACCAATTGGGTTTTGGTTTTCTATGGTTATGGCGTTATGTCTATGTCACGTCTAATTCTACCTTAAAAATGGGACACTATAGGTATGTTATATTTCTAAAATTCCTAAAGTCGATATGTAGATATAGAAAACGTGGATTTCTATGGCCATTTTGAATACCGAAAATTTTACGGGCCTATTCGCGTTCGAAACCGCTGAAAGTAGAACCTTGAACTTTGAATGTACGCTATTGTTGTGAAAGATTAAGATAAAATTTCCATTTTGTAATATTTTTTTCATATAAAATAGTATTTATTTATATTTTATTCCCTTTCCGCATACCAAGTAGCGGGTATTTGCTAGTCCCAATATATTCTTGATCAGCATAAAATTCCATGTCGAAATAGCCATGTCCCTCTTTTCGTCCGTCTGCTGGAATCAAGATACAGCTCGCAACTTTTAAGATAGATCTTTATAATTTAGTATTGAAATTTCTAGTACGTCTAGGGTATTTGGTATTCAAAATGGGCTATACGGTCTACGTTTTGATATAGCACCCATAGAACGGTACCTGTCGATTTTTGGTATTTTGAAGGTTTAAGCCTCATTAACATATCGAAATAGCTGAAATTGGGGACTTGGAATTTGTCGATATTGGTCCACGTTTTCGTATAGCCCCCATAGAAGGATGGTACCGGATTTTCGGTATTTTGAAGGTTGTGGCCTCAATATCCCACCGAAATGGCTGAAACTTATTATTTAGTCTTCGTTGGGGGTATAAAACTTTCCTCCTGAAATTGATCGATATAGGTCCACGACTTCATATAATACACATAAAACGGTGCCTTCTGATTTTTGGTTTTTTGAGGGTTGGAATTATAATTAACTATGAAAGTAGGCAATTCCATCTTTACAATGATGCAAAGTAGGTTGGCGTAGATGACCAAATAACGGAGTTATCGCAATAGTCGGTAATACATCCTACTTTTATACCCTCCACCATAGGATGGGGGTATATTAAGTTTGTCACTACGTTTGTAACTACTCGAAATAATCATTGTAGACCCCACAAACTATATATGAGGAAAAGTCAAAATTTTTTAGTTTCCATGAAGCCAAGGTTTGCACTATTATAATACGCGAACTATTGTAGTTTACCAGTAAATATGACTATTGCTGGATTAATTTAGATGTTTTTGTACAAAGCTCAAAAATTTAGCAAAAAAATTTAATTTACGTGGTAGTTGCGACCGCGTAAAGGAAAAAACATAGGTAAAAACACGTTGAGGCTAAACAGGTTTTTTACATTGCTATTCGATTTCTGATTAAACCATTCAAAAGACGGACATCTGTCCAAAGTAAAAGTAGGAGAATACAAAATGAAGATTTCACTTCTAATGTATCACTTTCCAAAATTTCCACTGCATCCACCTTTTATTGATGCTGACATTTTGAAGCCGGATTTCAGGTGTTTTTTGTATTTTTTATGTAACTGGGACGCGCATACGGATATTTCGAAAAACGAATTATAGGATTAAAGAACTCGCGATTTCGCATAATCTGATATGCATATTGAGTATGTAGCCCACACAGCAGCAGAGTAATCTACTGCCAAAGGCCAAAATTTAGTGCGATATTTTTTCTAAAAAACCTATTTTTTGGGTACAATATTTACAATATCGTTTTGAGTGTGCTGGTACCCCGCGATATTTTAGTTTTTCGACGATCCGGATCATATGAATCACAGATCGTAAAAATCCATCTACTCGAACGGCGGAAATGGCTACTGCAAAAACTGAAAAATTTGCGAAAAATGTTTTTCAAAATATCGCTGACTAATTCGCGTTTTATGTGGATCGTTTCCATTTCAATGAAGAAAGTGAATCATCACTCGCGTTTGTGCGAAAACAGCGGTTTGAAAAATTTAGTGGCGTGGGAGCTGTATCCGATTTATCCAAAAAATACTGTGTGATGCTACATCCACGGTTCTTGATGGATTTTATTGAAATATGTTTAGATCGATGTATTTTTTCACGGTTGATAGTGAAATCGGATGCGCATAAAAAGTGTATGCACTTTGTGCAAAATATAAGCGTTATACAGTTTGTTGCACACTAAACTGCAGACGATGCTACATCTTAGAGGCCAAAGTAAATCCTGGCAAATGTGTACAAATTAAAAGAGAAGAATTCGCTGTATTGGTAAACCGCATGCGCATCAAGTGATTTTGAGGATTTCGCGATTTATACGCATTTCAAAATGAACACTACCCGATACAATTTTATTTCAAGATTGTACCCCATTTAAACGAACCCAACATTTATTTGAAAGATATCCATATCTTCTGCTAGATGTTAGCGTGTTTTCGAGAAGTGATTAGAATAAAAAATGTGATTTATTGCGTGAAATTTAACTAAAATAGAAGAAAAACTCCAACCTATTTTTCTTACATTTTGTTCAACTAACTCACAAAATAAATTTTAATAAATATTTTCTCTTACAAAAATTATATAAATTTCCTCAATATATTTTTTGTTTTTTGCTATAATATGCAAACCGCTAAACGGATTTGTATAGTTTTGGTTTCATTTGAATCTTCGCGATGTTTAGATTACGTACATATTTTTTTTATATTTTTCAGATGCATAAACAGCTTGAATTTTATTAGAACAAGTTGTAAACTACCAATTGTTTTGAATGCTTTCCTAATTTCCGCGAAAATTTACAACTTTTTCACTAAAGTTATGGGACCTCAGTAAACATATAGCATGTAGGGAGCCCCTAATTAAGAGAGTTTCTCAATATAATGATTAGAGTCTTTTAAAGATTTTAACTTTTGCGCGCAACAACCAAAATTAGTATCTCGAATAGATTTAAGAATGGGATTTTTTTCCCAATCTATGTACCAAATATCTTTCATGTAGCTTAAAAAAAATTTTTAATTTTTTTTTTTATGGAAAACTAAAAAATTTTGTCTTTTCTTCATATATTCGTCGTTTTATGGAATTTTTAAGATATTTGTCCCATTTTACCACGGAATTGGTTGTAATTTGGTATTTTGTGTCTCCAGAGGCCAAAAAACATTACTACCAATGTTGGTTTATATAGGTCCACGTTTTGGTATTACCCCCATATAACGCCCCATATAAAGTACGCGTCATTTCAATATATTTTGAATGTATTAGTCTCATTTGACAACAGAATCGGTTGCAACTTTGTATTTTGCATATCCAGAGGCTAAGAATTATTTCTACCATAAAATGTTTATATAGGTCCACGTTTTGATATAGCCCCCATAGGACGATATCTGCCGATTTTCGCTATTTTGAAGGTTTTGGCCACATTATCACACCGAGATGGCTGAAATTTGGTATTTAGCCTTCGTTTGGGGTATAAAACTTTCCCCCAGAAATTCGTAGGTATAGGTCCACGCCGTCATATAGCGCCCATAGAACACTACCTTCCGATTTTCGGTATTTTGAAGGTTGTGGCCACATTAATCCACCGAAATGACTGAGATTTGTGGTGGAGGGTATAAAAAGTTCGGCCCGACCGAACTTAACGCCTTTCCTACTTGTTATTATTATTATTTTTTTTTGTAATCACGCTACACGTCGCAATTCTGATTGGATCGTCACGAAATTGTGGGTGTTAATGGGGGTACCATAGAAGAAAAAACCTATTGATTTTGGTAATGGTCGGATATTATTCAGGGGTCGGAATGTGAAAAAAAAACTTATTTGGTGAAAAGGCCAACGTTTTATTTCAAAGCGAAAATCTCTCTTCTGTAAGAGGTATATCATGTGTTTCAACAAAATCGACTTGTAATAATGAAGACATTCAGAGCAAAGGCGCTAAGCTATCTCAATTTTAATATTTTGAATTTTACCAGTCAAAAGCGTAGTGGTGTAGGGTATCACATAGTCGGCCCTGACCCGGCTAAAGCCTTGGCTCACTTGTTTTTGTTTTGGTAATATATGGTGATTTCAACTTTTATATATTATCTGAAGACATCATAAAGGAATCTGCTCTAAGTATAATTGTTAAATACGAAGATTTTATTTGGCGGTACTATGCCAAATCACCCTGTTGAACGACAGTTCTTGAATCTAATAAATATCTTTACCTCATGCCTCCGGTACCATTTCTGTCCACAAAAAATACCTCCAGGTCAATATAAAACACCTTCTACGTTTTGAGTCATATATTTGTGTAAGGGCCCTGAAAATTACTGTTTTCCTAAAACTTGCCTATATTGTTATACCGGTATCGACGATATATATCGGAAGGGTTTGTATAGATTTATCGCTGCTAAACCTTTATTTGATATCTGCGTATGACCTCTGAGAGATCTGCTTAATAATTCGTATAATTGTTTGGTCATTCTCTGCAGGAGATGTAGTTGCCCATACACCTCCATCCATCTTATGGCGATGATATAACTTTTTACGCAGTATTCAGCTGAATTTTAAATATTGTACTGTTTCTATGTTCATTGGATCCACAATTTTCAAAAATAACAATATTTGTGGTGGTGGGTATAAGAAGTTCCGCTCGGCCGATCTTAACACTTTTTACTTGTTCAATACACAAATTACTTCATACCCTTTACTACCGCATTTTCTATATAAATTAACTTTCTTTGGATTCCACATCATTTCACCCGTGCGTTTTCTAGGAAACCCAAGACCAATCAAAACCATAAACAAAGCCAATTCAATGAAACTTCATGGCAAATAAGACAAACCTGAATAAAAAGTAACTTACAAAAAATATATATAACTAAAGGAACAAAATTCTATTGGAAATTCTCATAAAACTTTGCCAAGAAAGAGAACATCAAGTAAAGTTTTGCCAACAACAAACCCTTTTGGCACCGATACACAAAATAACCAGTCAACCAACCAACAGCAAAGCAAACTAAACGAACTTTGGAAATATAAACTTTTCTATGGAAAATATCAAGAAAAATTGGAAAACAATAACATAAAAATAAGTTCAAAAGCCATTTAAGGTTAATGGAGAAATACACCTCATTTTTTCTTCTCCCTCTTTTTTCGTGTAAGAAAAGAAACCCAAGCAAACAAATCTATATTCGTTGCAATTGGCAATAAAAGACAAAAAGTCAAGTTCATTAACGAAAAAACTTAGAGGATTATAGTAAAACAAAGGTATTGTCGGGAAAATGAGAAATATCGAAATGAGAGAAGGTAAATTACAGTACAGTGGTTTTTTGGTGCTAAACAATTAATAATTTCATGACGTAGGGGATGATAGATATTAAACAATAATTCTGATCGAATACTTCGTGCCAGGGTTTCCGAGTCGGAGTCGAGCAATTTTGCTGGAGTCGTAGTCTGAGTCGAAAAAAATAACTCATCTCCGACTCCGGGCAAATGTTTTTTTCTATAATATAGAAATTAAATTCGTGACACCAAAACTTTTTTAAACAATCATTACTAACTTTAAAGAGAGCCAAAAAAAACATATAAGCAAACGGAATATTATACTAATTTAGAGGATGATTCACAGGAACGAAGCCTAAATACCAAATTTCAACCATTTTTATACCCTCAGCATTTATGCTAACGAGGGTATATACACTTTCATACGGGCAAAATGTGCCTCATCGAAATAATGGTTTTAGACCCCAAGTGTGTTTTGACGAAATCCGTTTCAGTACAAGTTTTATCAGGGGCAAGTCCTTACTTCTTAAAAAAATAGCCTAAAATCTGTAAAAAAAACCCCTTTGACACCGTGTGTAGTGGTTAGAGCGCAAGATAAATCTCGAACGGTTTTACTGATTCGGTCCAAAATTTGGCCTTCGTAATATTTTGACCAAACATAGTTTAAGTTCGAAGATAAGCCAAATCGGTCCGCTCCTTCAGGTTCCTCCCCCACAAAAGTTCAAAAATTTTAGGAAAAATTGTGCGCACGATAACTCTTGAGGGGTGTGACCGATTTGATCCATATTTTACACATCCTAATATATCTATCAGATATAAATCAGGCTCGAACATGGACTATATTTGTCCACTCCTTCGGGTACCTCCCACACAAAATTTCGGATAGGTTCACTTTAAGACCTGCTCTCGGATCACTTTGATTTTTTTGAAGCAACTTGCGGTCGCTGCTCCATTACGACGATACACGTTTTTTTCAGGTCCAAGTCCATAGTACGGCACCATAAGTAGTGGGTGGACTTCCGATAATTCCCCCCAACATTTAAAAATATGTCACTATGATGTCTCTTGAACGGGGCAACCAATTAGGTCCAAACTTTGGATCTTCTAATATTTTGTCAAAATTTAGTTTAGCTTCTAAAATGGACCATATAGGCCCTCTCCTTAGGGTAGCTCCCCTACAAAAGTGCACCACTGTGTCTTAGTCCACTTTAGGGTCTGTTCGAAGATCCTTTTGAAATGTATACCGATGCTTTTCGTTGTGGTCCTGTTTACAGCCATATTATGTTTTCCGTGGACAAGACCATGCTTCCTGGCATAGTGATCCAAAAGTTATACGATGACCCACTGAAATGACTAGTGGGCGCGATATCTATCGAAAATATATGACTCCCAAAATAAGGTCCATTTCCATAATGAACTATGTGGGTCCATTCCTTCAAGTACCTCCTCGTCAACACTTTTGCACTTTAATCCTAATCCACAATTTTGTCGGCAAATTCAAATGTCCAACTCACATAGGCTTAGGGTATATCTCTGTCGGCAAAGCCGACTGATACTTTTTTACTTGTTGATATTGAAGTCACAAATTTCAAAATTCCGCAAATCGGGAGTTACCGTTCTATGGGGACTATGTGAAGAGGAGGAGCTATACGGACAAATTTCAGGTGGAATATATTATACACGTAACAAAGACTAAATGCCAAAATTCAGTAATTTCGGTGGCATACTGAGGGCGCAACCTTCAAAATACCGACATTCGGGAGGTACCGTTCTGTAGGAGCTATATGAAGGCGTTGACCTTTACCGACAAATTTCAGGTGGAAAGTTTTATAACCCCAACAAAGACTAAATACCAAATTTCAGCCATTTCGGTGGGATATTGAGGCCACAACCTACAAAATACCGAAAGTCGGGAGGTACCGTTCTATGGGGGCTATATGAAGACGTGGACCTATGCCGGCAAATTTCAGGTGGAAAACTGTATACCACCAACGAAGAGTAAGTACCAATTTAAAGCCATTTTGGTGGGGTATTGAAGTCACAACTTTCAAAATTCCTAAAATCGGGAGGTAGCGTTCTATGGGGACTATATGAAGGCGTGGACCTATACCGGCAAATTTCGGGTGGAAAGTTTTATGCGTTCGACGTTACTTGGACACCCTTTCGAAGTGAATTGTGTTAAAAGGTTCTGCCTATATCTGCAACCATTTAGCCAAATTCATTACATTCTGATTTCAAAAGAGATTGGACAAAAATACCTGATTTATACCTATGTGGTTTATGGCGAAATCGGTAAAAATATATATGTGTGAAGGTATATGGGAGCTGAATCCAAATCTGAACCGATATTAATATCACTTGGTAAACTTATTTTTACACCGAACTATGCCTTACATTTTACATTTTCCTTGGGTCGGACCATTTCCCTATCCTCACCTCCAGAGTAGACCTGCCGACTTCATATCCTCTGAACACCGTAATTTCTTTGACCATAGGAAACACCGAACTATGCCTTACATTTTACATTTTCCTTGGGTCGGACCATTTCCCTATCCTCACCTCCAGAGTAGACCTGCCGACTTCATATCCTCTGAACACCGTAATTTCTTTGACCATAGGAAACCCTAATGTTGTTGTTTGTTGTAGCAACATGAAACCTATGTAGAAGCCTAGGTTTGATGCTGGGTTGTCAGCCGCTGGTCGTATCACTATGGTTTTGGACCAAAAGAACCCTCTACGTGGGTGAAGAGCTTCGCCATCCGAAGGAATAAGGAATTTCAATGGTGATGCTAAAGCAACTAAATGTACCAGGAGTAGAGTATGTGACTTATGACCAGTGTTGCCGACAGTTTTTGATCAGAAATCGTCAAAAAATCGTCAAATCGTCAACAATATTTGAAAAATCGTCAAAAAATCGTCAGCATGGTCCACAACTCGGTTTGGTTACCGTTTAATGCGATTTTTCGCTGCTATTTTTGTGATTGAGACTGACAACATAAGATATACAATCCACAGCAATAAATCTAACCCAATATCACTTAAATACTGCTATAAAAACAGCTTTCAGAAGATGATAGTTTCCCTATGGTTATCGAGTTTGAAGCAATGCAGTATGGTAAAGCTGGGTACACATTGCCATTTTAAATGGTAGCTTAGCTCAAATATCGCTTGCTTGACAGTGTGACTGTCCACATTTGTCCGTACACGTACATTTTGGTTGTTGGGCAGTCGAAAATCGATAAAAAACAGTGTTCGAAAATAAACACTATGGTATCGTACCGTACCGTTCTGTACCGTACCAAGGTGGATAGGTACACTACGATAGTGTACCGCTCCGGAACACAAACACTAAAACATATTTTAGTGATACTGTACCGGAACACAACGATAAACGTAGTGTACCGCATGCCGGAGCACTAAAAATCGTAGTGCTCCGACTGCGGAGGACTAAAAATCGTAGTGTTCCGACTGCGGAGCACTAAAAATTTTAGTGTTCCGACTGCCGGAGCACTAAAAATCGTAGTGTTCCGACTGCGGAGCACTAAAAATTTTAGTGTTCCGACTGCCGGAGCACTAAAAATCGTAGTGCTCCGACTGCGGAGCACTAAAAATTTTAGTGCTCCGACTGCGAAGGACTAAAAATTTTAGTGTTCCGACTGCCGGATCACTAAAAATCATAGTGCACCACGTGTTGGAACACTAAAAAATAATAAAGGTATTATGTTTTCTTAGGAAAATTAAATATTTGGTTAAATTTGATCAAATACAAATTAAGATAAATTGTTACATCCATGTATGATTAATTAAACACATTGCGAAATTTGGTCAAATTATGAAAAAACAATATTTAGTTTTTGTGGCAGTCGGAACACTAAAATTTTTAGTGATCCGGCAGTCGAAACACTACGATTTTTAGTGATCCGGCAGTCGGAACACTACGATTTTTAGTGCTCCGCAGCCGAACACTACGATTTTTATTGATCCATTGTCCAAAAATCAAATCAGGCGTTTTTCACGTTTTCTATTAGATTTTATTTCTTAATTTGTATTTATTAAAAAAAATAAAAAATATTTAATTTTCCTCACAAATCATAATAAACTCATGTATCCACAGTCAGGACACTACAATTTGTAGTGCGCCATTGTACAACAACCGAATCAATGTTTTTCATATTTTCTACTTAAGTTCCTAACGTTCTTAATTAATATGTATACATACATGGATTTAAGAGTTGTATCTGAGTTTTTATGTCTTAATTTGTACTTATATCAAAAATTATAAATATTTAATTTTCCTCGCAAATCATAATAAACTCGTGTGTGGTACATTATCATTACGTTATTTTTTAGTGTTCCGACATGTGGTACACAACGATTTTTTAGTGCTCCGACTGCGGAACACTACGATTTTTAGTGTTCCGACTGCGGAGCACTACGATTTTTAGTGTTCCGACTGCGGAGCACTACGATTTTTAGTGTTCCGACTGCGGTACCCAACGTTTTTAGTGTACCAAAATGTGGTACACTACGTTTATCGTTGTGCTCCGGAACAGTATCACTAAAATATTTTTTAGTGTTTGTGTTCCGGAACACTAACGCTAAAAATATTTTAGTGATACTGTACTCGGAGCGGTACACTATGTTAGTGTACTGTTTATTTTCGAACTCTGATAAAAAAGCATTTGTAGGAAGTTAATAAAGCTGGACTCATATTTTTATAACAAAATATATATAAGTAATATTTTATTTCGAAAACTTTTTATGGAAGAATTTCATCTATTACCAAAACTAAAGGAAAATTTTCAGCTCATGTAATTTGAATGTGGGGCAAAAACTATGAAATACCTGTGCCTAGATATGCCAGATATGTGCCTAAATATAGCCAATCCGTCTGGAAATTTCAACAAAACATTAAAAAGCTCAAAAATCGAGTTTGCAACATTGCTTTCCTTAAAATCTTTAGTGAAACTTTGGTCAAAATGTAGTTATCGTCTTTTATTTCATGCATTTCTGGCTTAGGTGAAAAATCGTCATTTTGGACCATAAAATCGTCAAATCGTCATTTTTCAATTTTGGGCCAAAAAATCGTCAAAATGACGATAAATCAGCAAATTCGGCAACACTGCTTATGACTCAACTTATCGTGTAGTGGCCAGAGTAGCCTTGTTACTGAACTCTGGCAAGGATGCCAGGAACGGTAATTTATGCAGACCGATGTCACATTTGTAACTAGTAGCAAACCTACTTGAGGTATCCAAGCGAGGAATACCGAGGAAAGTCCAACAGCCACTCTGTTCACCTCCAGGTCCAAAGATATCTCCTCATCAAAGGGAATTTCAGGCAGGTTTGAGTGGAAGACATATTGGTGGAGACTATAAGAGCATATCGCAGGAGTACCTCATGGACTCAGGAGATGCAGCTCACACTGAATTGACGTGCACATGGATTAATAATTTCGACCACTAATTACTCCAAAGTCCGGGCGGTTGATATTCGTTAGCTTATATGAGTTGTCCGCGCATACCACAGCTATCTGCATAAGATGAGAAGTAAGTATAAGGTGCTCAAAGTCCCTGGTAAGCTATGCGGCGCCAGTGTGTTGGCAAAGCAACGTCGGTGTCATTCTTAAGTGTTCCATACGCCATTTTTGACATTTTGAGTTACAGGTACCTCTTAAAGTTTTCAACCCTGCTCTTTCTGAATTTCTAGTCGGTTTTCCTCTATCTCTTATAATTTTCGTGATATAGAAATGCCAATATGTTCCATATCCACTTTGGACGCAAAAAATCTGCTTTTTTGTTCCATATCCATAAAGTCTGGCGTATGGAACAAAAGAACTATGGACTTTTTTATTCCATACGCCAAACGGTATGGATATGGAACAATCCATACCGTTTGGCGTATGGAACAAAAAAGACAAGAACGAATTGTTCTTCTAAAAAAAGATGGCGTTTGGAACAAAAACTTGCCTTATTTTGTCAAGTTACGAACAATGTGGCGTATGGAACAAATTGTTTTAAAGGACTAGGTTTAAAAACTGAAGAAGAATAGTGTTTAAATCAAGATATTTTAAAATGTTGTATTGTTATATGAAACTAAAATTAATTTTTTCTTAAATTTAACGCCTCCCGCTTAATAAAATACATGTAAGATAATTAAAATTTCAGAAAATGAATTAAAACAGAATTCTATTGCCACTACCTATAGTTCAAAGAACGATTATTGATTTTTTCGAATAAGACAATAAAAATAAGCTAATAAATAAATGTAAAGGAAACATATAACAATGGTCCGTAAAGCATTTATTTTCTACTGCAACTGTTTTATTGAAGCCCCCGAATTTTCAGCTCTACAGCAGCACTTCATATAACGGAGGTGGAACACAATTGATCAAAAGTTTGTTTGTTAAAATGTGACATAAAGTGTTCCATGCCAAAAAAAGATCATATGGAACAAATCAACAAACTTTTGCATTTATAAAAATTGGCCATAACTGCTGGATTATAACAGATACCTGACTAAAATAAACTCCTAATATATTCTTTAAGTTTAGTTAAGTATAACTGAGCTCTAAAAGTATTGGATTTTTGCACCATATCTAGCCTGTATGGATTAAAACATTAACTTGAGTCTTTCTCGAATCAGGCAAATGGCGTATGGAACACTTAAGCATGACACCAACGATAAGTGATACGTTATGGAAGAACTTACAAATTTGCCAGAAAGCAGCCCTGCGATCTGCAACAGGGTATATTCTTATGTCTTCGATGGACCACTTTCATGAGAAGGCTAAGATTTTGCCGGTGCGTCTGCACAACAGGATGTTGTTGTCATTATGTGCTCGGTAGCTATAAGTAACACCATCCAAATCAGCGTGTAGTGGATAGGTACCCTCCGCCCTGGGAAGATCGTCATGGTCTGAGGAGGTAGGTCCAAAGATATCTCCAGATCAACAGACATTTCAGGCAGGTTTGAGTGGTAGACATACTTATGCAGTTGAAGCGGCTATAAGAGCCTATCGTAGGAGAATCTTCCACGGAGTTCACCCGCCATTCATTTAGCGGAATAATAATTATTATTTGCAAAACATTGGCAAAAAATGTTTCTTCATAAGAATTTTTTGGAGCTCTAAACCAGGTATCGGCACTAACACAAACTCATTGTTTGCGGTCTCACGCATACGTCTCTCTCTCTGCATGGACAGCGTGTGAGTTAATGCATTGCTAGAATTAAAAATCATTAAAACAAGCGACAGCAGAACCTTCTTCATTGACTTCAGAATTAAGACTGAATGGTGGTTGATCTCTTGTTATTCTCATCAAGGGCACGTGTGCCCCTTTTTTACGGATGCTGCACCATGCACACAGCTCTTTATTATAAACCAGCATTCCGCAGCTGCGAGAGCCCTGTTGACAAAAATCCTTTCCACCCATAAAAAATATGTTCTAACATAAGAAATATGTTTATACCCAAACATATTAAATTGAGATATGTTACAAAATGTTGCAAACATATATTTGTTTGGACACAAACAAATTATGTTTGGATCCAAACATATATTAGTTTGCAATCAGTCCCAAACAAATATTTGTTTGGATCCAAACATATTTCTAACAGATATTTTTCTGCGTGTATATGTTTGGTATAGCCCTTGTATAGCGGTAGATCCTGACTTTAGGTATTTTGAGGATTTCAGCACAATTTGTTAACCGATATATTTGTTATTTGGCTTTTGAGATTCACAGCAGTCACAAACCCGCTCCGCCATATGTTGGCACCATATGTCCAGGTTTTGCTGAAACCCCCCAAATAACTTTACCTCCCGATTTTAGATATTTTGAGGATTTTAGGTTCATTTTTGACCTACACGGAGCTCTTGAACCAAATTTAAATAGAAGGTGCTTACACCTGGGAAGTTTTTGCTGATTCTGAAACGACGACGTTCATAGATGAGAAAAATCAAAAACAAAAAATAAATCGCTGGAGCGCTTTTTAAGTAAATCGCGATTCAAGTTGACATTTTTAAGAGTTTTTTAGGTTTTCACGATTTTGATTGGAAACAGCAATTCCTATCGAAATTGGACTTTGATCACGATTTATTAAAAAAATCCATACAGGGATTTTTCTGGTTTTTGGATTTTTCTCATCTATAAACATTGCTGTTTCAGAATCCGCAAAAAACTTACCTGGTATAAGCAGTTTTCATTTAAAGTTACTTAAGGTGCACTGTGCATAACATTGTAATATAAGGACAATCCATTGTCCTAATTTGAACTTCTATATCTCAATAACAGTAAAAACTACGAAGATATCATAAAAGCCAGTCTTATAGAGAATTTTCATAGCTACAAAATTTTTTTAGTCCAATGTCGATAGGACTTGTGGTTCCCAAGCATAATCGTGTAAACCTGCAAAACCCTTAAAAATGTCAACTTGAATCCCGATTTAATTACAAAGCGCTCCGGCGATTTTTTGTTTTTATACCCTCCACCATAGTATGGAGGGTATATTAAGTTTGTTTTTCCGTTTGTAACGCATTGAAATACTCATTTGCGACCCTATAAAGTATATATATTCTTGATCAGGGTAAAATTCTAAGTCGATCTGAGCAAGTCCGTCCGTCCGTCCGTCCGTCTGTGGTAATCACTCTAGCATCCACAAAAATGGAGATAGGACGGTGAAATTTGGGGAAAATGCGTCTTTTGTTTGCAGGCAGGTCAAGTTCGATGATGGGCTATATCGGTCCACGTTTTGGTATAGCCCCCATATAACGGTACCCCCGATTTACGGTATTTTGACGTTTTTAGCTACATTTTCAGACCGATTTGGCTATAATTTGACATTTAGGGTTCTTAAGTATCAATAAACATATATAACAAAACTTGTGGACATAGGTCCACGTTTTGGTGTAGCCCCCATATAACGGTACCCCCCGATTTACGGTATTTTGACGTTTTTAGCTACATTTTTAGACCGATTTAGCTATAATTTAACATTTAGGGTTCTTAAGTATTAATAAACTTATATAACAAAAGTTGTGGACATAGGTCCACGTTTTGGTATAGCCCCCATATAACGGTACCCCCCGATTTACGGTATTTTGACGGTTTTAGCTACATTTTCAGACCGATTTGGCTATAATTGGACATTTAGGGTTATTATGTATCAGTAAACATACATATATAACAAAACTTGTGGACATAGGTCCACGTTTTGGTATAGCTCCCATATAACGGTACCCCCCAATTTGCGGTATTTTGACGTTTTTAGCTACATTTTTAGACCGATTTAGCTATAATTGAACATTTAGGGTTCTTAAGTATTAATTAACTTATATAACAAAAGTTGTGGACATAGGTCCACGTTTTGGTATAGCCCCCATATTACGGTACCCCCCGATTTGCGGTATTTTGACGTTTTTAGCTACATTTTCAGACCGATGTAGCTATAATTTGACATTTAGGGTTCTTAAGTGTCAATAAACTTGTATAACAAAAGTTGTGGACATAGGTCCACGTTTTGGTATAGCCCCCATATAACGGTACCCCCCGATTTACGGTATTTTGATGGTTTCAGCTACATTTTCAGACCGATTTAGCTATAATTTGACATTTAGGGTTCTTAAGTGTCAATAAACATATATAAAAAAAATTGTGGACATAGGTTCACGTTTTGGTATAGCCCCCATATGACGGTACCCCCCGAATTTGCGGTATTTTGACGTTTTTAGCAACATTTTTAGACCGATTTAGCTATACTTTGACATTTAGGGTTCTTAAGTGTTAATAAACTTATATAGCAAAAGTTGTGGACATAGGTCGACGTTTTGCTATAGCCCCCATATAACGGTACCCCCCGATTTGCGGTATTTTGACGTTTTTAGCTACATTTTCAGACCGATGTAGCTCTAATTTGACATTTAGAGTTCTTAAATGTTAATAAACTTATATAACAAAAGTTGTGGACATAGGTCCACGTTTTGGTTTAGCCCCCATATAACGGTACCCCCCGATTTACGGTATTTTGACGGTTTTAGCTACATTTTCAGACCGATTTAGCTATAATTTGACATTTAGGGTTCTTAAGTATCAATAAACTTATATATTAGAAGTTGTGGACATAGGTTTACGTTTTGGTATAGCCCCCATATAACGGTACCCCCCGATTTACGGTATTTTGAGTTTTTATCTACATTTTCAGACCGATATAGCTATAATTTGACATTTAGGGTTCTTTAGTGTAACTAAACTTATATAACAAAAGTTGTGGACCTAGGTCCACGTGTTGGTATAGCCACCATATAACGGTACCCCCGATTTACTACATTTTGACGTTTTTATCTACATTTTCAGACCGATTTAGCTATCAATTGACATTTAGGGTTCTTAAATGTCAATAAACTTAGATAACTAGTGGACATAGGTCCATGTTTTGGAATAGCCCCCATATAACGTTACCACCCGATTACAAGAATTTTGAGAATTTTACCAACAAGTTTTAACCGAATTATCTGTAATTTGAATATTTGACATTTGAAATTCTTAGTGGTCACCACACCTCTCCACTAAAAATTGTCAAGAAAGCCCCCATATAACGGTACCTCCCGATTTTCAGTAATTTGATGTTTTTAGCTACAATATTAAACCGAACTAGCAGTAATTTGACATTTGAAGTTCTTAGTGGTCACAACACCTCTCCATCAAAAATTGTCAACATAGTTCCATGTTCGGATATAGCTCCCATGTAACGGTACCTCCCAATTTTCAGTAATTCGGCCATTATAACGATACTTCCCGATTTTCGGTACTTTGAGGATTTTACTTAAAATGTTTAACCGAACGTAGGTCCATGTTTTTGTATAGCCCCAAAACAAACCTCCCGATTTTCCGTACCTTAGCTTTATTTTTGGACGAACTTTCTGTAATTTGAAATATAAAAGCCAACAAAAATTGTTCATTTAAGTTCATATTTTCGTATAGCCCAGATACCTCCGAACTAGCTGCTAATGACATTTGAAGTTCCCACGTTATGTACCGATTTTCGATATTTTGAGGATTCTAGCTAAAATTTTTAACCGAATTAGGAGTTATTTGACATTAAAGGCTCCCATCAAAAACTCTCAACATAGGCCCATATTTTATTATAACCCCTATATAACAGTACCTCCCAATTTCTAGCCCACCAAAAATTGTCAACAGTTAGATATAGGCACAATAAAAAAGGGCCTCCCGAATGAAGCATTTTATGTACATTATCTGACATTTTAACGTACTCACTTAAAGTTGGCGACAGGAATGAATATTTTATGGTGGAGGGTATGAAAAGTTCGGCCCGGCCGAACTTAATGCTTTTTTACTTGTTTTTTTTTTTTTTTTTTTTTTGGGGGGGGGGGGTGGTTTCTCATCTATGAACATTGTAGTTTTAGAATCCGCAAAAAAAATCCCAGGTGTAAGCACCTTCCATTTAAATTTGGTTCAAGAGAACCGTGCCTAACTGAGTGTAATTTGAGAGTTGAGGTTCCAAGTGGTCAGAAAACTTCTCCACTAATAACATTGTGCTACAGTTAAAATTTACAGGGGTTCTGATGCATAGATTCGGTTTCGTGGTTGCACATGGAAGACGAAGATAGCTTTGGTTTCGTTGGGTCACATCGTTTTTTGATTTGATAACGGTAAATGTAGTGAAAAACGAGGTTTCTTGGATTCTCAACTTTAATCGGGTATAACTTATTTTTTTCTTTTTTTCGCCCCCATATAACAGTACCGACAGATTTCAAGTATTTCGACGTTTTTAGCTACCCTCCATAAGTATGGAGAGTATAATTAAATTTGTCATTCCCTTTGTAACACATAGAAATATTCATCGAAGACCCTATAAAGTATATTTATTCTTGATCAGCATAAAATTTTAAGTCGATATAACCATGTCCGTTGAAATCAAGATGTTGAAATCAAGATACAACTTGCAATTTGCAAGATTGACCTTTGAAATTTGGGAAAGGGAATTATATGGGGTACACATTGGGTCCCAAGAATTATAGAAATTTCAGTTTTTTAGTGTTTTTATCGATTTTTGCACATGTAAACAAATTCAATGGGGCAAGTAGTTCATAGAAACATCAATTAATACATCATATTCTTCTTCATCTCTGTATATTTGCGAATAGTGGGATGTACCCACCAGCAGTGTTCATCTGTAAAATCCGTTTGACACAAAAATTTTCATTAAGAAACTGTAATATGATGGTTTGAGCTATTGATTATATAAATATTTTCCATCTGGACTGAATTTTACCCATATGTCGTGATGTATGTCACGATAAACCTATGTTCATCTCTATGGGACCTACGCAAATTTCAATAATTTTGTAAACATAAGGCAAATTGGAGATAGTCTAGTGAGACCGCAAGATAATATGTTTCCCGGAGCTTAAAACGATTAAATTTAATATCAATAATCCAGAAAACATTTATCTTGAATAGTATATGCCTACTTTCATGGATCCTGACCAATTTCAGCAAACCTCAAAATCCTTTATTGTTAGAAAGGGGTTGGTTATACCTTTAAACATACTCATGTGTTACGTGTTCACCTAGCGCTTTGTTGACAGTTTTGTAGTGATAGGTCTTTGGCGTTATTCAGACTTGTAATTTTGAATAACAAATGGTGTTATAAGTTGATCCTTCTTTACATAAGGGTGCATTTTATTGATCTTCATTCTATAAACCCCTTCCAAATCGAAAATTTTCTTGAATGAATCATCTACCTTAAACACTTTTTGAAAAGTTTTTGCACTTTATATTTAAATTTCAGTAATCTGTTAACAATTCCAATAATTTCAGATCCAATTGTACATTTGTTTTTAAAGTTTAGGCGACTTTCTGACGTTTAGGTGTACATTACGAAAAATGGTCCGCTATTGGGATATATTTTGAGATTCCGGGGTGATAAATTATTTTTTGAAAAAATGATTTGTTCAATGCGTTAACTTCAATATAAATTAATTTTTGTATATTAATTGAATTAAATTAAAAAATCATAGCGTGTGCTAATTATATGTCCACTTGATAATTTGGTCGCCTTCACAAAACTTTTATTTAAAAAAAAAAAAAAAAACACTGATAATACTATCCACTTATATCATTAAATCTGTTAAATACATTATAGAGAAGGATTTTGTTTACGAAAATATTTCAATTTGCCCTATCAAAACTCTTAGCTGACTGAAATCATTTTGCCCCAAAGGGGTGTGCTAATTCTGTGTCCAACACTGTAGGTCCCGATTTTCAGCTTTTTGAAGGTTGTGACCTAAATATCCCACAGAAATGGCTGAAAGTTGGTTTTTAGTCTTCGTTGTGGGTATAACACCTTTCACCGGAAATTTATCGATATATGTTTATGCCTTCATATAGCCCCCATATAACGGTACCTCCCGATTTTCGGTATTTTGAAGGTAGCGTCCTCAATATCCCATCAAAACGGCTGAAATTTAGTATTTAGTCTTCGTTGATGGTATACAATTTTCCACCTAAAATTTTCCGTTATTGCTCCATGTCTTTATATAGCCTTCTTCTAACGGTCACTTCCAATTTTATGCATTTTGAAGATTTTGGCTCCAACATCCCGCTGAAATAGCTGAAATGAAATTATATAAAATTATAAAATTTTCCACCAATATGGGTTCATTTTGCCCCTATAAAGCGGTACCCCCGGTCTTCGGTATTTTAATAGTTTTAGCCACATTATTCAACCGAAATAACTGAAATTTCGTATTTAGTCTTCGCTAGAGGTACAACACATTTTTACATGTACAAAACACCCCTTCCAAAAAATCAGACAGCATAGGTCCACGTTTTGTTATAGGCCTTATATAAGATTTTTTGAAGATCTTAGTTACATTTTTTGCCGAATTTTGTGTGCCGAAAAGACATAAAACTTACTCTCGAAAAACGTTCAAATCTTGGAAGCGGGATGGCTGCAATTTAATATTGTGTGTTGCTATGGCAATATATTTTATAATTGAATCACAAAGGTGAATGGAAATATTTTATTGGATAAAGAAGAAATCGCATTTAATATTGGTAATTACATCAATACATTTTTCATATACATATATATGTATATTTGAAATATTGATGTACCTTTTTATTACATTATATAATCATTTAATTCCAGATGCCGATTTTCCACTGATGATTTCAACGATGTTTCTATATATAATATTTTCTTTTTAAAAGTGGGATCTTTTTAAAAATAACTTTATTCAGTTTTTCTTTTATTAAAGTCTGTTATGTGTTTCTTTGGAATTTTTTATGTACCTATGTGTCTGTTGTTGCTTTTGTGTTGCTTTCAATAAACCACCACCATTTATTAATGTGTGTATATGTTAGAGATAGCCAGTGAGCGCTTGCTGAGAGCAAGTGAGCATACGCTCCCTTGCTCTGAGTAAGCGCCCACTAGTGCATGTGTTTGTCTTTTTTTGTAGCTTTTGGGTTTGTATTTGTTTGCACCCAAACAAATATTTGCTTGCACCCGAACATATAATTTGTGTGCACCCAAACATATAATTTGTTTGCACCCAGACATATATTTGTTTGCAGGACCCAAACATATGTTATGTTTAGGACTGATTGCAAACAAATATATGTTTGCCGCAAAATTTGTTTGGGACATATGTTAGAGAGGCCTTTTTTTCCTCCGTTCAGGCGTTCAAAAGCTCAATTCCAAAATTTTAAATATTGGTCCATATTTTGGAAATAACTACGATGACGCCCCATGTGATATCTTTTGGAGGGAAAGTAGAGAAAGGAAGAACTTAGTACTTTTGTAAACGAAAGGAAACTAAGTGATCCTATTCACTTCAATACAGTTCGTGGTGGAGGTTATAAAAAGATTAGCCCGGTCGAACTTAACGCCGTTCTTACTTGTTACTTGTTATTATTTTCTATTATGTTATTAGACTTGTGTAGCTCCCAACTGTTTTTCTAGGTTCCCAAAGACTGGAGATCGAATTATTCCGTTTTCATCAAGTTCACACAAGTGATATTTAATAACATAGTGTTATCACCTCTCCTCCTATATATCCGCCAGCGATACGCCCTTCAGAAGACTGTCAACTCCCTCAAAAAAGTGTATGAATTTCAACCAATTGTTTCTGCATTGAAACTTTCCATAAATTTACATATCCGAACCACTGTTACCAATGATATGCTTCAATTTAATATTTAGTTTCATTGGAATTTCTTCACCCAACCACTAATGAGATGGCTTATTAATGTGTCTATGACCCTGCAAAAGAAAAGTTAATGAGTAAATGCCAAGAAATTGTACCGAATGAACTTCAGCATTGAACCTCCTTAAATAGAACAAATGGAAAATGTTCCACTACCAGTATAATAAAATAATATACACCAACTCCTCCTACTACAGCAGCATGTTTATCTTAAAGTAATGAGAATAATTGTATCCTTCCATTGAAATTGTATTTGTGTGTGTGCCGATGCTGAAAGCAATCACACGCTGTAAATAAACTATGTAAGAAACAGGGAACAACAGCAACTACAACACTGACTATTAATGCCGACTTCAATACTTTATCATTTACCTAAAGACCTCAAACCGATATCTCTAACCTGTTCAGCAAGTCAAAATCATTGCTAAATGTAGCGGGGTGTACTGCTACTATTAACTGACAATGTAGATGAAGGGTGTGTGAATCATTGCTAAGGTAATGAACATTATCGAGACGTTCGTCTTTGCCTATAACAACAGCAACACCACAAAATCATGGCATTAAAGCAGTAAATGGGAAAACAACCACAGAAATAATGACAATCTTTAAAAGTCAATCGAATCGTATCGCAGTCGGTATAGAAGTCAAATGTACGTGAAATAAATATCGAAGTAGAATTAAATTTTCTTCGTATTCCGTTCAACGTGGTAACAATGACTGTGAAAATTAATACAAACTACAATTGTGACGTACAGTGGTGGGAAATTTTCATGAGAATTCCAAAGAATTGAAGAATGACAGTCAATGGAAACATGTAATAATTGTAGGGGAATTAGATTGCGCTGCAACGAATTAAAAATAATGAAACTGCAAACATCTCTGATAAGATTTTGATATAAATATAGGTTCAGATCTGTCACCTATATAGCTATAATATTGTTAATAAAGGGTCATTAATACTTATATACAGAGATTCAAGTTGTGGCTTTAGCAGTAAACCTCATGATTTTCCCAATTTCCCCCACTGTTTATAATTTGATAGTCGTCTCTCGAAGACACTATGTCTACTCCTGTAAAATAGATTTCATTTAGATGAAAATTCTACTTAATATAACGAAACATTTCATAGTGGAATGAGGTGAATTATATTGTTGGATTTGTGTGAAAGTGTAGTGCAATGGTAATGTGAGGCAGATAGTTAACAAGAATGTTAAATAATACCTGCTGAAAATAACACAAAAAATCAATGTAATTAAGTAAAGGGAAATTGTAATAAAAGCCGTAGAAGAAAAAAAAACGTAACAGCCACACGATTGTGTTCTACTATCGATGTTAATTATTTGCTAAAGAAGCAATTACAATGAAGTGAAAATCTAAAGGAAAAACTTTAATTATTAAGTTACAATTTAAATG
This sequence comes from Musca autumnalis, assembly GCF_047663935.1. Classification (NCBI taxonomy): domain Eukaryota; kingdom Metazoa; phylum Arthropoda; class Insecta; order Diptera; family Muscidae; genus Musca; species Musca autumnalis. Next base: position 143,398,281 of record NW_027411755.1, on the reverse strand, counting down.
GATTTACTTTTATACAATGAAGAATGGGTGAAAGATCTTAAATCTTTTGGAAAAAAAACGTTATTACTTCTGTGAAAGTTGGCAGCTGACAACATAAAGACTATCTTAAATAAAACTTTTTCATCATCGATAAAACATTTAAGGCCATGTTTATACTATATCCTTTTGCAGGGTTTAACTTCTTTTTGAGGATTTATTTGAAATATCAGCAATTGAATTGACATTTAAAACCCAGTTGGTTTGTTAAATCCGGTTAGATATAAACGTACTATAAATCTTTAAGATGAGGAGGTTTTGATCTACAGTGAGTTTCAAAAATATTCGGTTATCAATTTTACCAATAATAACACGTCAGTATTTTTTAAATCTATACCCAATACCAAATACTTAAAAAATGTTGGTCTTGTGGCAATTAAAAACTGTATATAACATGGATCCAGGCCAACCCTATAAGCGAGAATAACAAAGAAAAATTTGTTAACACTGTTTTCTATGCGTCAATGTTCGGTTTTTGTAACTTTTTTTTTTAAATTTTGCCAAACAACTGGTCATTATCGAACTTTTTCTGCAATATTAGTACACATTTGCAATATTAGTGAAATTGCCAACTTAATCTTTGTTACTGTGTGTAAAAATATTATAATTTATAGCAAATTATTAAAATTTAGCGCTAACTAGAAATGAGAAAACTGGTTATATTTATACCCTACACCACAATGTGGAAAGGGTATTATAAGTTTGTTTTGGTAAAAATTCATGTAACACCGCGAAATATTCGTCGGCGACCCCCAATGTGTATACCAATCTTAATATCTCTGCGAGATAAGGCGATTTTGAGATGTGTGTCCCTCCGTCCGTCGTGTGTCCGTCTGTCCATTATAAATTGTAATCAAACTCCAGACCGCAATTATGGACCGATCGTCACGAAATCTTGTATGGAGGTCGAGTTCAGACCAGAATAGGTCCCTATTTATATTGGTGATGATCGTGAAATATTTAGCGGGTGAAATGGACCAAAAACATAATTTTTATCCAATTTTGTAGAGGCTCTGTAGGTCACAATAATAGTTCGATCAACGCGAAATTTTAAATGAGGTAAGATTATATGACAAAGATGAAGCCTGCAATTTGAGATGGCGATAACATAACGTTTAGAGGGTTAAATGGAACACAACTTTTGTGTGAAAATTGTGAAAATTTTAATATACAGCTTTTATTTTTATTCCTGGAAGAGACATTCCGAGCAAGTAAGATATACTTGGAAGAGGAACGCTTGACCTTTCCATTGATGTCAATTACGTTGATTTACGTGCTCAGTTAACAGAGTTGCAGTTATTTTTTCGTAGTGTAATCGGAAGCATGCTAGAGGTCGCAATTATAGATCAATAGTCGCGAGATTTTGCACGATGAAAGAGTTTAGGTCGAAGAACATGCCTACAATTTTGGATGATGATCTCATATTATCTAGTGGGTTAAATGGACCATTATTTTTGTATACAAATTTTAGAATTTGGTCCATATGCCAGCAAATTAGCCTACATATGGAAAAAGAACTACTAACCTTTACCCTGATGCAAATTGCAATAATTTGTCTCCTGCGTAACTAACGGGCCTACTGCCTATTATATAATACACGGTGTGCCTTAACTAAATTTAAATGAATGGTGCTTACACCTGGGGATTTTTTGCGGTTTCTGAAACTACAATGTTCATAGATGAGAAAAACCAAAAAACCAAAAAACAAAAAAATCGCCAGAGGGATTTTCAAATAAATCGCGGTCAAATTTAACATTTTTAGGGCTTTTTAAGGTTTTCACGATTTTGCGCAAGACCTATCGAAATGGGATTAAAAAAAAAAATGTTGTAGACTACAAGATTGGCCTCAATGGTATTATCGTAGTTTTACCATTTTTGAGATATAGAAGTTCAAATTGGTACAATGCACTGACTGTATGGCCCCCTAGAGGAATTCAACATAAGATTAGCTACAAATATGACGTAAAAACAAAACTTCTTCTATACAACTCTTTAGTCCAAAGTCACCTAAACTACTTGGCACTAGTATACGCCTATAGGAAAACGATTCACTTGATTGCCTCGTCTATACCCTACTTATGAACTTTACAGAGATACAGCGAGAAATATCTTACCCCTGTATGGAATTTATAAGTTACAACTCCTCACATACATGTACAAAGCCATTAATAATATTGGTCCACAGTCAATTCAGTTTGATGTTAACCAAAACTTAATTAATACAAGGCACTCTTCAAATTTACGGATAAAAAGATGCAGATTAGAAGTATCAAAACAGCGTATAGAACACAATGGTTGCTTGGAATTTAACCATGTTCCCAATCGAATTACGGCTATTTCAAGGATTTCAACATTTAAAAAAGATTTAAAATCATTTTTATCAAGTGAGGTCGGAATGCTTCTGATGTAATTTGAATATTTTTTCTTTCTTGATATTTATTATTTTTTGAAATTTTAAAATAATACCGTTCGTATAAGCTTTTGTAAACCAATTAGCCCCTATAAAGTCTTAAAGACGCTGGGGCAACATAATAAACTGTAATGAATTTTTTTATGAATTAAATAAAAATAAAAAAAAAAAATTTAAGCAGGGTGCACCTTAACTAACTTTGAATGAAAACCGTTTACACCTGGAAAGTTTTCGCGGATTCTGAAACAGCATGTTCATAGATGAGAAAAATTCAAAAACAAGAAGAATTTGCTGGATGGATTTTTAAATAAATCGCGGCCAAACTTTAAATTTTTAGGTTATGATTTGTTTCTAGGGTTTACCATTTTTGAGATATAGCAGTTCAGGTCACATTTTTAGGTTTTTTTTGTTAGGTTTTCACGATTTGCTTGAAAACGGTATGTCTTATCGAAATGGGACTAGATAATCTTATAGCTGTGGAAATTCTCTATAAGACTGGTTTTCGTAATTTTTTCTTAGTTTGTACTGTTTTTGAGATATATAAGTTTAAGTTGGGAAATTGGAGTCATGGCCTAGTTTTATAAGGAGACGATACAGTCAGTAAATTTTCAAAATTTGAACTTATATATCTCAAGAATGGCCATACCTACGAAAACACAATAAAGGACAATCATGTACAGAATTTATACTGCTAAAACACTTTCTTTAATTACATTTCGATAGGGCTTGTGGTTTCCAAGCAAAACATAAAAATATACCAAAAATGTGAACTTTGACCGCGATTTTTTTGAAAATCCCTCCGGCGATTTTTTTGTTTTTCTGATTTGATGCTACAATTTGTCTCTATCATGATCAAGAAATTCCCAGCATTATTGCAAATTACCTGGAGCCATAGCATATTAATTGTCCAATTGAATTTTTTATACATATGTATATTGCAGAATGGGGTCGCTTAGCTCTTTTCAAACTGCACTCGGTGTCGCTACCGTTGAATTATAATTAAATATGAATACTTTTGGGAGTCATACATTTGTTTGCATGCAAAATATTTGAATTTCAACTCATTAATAGTTATTTGTTACCGGTTAAAATGTCTTTTTGATCTCACAATATATATCCACAATGAACTATTTTCGAAATACCCTAAAAAGCACAGAATCGCAAGCATTTCCAATCATATGTATGGTACTAGTGCACTTTTTTTGGACGATAGATCTTCAATAAACTCACAATGTTCCCTTTGAAAATTTGTATATAGTACATATTTGTAGTGTTCAATAAAATTGCAGCAGTGTCCGGCTGTCGAAAATTTCACGGTCATATATGGTAAATTGCATTGTTATTGGGTATATTTGCAACGGCTCATATATTTATTTATGTTAGGTGTATTCCAAAAAGTAACCTGATATTCAAAGAAACTTTATAGATGTATCTGAAAGGGCTACCAATGTCAGTTTTCCAATTTTGGAACTTTTATTAGAAATGTCTATTGATATACATAATTGTTCCACAAACATCCCAGTAGGGAAAAGGAAGGCTTCTCTCATATAAATGAGTGCACCCCGATTCATATTAGCTCAATGATAAGGGACCTACTGTTTATCGCCGAGTCCGAGCGGCGTGCCCTAAGACACCGCATGTAGAGAAGTTTTTCATGGCTGAAATACTCATCGTTGGAAATTTCATGTGGCCTGGCCTTGGAACCGAACCCGGATATTCAGCGTGAAAGGCGGGTGTGCATACCGTTGCACCACGGTGGCACCCTATTAAATATGTCAACTTCACATCCGCCTTGTACGTAGAATGTCGTGGGTTCGATTCTCCGGCGAGTTAATATCAGACTGTCAACGGTGGCAAAATACACCTCAGTAATGTTGGCGACATTTTCTGAGTATTTCAGCCATATAAAACTTCTCTAAAAGCGGTGTCTTAGGAAACGCCGTTCTGACTCGGCGTTAAACTGTAGGTCCCAAGCTTAATGTGATAAGGTTGCAGTATCGACAAAGTTATTTCCTACAATGAGCTTATTTGTTCCATAAAGGGATTCTGCTAACATTTTCTAAAATCTAATTCCAAGGGGCAGTGGTGTAGGGTATCACATGGTCGGCCCCGTCCGACTATAACCTTTGCTCACTTGTTTCTTATAAAAACGACAGAAATAAAAGGAAATGTTGCAAATTTTTGAATATTTAGTCGAATGTAGTTGAAACCATGTGCAAAAGTCACGAACATATAGAAATAATATATTTCGTGAAACACAAAAGCCAGTCAAAACCAAGGACTTGTATCAATCATCTATGCTATCATACGGGAAAAATGTGCCTCAACGAAATAATAGCTTTAGACCCCAAGTATGTCCAAGCATGTTCGCCCGTCTGTATGGCTGGAGTGCACGATAACTCTCGAACGGATCAAACGCTTCAGTCAAAAATTTTTATACCCTACACCACTAGGTGGAAAGGGTATTATAAGTTTGTTTTGGGAAAAATTCATGTAACACCGCGAAATATTCGTCGGAGACCCCCAATGTGGTATACCAATCTTCATATCTCGGCGAGATAAAGCGATTTTGAGATGTGTGTCCGTCCGTCCGTCCGTGTGTCCGTCTGTCCATTATAAATTGTAATCAAACTCCAGGCCGCAATTATGGACCGATCGTCACGAAATTTGGTATGGAGGTCGGTTTCACATCGGTTTAATTGGTGATGATCGTAAAATATTTAGCTGGTGAAATGGACCAAAAACATAATTTTTATCCGATTTTGTAGCTGCTCTGTAGGTCGTAATAATAGTCCGATCGCCTCGAAATGAGGTAAGAGTATATGACGAAGAAGATGCTTGCAATTTGAGATGGCGATCAGATAATATTTAGAGGGTTAAATGGACCACAACTTTTGTGTGAAAGTTGTGAAAATTTTTAATATGCAGCTTATATCTTTGTTCCTGAAGGACACATTCCTCCCTCGTGAGTTATATTTGGAAACGATCTCTTGTCCTTTCCATTGATGTCAATTATGTTGATGTACGTGATCAGATAACAGAGTTACAGCCTAATATATGCAATTTTTTGTTTGTAGTGTAATCATAAACACGCTAGAGGTCACAATTATAGCTCAATAGTCACGAAATTTTGCACGAGGTAAGAGTTTAGGTTGAAGAAAATGCCTATAATTCTGCATGATGATCTGATATTATTTAGCGGGCGACATACACCAATACTTTCGTATGAAAAATATACAAATTTTATTTTTGGTCCATATTTTAATTCCTGGAGGGCATATACCGACAAAGTAGCCTTCATATGGGTAAATAACTGCCTTTCCCCTGATGGAAATTGCAATAATGTGTCTGCTAGATAACAGCCCTACTGCCTAATATATAATGGGTTTTGTGTAAACAACCATAATTTCCTCCCATGCTACAAATTGTCTCTATCATGACAGATAAATTTTCAGTTCAGTTGTCCAATTGGATGTTTTATACAATTATTACAGTATGGGGTCCCCTCCCCACCTATTTTATACCTCAGGATTTACAGTAAAGGGGATACATACAAAATAGACCAAAGATGTGTCTCATCGAAATAATGGTTTTAGGCCCCAAGTATGTTTGGACGAAATTCGTTTCAGACAATTTGGAGTCGATTTAGCCCAGTCCGTGCATCTTTGTCTCTTACTGTCCAGCTGGCTGTTGCCCACGATAACGCTTGAACTGATCTACCTATTCGAACCAAATTTGATACTTCGTAATATTTTGCCCAAACTTATTTTTAGTTCGAATATAGGCGCATATAGGTGCACAACTCCCCCACAATAGTTCAAAATTTTTTTCGAAATATTGTGTGAACGATAAATGCCGATTTAGTCCACACTTTCCATATATTATTATTCCTTCCAGATATAGATCGGATAAGACTATATCTGTCCACAAATTCGTGCACCTCCCACACAGAATTCGGAAAAGTGAAATTTAAGAGTCCTCTCGAACAGTGTTCAATTTCTTTTCAGCAGATTGTCCTTGAGGCCACCTCTTAGATGGTACAATTGCAACGGAAGGTCCATACTTCCTGAGATTATGAGATATGATGATATTAAGGACTCGTATCGGATCTATTTCAATTTTTTGGAGAAGGTTCTTTTCATGATCCCTATTGCAACGGTACAATTTTTCCGGGGTAAGTCCATACTTCCTGAGATAATGGTCCAAAAGTTCCAAAAACCCCTGCCGGCGCCAACTAAAATTACAAATCCGAAAAATAAATCTCATTTAAAAAAAAAATCAGAAGTTAGTTCACTAAAATTGATTTGGTATAGCTCCACATTAGATTCCGCGTATTTTGAAGAAAACTCGTGATAGAAAATCTATATATTTTTATACGGCATAATTGTTGCGTTTGTTTTTTTTGGTCAGAGGCTGAGAGTATATCATCGTTAGCGCAGATGCTTTATACTATCTTCTTTAGTGTGTAATGGAATATGAATAATTTTGTTTGAATTATTTGAATTTCTATTTATTATTAGTTATTTCTACCTGTATAGAATATATATTTGATATCACACAATGAACTATTTACGAAATACCCTGAAAAGCACAAAACTGCATTATCAAGCCTATTTGAGGTACAAGTGCACAATTTTAGGACGATAGATCTTCAATAAACTCACAATTTTCCCAAATATCAAATATCGGAGATATAGCAAATTGCATTTTATATATTTATTTATTTTAGGTGTATTCCAAAAATGAACCTGATATTCAAAGAAAAATTGAAGATGAAGCAGGAGGGGTTAATCAATGTGAATTTTCCAATTTTCGAATATTTTGTAGAAATGTATAATTTATATAATTGTTCCACAAACATTCAAATAGAGACAAGGGAGGCTTGTCTTATATATATGGTATTTAGTATTTATCGCCGAGTCCGAAAGGCGTGTCCTAAGTTGCCACTTGCAGAGACGTTTTTCATGGCTGAAATACTCAGGAAATATCGCTAACATTACAGAGGGGTATTTTGCCACCGTTGAAAATTTGATGTGGCCAGGCCTGGGAATCAAATCCGGACATTCAGCGTGCAAGGCGGTTGCACATAACAAATTCCTAGAGCTTGTGGTGTAGGGTATCACATGGTCGGCACCGTCCGACTATTGCCTTTTCTTACTTGTTTTAAGTAAAAATGGCATAGTATTGCACAATAATAATAGAATCAGTAATTTTTTGTTCTATTTCTAAAGGTAATCTACAAAATTTTCGAAGGATATATAATACCATCATCAGATCATCTGAATTGACTTTATCCCATGGTTTTTGTGATACCATTAATATACAAATTGTGTAATATGGGAGAATTTCCAGTTTTTTATACCCTCCACCATAGTATGGAGGGTATATTAAGTTTGTTTTTCCGTTTGTAACGCATTGAAATACTCATTTGCGACCCTATAAAGTATATATATTCTTGATCAGGGTAAAATTCTAAGTCGATCTGAGCACGTCCGTCCGTCCGTCCGTCCGTCTGTGGTAATCACTCTAGCATCCACAAAAATGGAGATAGGACGGTGAAATTTGGGGAAAATGCGTCTTTTGTTTGCAGGCAGGTCAAGTTCGATGATGGGCTATATCGGTCCACGTTTTGGTATAGCCCCCATATAACGGTACCCCCCGATTTACGGTATTTTGACGTTTTTAGCTACATTTTCAGACCGATTTGGCTATAATTTGACATTTAGGGTTCTTAAGTATCAATAAACATATATAACAAAAGTTGTGGACATAGGTCCACGTTTTGGTATAGCCCCCATATAACGGTACCCCCCGATTTACGGTATTTTGACGGTTTTAGCTACATTTTCAGACCGATTTGGCTATAATTGGACATTTAGGGTTATTATGTATCAGTAAACATATATAACAAAAGTTGTGGACATAGGTCCACGTTTTGGTATAGCCCCCATATAACGGTACCCCCCGATTTACGGTATTTTGACGTTTTTAGCTACATTTTCAGACCGATTTGGCTATAATTTGACATTTAGGGTTCTTAAGTATCAATAAACATATATAACAAAAGTTGTGGACATAGGTCCACGTTTTGGTATAGCCCCCATATAACGGTACCCCCCGATTTACGGTATTTTGACGTTTTTAGCTACATTTTTAGACCGATTTAGCTATAATTTAACATTTAGGGTTCTTAAGTATTAATAAACTTATATAACAAAAGTTGTGGACATAGGTCCACGTTTTGGTATAGCCCCCATATAACGGTACCCCCCGATTTACGGTATTTTGACGGTTTTAGCTACATTTTCAGACCGATTTGGCTATAATTGGACATTTAGGGTTATTATGTATCAGTAAACATATATAACAAAACTTGTGGACATAGGTCCACGTTTTGGTATAGCGCCCATATAACGGTACCCCCCAATTTGCGGTATTTTGACGTTTTTAGCTACATTTTTAGACTGATTTAGCTATAATTGAACATTTAGGGTTCTTAAGTATTAATTAACTTATATAACAAAAGTTGTGGACATAGGTACACGTTTTGGTATAGCCCCCATATTACGGTACCCCCCGATTTGCGGTATTTTGACGTTTTTAGCTACATTTTCAGACCGATGTAGCTATAATTTGACATTTAGGGTTCTTAAGTGTCAATAAACTTGTATAACAAAAGTTGTGGACATAGGTCCACGTTTTGGTATAGCCCCCATATAACGGTACCCCCCGATTTACGGTATTTTGACGGTTTTAGCTACATTTTCAGACCGATTTAGCTATAATTTGACATTTAGGGTTCTTAAGTGTCAATAAACATATATAAAAACAAGTAAAAAAGCATTAAGTTCGGCCGGGCCGAACTTTTCATACCCTCCACCATAAAATATTCATTCCTGTCGCCAACTTTAAGTGAGTACGTTAAAATGTCAGATAATGTACATAAAATGCTTCATTCGGGAGGCCCTTTTTTATTGTGCCTATATCTAACTGTTGACAATTTTTGGTGGGCTAGAAATTGGGAGGTACTGTTATATAGGGGTTATAATAAAATATGGGCCTATGTTGAGAGTTTTTGATGGGAGCCTTTAATGTCAAATAACTCCTAATTCGGTTAAAAATTTTAGCTAGAATCCTCAAAATATCGAAAATCGGTACATAACGTGGGAACTTCAAATGTCATTAGCAGCTAGTTCGGAGGTATCTGGGCTATACGAAAATATGAACTTAAATGAACAATTTTTGTTGGCTTTTATATTTCAAATTACAGAAAGTTCGTCCAAAAATAAAGCTAAGGTACGGAAAAACGGGAGGTTTGTTTTGGGGCTATACAAAAACATGGACCTACGTTCGGTTAAACATTTTAAGTAAAATCCTCAAAGTACCGAAAATCGGGAAGTATCGTTATAATGGCCGAATTACTGAAAATTGGGAGGTACCGTTACATGGGAGCTATATCCGAACATGGAACTATGTTGACAATTTTTGATGGAGAGGTGTTGTGACCACTAAGAACTTCAAATGTCAAATTACTGCTAGTTCGGTTTAATATTGTAGCTAAAATCATCAAATTACTGAAAATCGGGAGGTACCGTTATATGGGGGCTTTCTTGACAATTTTTAGTGGAGAGGTGTGGTGACCACTAAGAATTTCAAATGTCAAATATTCAAATTACAGATAATTCGGTTAAAACTTGTTGGTAAAATTCTCAAAAATCTTGTAATCGGGTGGTAACGTTATATGGGGGCTATTCCAAAACATGGACCTATGTCCACTAGTTATCTAAGTTTATTGACATTTAAGAACCCTAAATGTCAATTGATAGCTAAATCGGTCTGAAAATGTAGATAAAAACGTCAAAATGTAGTAAATCGGGGGTACCGTTATATGGGGGCTATACCAACACGTGGACCTAGGTCCACAACTTTTGTTATATAAGTTTAGTTACACTAAAGAACCCTAAATGTCAAATTATAGCTATATCGGTCTGAAAATGTAGATAAAAACTCAAAATACCGTAAATCGGGGGGTACCGTTATATGGGGGCTATACCAAAACGTAAACCTATGTCCACAACTTCTAATATATAAGTTTATTGATACTTAAGAACCCTAAATGTCAAATTATAGCTAAATCGGTCTGAAAATGTAGCTAAAACCGTCAAAATACCGTAAATCGGGGGGTACCGTTATATGGGGGCTAAACCAAAACGTGGACCTATGTCCACAACTTTTGTTATATAAGTTTATTAACATTTAAGAACTCTAAATGTCAAATTAGAGCTACATCGGTCTGAAAATGTAGCTAAAAACGTCAAAATACCGCAAATCGGGGGGTACCGTTATATGGGGGCTATAGCAAAACGTCGACCTATGTCCACAACTTTTGCTATATAAGTTTATTAACACTTAAGAACCCTAAATGTCAAAGTATAGCTAAATCGGTCTAAAAATGTTGCTAAAAACGTCAAAATACCGCAAATTCGGGGGGTACCGTCATATGGGGGCTATACCAAAACGTGAACCTATGTCCACAAATTTTTTTATATATGTTTATTGACACTTAAGAACCCTAAATGTCAAATTATAGCTAAATCGGTCTGAAAATGTAGCTAAAACCGTCAAAATACCGTAAATCGGGGGGTACCGTTATATGGGGGCTATACCAAAACGTGGACCTATGTCCACAACTTTTGTTATACAAGTTTATTGACACTTAAGAACCCTAAATGTCAAATTATAGCTACATCGGTCTGAAAATGTAGCTAAAAACGTCAAAATACCGCAAATCGGGGGGTACCGTAATATGGGGGCTATACCAAAACGTGGACCTATGTCCACAACTTTTGTTATATAAGTTAATTAATACTTAAGAACCCTAAATGTTCAATTATAGCTAAATCGGTCTAAAAATGTAGCTAAAAACGTCAAAATACCGCAAATTGGGGGGTACCGTTATATGGGGGCTATACCAAAACGTGGACCTATGTCCACAAGTTTTGTTATATATGTTTACTGATACATAATAACCCTAAATGTCCAATTATAGCCAAATCGGTCTGAAAATGTAGCTAAAACCGTCAAAATACCGTAAATCGGGGGGTACCGTTATATGGGGGCTATACCAAAACGTGGACCTATGTCCACAACTTTTGTTATATAAGTTTATTAATACTTAAGAACCCTAAATGTTAAATTATAGCTAAATCGGTCTAAAAATGTAGCTAAAAACGTCAAAATACCGTAAATCGGGGGGTACCGTTATATGGGGGCTATACCAAAACGTGGACCTATGTCCACAAGTTTTGTTATATATGTTTATTGATACTTAAGAACCCTAAATGTCAAATTATAGCCAAATCGGTCTGAAAATGTAGCTAAAAACGTCAAAATACCGTAAATCGGGGGGTACCGTTATATGGGGGCTATACCAAAACGTGGACCGATATAGCCCATCATCGAACTTGACCTGCCTGCAAACAAAAGACGCATTTTCCCCAAATTTCACCGTCCTATCTTCATTTTTGTGGATGCTAGAGTGATTACCACAGACGGACGGACGGACGGACGGACGGACGGACGGACGGACGGACGTGCTCAGATCGACTTAGAATTTTACCCTGATCAAGAATATATATACTTTATAGGGTCGCAAATGAGTATTTCAATGCGTTACAAACGGAAAAACAAACTTAATATACCCTCCATACTATGGTGGAGGGTATAAAAATTGTGGACATAGGTTCACGTTTTGGTATAGCCCCCATATGACGGTACCCCCCGAATTTGCGGTATTTTGACGTTTTTAGCAACATTTTTAGACCGATTTAGCTATACTTTGACATTTAGGGTTCTTAAGTGTTAATAAACTTATATAGCAAAAGTTGTGGACATAGGTCGACGTTTTGCTATAGCCCCCATATAACGGTACCCCCCGATTTGCGGTATTTTGACGTTTTTAGCTACATTTTCAGACCGATGTAGCTCTAATTTGACATTTAGAGTTCTTAAATGTTAATAAACTTATATAACAAAAGTTGTGGACATAGGTCCACGTTTTGGTTTAGCCCCCATATAACGGTACCCCCCGATTTACGGTATTTTGACGGTTTTAGCTACATTTTCAGACCGATTTAGCTATAATTTGACATTTAGGGTTCTTAAGTATCAATAAACTTATATATTAGAAGTTGTGGACATAGGTTTACGTTTTGGTATAGCCCCCATATAACGGTACCCCCCGATTTACGGTATTTTGAGTTTTTATCTACATTTTCAGACCGATATAGCTATAATTTGACATTTAGGGTTCTTTAGTGTAACTAAACTTATATAACAAAAGTTGTGGACCTAGGTCCACGTGTTGGTATAGCCCCCATATAACGGTACCCCCGATTTACTACATTTTGACGTTTTTATCTACATTTTCAGACCGATTTAGCTATCAATTGACATTTAGGGTTCTTAAATGTCAATAAACTTAGATAACTAGTGGACATAGGTCCATGTTTTGGAATAGCCCCCATATAACGTTACCACCAGTGTTCGAAAATAAACACTATAATATCGTACCGTACCGTTCTGTACCGTACCAAGGTGGATAGGTACACTACGATAGTGTACCGCTCCGGAGCACAAACACTAAAAAATATTTTAGTGATACTGTACCGGAACACAACGATAATCGTAGTGTACCGCATGCCGGAGCACTAAAAATCGTAGTGCTCCGACTGCGGAGCACTAAAAATCGTAGTGTTCCGACTGCGGAGCACTAAAAATTTTAGTGTTCCGACTGCCGGAGCACTAAAAATCGTAGTGCTCCGACTGCGGAGCACTACAAATTTTAGTTCTCCGACTGCGGAGGACTAAAAATTTTAGTGTTCCGACTGCCGGATCATTAAAAATCATAGTGCACCACGTGTTGGAACACTAAAAAATAATAAAGGTATTATGTTTTCTTAGGAAAATTAAATATTTGGTTAAATTTGATCAAATAAAAATTAAGATAAACTGTTACATCCATGTATGTTTAAATTAGTAAAACACATTGCGAAATATGGTCAAAATTATGAAAAAACAATATTTAGTTTTTGTGGAATGAAGCAGAAAGATCGTTGTGCCGGAGCACTAAAAATCGTTTTGTACCACGTTTTGAAACTATAAGGTAATGAACCATACATTAATTTATTATGATTTCTGAGGAAATTAAATATTATATATATATTTTTTAATAAATAAAAATTAAAAGAAAATGTGAAAAACATCTGATTTGGTTTTTGGACAATGGAGCACTAAAAATCGTAGTGTTCCGACTGCCGGATCACTAAAAATCGTAGGGTTCCGACTGCCGGATCACTAAAAATTGTAGTGTTCCGACCGCCGGATCTCTAAAAATCGAAACAATGATTCAATAAAAATTGTAGTGTTCGGTTGTGGAACACTAAAAATCGTAGTGTTCCTACTGCCGGATCACTAAAAATCGTAGCGTTCCAACTGCCGGATAACTAAAAATCGTAGTGTACCACGTGCAATACAATAAGGTAATGTACCACACATGAGTTTATTATGATTCGTGAGGAAAATTTAATATTTTATGTTTTTTTTAATAAATACAAATTAATAAATAAAAATAAGTAGGAAATGTGAAAAACGTCTGACTGGTTTTTGGACAATAGAGCAGTAAAAATGCTACTGTTCGACGTTTAGGTAATCATCTGTTTATTATGATTTATGAGGAAAATTAAATATTTGATGGCTTTTGGGTCAAGTAAAAATTAATAAATACAAATTAAGATGAGCATGTTATATCCATGTACTTAAAATTAGTTTGAGAATGTTAGTAGAAAATATGACAAGATGTATGCGGTACAAATTTTTATAAACCACAAACATCCCATACGGGAGACTTCTCTCATATTAACGAGTGCACCCCGATTCATATTAGCTCAATGATATGGGACCTACTGTTTATCGCCGAGTCCGAACGGCGTGTCTTAAGACACCACTTTGTAGAAAAGTTTTACATGGCTGAAGAAAGATGTACATATTCGTATAAAAATTGTCTTCTTGATCTTCATTAATTTCTTAATCTTTTTAATGTGAACAAAAGAAATAGCAAACAAAAAATATTGATAACAACACAATATTAGGCCTGTTCGATAACTTTACAAGTAAAAAGTATTTGCAAGTTCTTGCAACTACTTGCCAGTACTTCTCATTTATCTTTTACTGAACAAGTTTGTTATCGAACAGCATTATGTAAAAGTTTGTGCAAATTTGTACAAACTTTTGAGTTATTGTACACACCTATTGATAACAACACAATGAATGATATGCCGTCAACAAGCAGGGCTAGTACAGCGACATCTTTTTCCGAATATCTGCAGATTTTAGATCCTACTACATATACGCCGCATTCTTCAAATCTCGCAAATCTTATACCCGAATTCTCCATTTACGAGCAACAGTCTAGATTACCACTGAACGGAAATGTTATAGAATATTGGGATTCTTAGAAAAACAATATTAGTGGTATTGCTAAAATAAAAAAGTTAACGGTATTTTTAATTACCAGTTCAGTAACGACTAAGTTATCTGTTGAGGTAGTATTATGTTTATTTATAATATAATTTTTATGTTAAACTTTTAATGTTTATATGTAACAAAAAAAAAAAAACATTGTTCCACAACATCCCATACAGGACAAGGGAGACTTCTCTCATATCAATGAGTGCACCCCGATTCATATTTAGCTCAATGATATGGGACCTACTGTTTATCGCCGAGTCCGAACGGCGTGTCTTAAGACACCACTTGTGGAGAAGTTTTTCAAGGCTGGAATACTCAGGAAATGTCGCCAACATTGCTGAGGGGTAATTTGCCACCGTTGAAAAATGTTTGATGTTGCCTGGCCGGGGAATCGAACCCACGACCTTCTGCGTGCAAGGCGGGCGTGCATACCATTGCACCACGGTGGCACCCCATGTTTATATGTATTTATGTATTTATTAATTTGAATTAAATATAAATAAATAAAATTTATTAAAATCTGTTATACATTTGGGACACAATTATAGGAACATGAGTATAATGTACCAAAAATCGAAACGCACTTCCAATTTTTCTAAACCAAAACCAAAAATATTTAACTTGAAGATATTATGTGCACCAGAGGATTTTTATTTAAATTTTTAGATGAAATATTTATATATTTTAGATATTTTTATTGGTACCACAAAGTAGCAGGCAACTTTACTATGTGTTATATAAAACCCGACATAATTATGTTTATTTTTGTATTCATAACAAGATAGTGTTATTATGAAAACAAAAATGAACATTATTATGCCACTAAATTTTGGACACATTTACATGTAAAATGTCTATCAAAAAATCTAACATTTCCACACAGATCATAAGAACCATATGTGTGGTTCATTACCTTTACATTATTTGTTAAGTGTTGCGGCTCGTGGAACACTACGATTTTTAGTGCTCCGCAGCCGAACACTACGATTTTTATTGATCCTTTGTTTCGATTTTTAGAGATCCGGCAGTCGGAACACTAAAATTTTTAGTAATCCGGCAGTCGGAACACTACGATTTTTAGTGCTCCGCAGCCGAACACTACGATTTTTATTGATCCTTTGTTTCGATTTTTAGAGATCCGTCAGTCGGAACACTAAAATTTTTAGTGATCCGGCAGTCGGAGCACTACGATTTTTAGTGCTCCGCAGCCGAACACTACGATTTTTATTGATCCTTTGTTTCGATTTTTAGAGATCCGTCAGTCGGAACACTAACATTTTTAGTAATCCGGCAGTCGGAACACTACGATTTTTAGTGCTCCGCAGCCGAACACTACGATTTTTATTGATCCTTTGTTTCGATTTTTAGAGATCCGGCAGTCGGAACACTAAAATTTTTAGTAATCCGGCAGTCGGAACACTACGATTTTTAGTGCTCCGCAGCCGAACACTACGATTTTTATTGATCCTTTGTTTCGATTTTTAGAGATCCGTCAGTCGGAACACTAAAATTTTTAGTGATCCGGCAGTCGGAGCACTACGATTTTTAGTGCTCCGCAGCCGAACACTACGATTTTTATTGATCCTTTGTTTCGATTTTTAGAGATCCGGCAGTCGGAACACTAAAATTTTTAGTAATCCGGCAGTCGGAACACTACGATTTTTAGTGCTCCGCAGCCGAACACTACGATTTTTATTGATCCTTTGTTTCGATTTTTAGAGATCCGGCAGTCGGAACACTAAAATTTTTAGTAATCCGGCAGTCGGAACACTACGATTTTTAGTGCTCCGCAGCCGAACACTACGATTTTTATTGATCCTTTGTTTCGACTTTTAGAGATCCGGCAGTCGGAACACTAAAATTTTTAGTGATCCGGCAGTCGGAGCACTACGATTTTTAGTGCTCCGCAGCCGAACACTACGATTTTTATTGATCCTTTGTTTCGATTTTTAGAGATCCGTCAGTCGGAACACTAACATTTTTAGTGATCCGGCAGTCCGAACACTACGATTTTTAGTGCTCCGCAGCCGAACACTACGATTTTTATTGATCCATTGCTTCGATTTTTAGAGATCCGGCAGTCGGAACACTACGATTTTTAGTGCTCCGCAGTCGAACACTACGATTTTTATTGATCCATTGTTTCGATTTTTAGAGATCCGGCAGTCGGAACACTACGATTTTTAGTGCTCCGCAGTCGAACACTACGATTTTTATTGATCCATTGTTTCGATTTTTAGAGATCCGGCAGTCGGAACACTACGATTTTTAGTGATCTGGCAGTCGGAACACTACGATTTTTAGTGCTCCGCAGCCGAACACTACAATTTTTATTGATCCATTCTCCAAAAATCAAATCAGACGTTTTTCACGTGTTCTATTATAGTTTATTTCTTAATTTGTATTTATTAAAAAAAATTATAAAATATTTAATTTTCCTCACTAATCATAATAAACTCCTTTGTGGTATTTTCTATGTATCCACAGTCAGAACACTACAATTTTTAGTGCGCCATTGTACAAGAACCGAATTAAAGTTTGTCATATTTTCTACTTAAGTTCCCAACGTTATTAATTAATATGTATACATACATGGATATAACAGGTGTATCTGTGTTTTTATGTCTTAATTTGTACTTATCTCAAAAATTATAAATATTTAATTTTCCTCCCAAATCATAATAAACTCGTGTGTGGTACATTATCATTACGTTATTTTTTAGTGTTCCGACATGTGGTACACTACGATTTTTTAGTGCTCCGACTGCGGAACACTACGATTTTTAGTGTTCCGACTGCGGAGCACTACGATTTTTAGTGTTCCGACTGCGGAGCACTACGATTTTTAGTGCTCCGACTGCGGAGCACTACGATTTTTAGTGTTCCGACTGCGGTACCCAACGTTTTTAGTGTACCAAAATGTGGTACACTACGTTTTTCGTTGTGCTCCGGAACAGTATCACTAAAATATTTTTTAGTGTTTGTGTTCCGGAACACTAACGCTAAAAATATTTTAGTGATACTGTTCTCGGAGCGGTACACTATGTTAGTGTACTGTTTATTTTCGAACTCTGGTTACCACCCGATTACAAGAATTTTGAGAATTTTACCAACAAGTTTTAACCGAATTATCTGTAATTTGAATATTTGACATTTGAAATTCTTAGTGGTCACCACACCTCTCCACTAAAAATTGTCAAGAAAGCCCCCATATAACGGTACCTCCCGATTTTCAGTAATTTGATGATTTTAGCTACAATATTAAACCGAACTAGCAGTAATTTGACATTTGAAGTTCTTAGTGGTCACAACACCTCTCCATCAAAAATTGTCAACATAGTTCCATGTTCGGATATAGCTCCCATGTAACGGTACCTCCCAATTTTCAGTAATTCGGCCATTATAACGATACTTCCCGATTTGCGGTACTTTGAGGATTTTACTTAAAATGTTTAACCGAACGTAGGTCCATGTTTTTGTATAGCCCCAAAACAAACCTCCCGATTTTCCGTACCTTAGCTTTATTTTTGGACGAACTTTCTGTAATTTGAAATATAAAAGCCAACAAAAATTGTTCATTTAAGTTCATATTTTCGTATAGCCCAGATACCTCCGAACTAGCTGCTAATGACATTTGAAGTTCCCACGTTATGTACCGATTTTCGATATTTTGAGGATTCTAGCTAAAATTTTTAACCGAATTAGGAGTTATTTGACATTAAAGGCTCCCATCAAAAACTCTCAACATAGGCCCATATTTTATTATAACCCCTATATAACAGTACCTCCCAATTTCTAGCCCACCAAAAATTGTCAACAGTTAGATATAGGCACAATAAAAAAGGGCCTCCCGAATGAAGCATTTTATGTACATTATCTGACATTTTAACGTACTCACTTAAAGTTGGCGACAGGAATGAATATTTTATGGTGGAGGGTATGAAAAGTTCGGCCCGGCCGAACTTAATGCTTTTTTACTTGTTTTTTTTTTTTTTTTTTTGTTTGCTTAATCAAATTTATTGGAAAGTGTGCTTTTACTCCCGGATAATAAAGTTTATAACGAAAAATATGGGAAATGGAAAATAATACCAACAATTCTTTTCTATCCCGGATAATGGAGGTTCCCGGATAATCGATTCACGGATAATCGAGGTTCAACTGTATTAAAACCACTTTCCAACCTCGATGCCTTACCAAATGTCAAGATTCTAGCTATACCCGTTCAAAATATACAATTGGTACCAAATTTAGTAACTTTTAGTACTTTTCGTATACTTATAGGTCGAATTTCATCACACCTTTGGTACATCTTTCTAAATCTCTATCAGTGACCCTAATTCCAAATGTCAGAATTCTAGCTCTTCCCGATGGCTAGAGCATTCTATAATATAATCCTCCTGACATTTTTATGAGAAGACCTTTTGGAGAAGTATTGAATAATTTTGGGTTTTCTGAGAAGATTTTGCATATGTTGCAGAAATTAGGATAGAAAAAATTCTGAAATTTTTGAATGTTATTATTTTTTATCAAATTTGAACATAATATGTTAAACTATGTTAAAATGTGGCAAAGTGTTTTAAAAATCTTGTAAGAATAATCTTTTTTCTAATTTTTTAAAAAACACGTAAAAAAAATATCACCAGAAAATTAGTAAACACACTCATTATGCTGTACATAAAATATATTGATTTTGTCATATACCAACCATTATTAGTAAGCAAATTTGTGGTTTATGGAGAACCCGAAATACTAAATTACGTTAGACTGAGTTTGGAAGACATTTTTGAAAATGTTTGAGAGTTATCCTTTACTCTAGCCATTTTATTTGGCCGACAGAGATATACCCTTAGCTTCGGACCTAAAGCTGATACGGACACAAAAAATACGAAAAAAGATTTTTCCTATTTGGACCAATTAAAGAAGTTGTGAGTATTTCTTTGCATATAGTTTTTACAGAATTCAACTATATCAAGTCGCGATATCGTTTAACCGTTAGTCAACTAATCTGAAAATATACTAAAATCTTTTGCTGATGAGCAACATCACCACTGCAAAAAAACGGAAATCAAAAACCTCATATTGAAAAAGTGTCAGAAATCCCTACAGGTACTTTATGGGGTCGCAAATTATTATTTCGATGAGTTACAAAAAGGATAACAAATATAATTTGAAAAAAATATTTTTTGGAGTGTATAAAATGAATAAATCGTATTTTATCATTTGTGTTGTGTTGTAATGAACCTATTCTAATTTAATATGTATGTTGTTGTTTTAATTGCTATAATTTCTTGACCATATAATTTCGAAGACCATTTAAATTTTAGAGAATACTTATAGGCGTATTATGTTTAACTTTGACCACTAACAGAATCAATGACAATTATTTTAAATTTTTGATAGATTTTTCATGGGTATCATGCTTAGGGGTTTCATACGTAATTTTTTACATTTTTAGATTTTGGAACATTTTTTTCCTTATCGATGCCGTATGGAATAAGTGGTGTCTTACGACACGCCGTTCGGACTCGGCGATAAACAATAGGTTCTATATCATTGAGCTAATATGAACCGCGGTGCACTAAGTGATATGAGAGAAGTCTCCTTTGTCCCAGAAAAGTTGTTTGTGGAAGAATTATATAAAATTATTGCTATATGAAAAATAAATTCTATCGCTTAAATATAACCCCTCGTAATTAATAATAAACAACACACAATAGTATTAAAATTTCAGAAAATGAATTAAAATACAATTCCATAGCCAGTACGCATAGTTCAAAGAACGAGTGATTGAATTTGTTATTGTGTGGATAGTTTGAACAGATCTATAGCCTTCTTAATATTATCACTTAATGTGACTAGGGAGACTCCAATTTTTTTTTTTTGATAGGCCTACCCCCGTAATTTTTTCCGTTTGATCCAAAAACCGTATACTTAACACGTTAACTGGTCATCATAAATTTTTGTATGATTCGTTTTCCATGGGGATGATTTAGGGGGTGAAAGATACCAAGGAACGGTCCTGACATGGCAAAGCCCAGGATTTATCGTGGTTCCTCGTTCATTTCAAGTGGACACTGACCTCTCCGTGGTGTCACCTCTCCCCAGATGTCTTTAACACCCGTTAAAGGTAGTGAGCTAGCATGTGCCGCGCGTTCACCCATAAGAACGTTTAAAACAAAATCCATGGAATATTCGCATTCTTTATAAAGAAGGTGGAGTTTACGCATTTGCAGATGTACTTGAAAAGTATAAGGTCGACATTACTACCGTACAGGAAATACGATGGGTTGGAAAAAGCCTCGCAGCAACACATAAAGGTGACGCACTGTATTATAACTGCAATGACACAAAACATGAGTTTGGCTGCGGATTTGTAGTTAGTCAGAAGTTAAAACGTCGGATCAGCTTCACTCCAGTGAATGAAAGACTTGCTACAATACGAATAAAAGCAAAATTCTTCAACATTAGCTTTATCTGCTCATGCTCCAACCGAAGACAAGGACGAACAGGCCAAAAATATATTCTACGAGCGTAGAGACCAGCAAGGTAATGTGGTAACTGATACAGATAGTGTGCTCAGGATACGGAAATAGCAATTTTCCAAGCTGTTGGTATCCAACAGCAGCGAAGACGAAGACGACTAAGATACCACAGATCCAATCCCAGAAGATGGTATTGAATGTATACCGCCCAGCCAAGATAAGGTAAAGTCAGCAATAAACCGGCTAAAGAATAATAGGGCAGCAGGAGCCGACGGCTTACCAGCCCAGCTGTTAAAAACCGGAAGCGACACGCTGATTAGGTGTATGCATCAGCTAGTAGCACCATCTGGAAGGAATAACGCGTACCCGACTATTGAAACCTGAACAATAGGGGCATAAGTCTTCTCCCTATTGCCTACAAGATAGTGTCAGGGATATTATGCGAAGGACTAAAGCCTATGGTCAGTGGAATAATTGGACCATACCAATGTGGCTTTAGACCTCACAAGTCCACCATTGACCAGATATTTACCCCACGGCAAATCCTGGAGAAGACCCAAGAGATGCAGATCGACCCCTACCACCTTTTCATCGATTAGCCTCCGACAGCGCCCTACCCCCAAAGGTATTCCAAACCATGTCTGAATTTGGCATCCCCGCAAAGCTGATTCGGCTTTGTAAGATTACATTAACTGATACTAGGTCCTCAGTTAAAACAGCAAAAGTGGGTCTGGCGGTAAACGACAAAAAGAAAAAGTTGATGGTGTCGACGCGTAAGGCGTGCAAAGAGCTCGGACCAACAGTGGAAGTTGGTTCCTGTAATTTTGAGGTAGTAAAAGACTTCGTCTACCTCGGCACTGCCATAAACACAACAAACAACATTACTTGTGAAATGCAGATAAGAATTGTATTGGCCAACAGATGCTATTTTGGCTTAAGTAAGCAGTTTAAGAACAAACAAAAACAACGCTTTACAAAACACTGATACTACCCGTGCTTATGTATGGCTCCGAAGTCTGGGTACTTGCGCAAGCTGATAAGACAGTGCTCGGTGTGTTTGAGAGAAAAGTTTTTCGAAAGATCTACGGGCCAATCTGCGTTGACGGTGAATATAGACGTCGTATGAACCACGAGCTGTATCTGCTATACAACGACATCAGTATAGATAAACGTATCGAGATGCATCGATTGCGTTGGCTAGGTCATATCATTAGAATGAGCGCTGATGAACCCGCTAAAAAGAGTATAAATACGGGCCAAATTGCGGTTCATACAGAACTGGCAGGCCAAGGCTTCGATGGAGCAAACAAGTGGAAAAAGAGATGGAAAGACGCGGTATTTCAAAAAGCGAAGCAACAAACAGATAGAATTGAAGATCTTTTCTTAATTCGGCTTATGGAACAAATGTTCTGTAATGGGCCAGATAAGTAAGTAAGTAACGATCCATGGGGGCTGTATCAAAACGTGAACCGATATAGCTCATTTTCAATACTAAACATAGTGAGAGTAATAGAAACTGCATCAAATTATTTACCTCTGTCTGTCGGACGAACGGCCTGACGGACAGAGGGATATGGTTATATCGACTTAGAATTTTATGCTTATCAAAAATATATCGTCTGCTCCGTCGGAAAAGGTCGTAAGTCCCTCTCAATAAATTTTTCAGGAGGAAGAAAAAACATTCCAGCGCTTTCTGTATTAAAGATTTTATTATGGTGGTAAAGGCAGTATTCTTCGTTTATTTATTCCGCTTCAATGCCTGTACTTTGTTTGATAAAATTCCGTCGCGTTTGGGAGATAATTGGATGTCTTTGGACTTACGACCTTTTCCTTGTACAGTTTTGTATTTTTGTAGAGACTTACGACATTTTCCTACAATTTACGGACGTTTTTAAAATAAAATATTTATACTTTACAAAACAATGTGGAAAGGGTATTATAAGTTTGTTTTATCCAATATTCGTGTAACATAGCGAAGTATTCGTCGTAGTCCCCCTCCCCTTGCCATTTTTTCATATCTTGACGAGATAAAGCGATCTAGCTATTTGCGTCCGTCCATCCATTAACAATTGTGATAAAACTCCAGGCCTCAATTTTGGACCGATCATCACGAAATTTTGTGGAGAGGTCGGGTTCCGACCAGAAGTGACCCCATTAGATGTTGGTTATGATCAAAAGGTGTGAAATGGACCAAATCCACAATTTTTTCCCGACTTTGTAGTTGTCCTGTAGATCGCAGTAATATTCCGATCGGAGTGACATTTTAAGAATTATTTGAGTTTAAGACAAAGAACAAGCCTGCAATTTAACATGGTGATGAGATAATTATTAACGGGTTTAATGGACCAAAATTTTTGGGTCTTATATATAAAAGACAATGTGTGAATGTTTGTATGTTCCGCATAGACTCAAAAACGGCTGAACAGTTTTTTTGAAAATTTCAGAGAATGTACAAGGAACAACCGAGGTGAAAATAGGCTTTGTATTTTTTTTTTTTTTTTTTTTTGTTTTTTTAAACGCTTTTTTGCAAAAGAGATGAAAGTATCGGTCAGAAAATAATTTGCGAGGCCCTAAGTACTTATTACATGTAATTTTCAGATTATGCACAGGGATGTCCCTTGGAGGAAGTAGGCTATATATTTTGATGAATTTCGCAGGAGCGGGTTACACCTGTGCCCTATTTATACCCTATACCACAATGTGGAAAAGGGTATTATAAGTTTGTTTTGGTAAAAATTCATGTAACAACGCGAAATATTCGTCGGAGACCCCTAATGTGGTATACCAATCTTCATATCTCGACGAGATAAAGCGATTTTGAGATGTGTGTCTGTCCGTCTGTCCATTATAAATTGTAAACACGCTCCAGGCCGCAATTATGGACCGATCGTCACGAAATTTTGTATGGGGGTCGGCTTCAGATCAGAATAGATCCCTATTCTTATTGGTGATGATCGTGAAATATTTAGCGGGTGAAATGGACCAAAAACATAATTTTTATCCAATTTTCTAGCGGCTCTGTAGGTCTCAATAATAGTCCGAACAACGCGTAATTTTAAATAAGGTAAGAGTATATCACAAAGGAGAAGCTTGCAATTTGAGATGGCGATCGGATAATATTTAGAGGGTTAAATGGACCAAAACTTTTGTGTGAAAATTGTGAACATTTTTAATATACAGCTTATATCTTAATTCCTGGAAGTGACATTCCGGACAAGTGAGATATACTTGAAAGTGGAACGCTTGACCTTTCAATTGATGCCAATTATGTTGGTGTGCATGATCAGATAACAGAGTTACAGCCTAATATATTCCGTTATTTGTTTGTAGTGTATTAATGAACTCTCTAGAAGTCGCAATTATATATCAATAGTCACGAAATTTTGCACCGGGTAAGAGTATAGGTCGAAAAAAATGCCTACAATTTTGAATGATTATCTGATATTCTTTAGCGGGTGAAATGGACCAATACTTTTGTATGAAAAATATATAAATTTTATTTTTGGTCGATATTTTAATTCCTTGAGGACATATGGTAAATTTCAAATTTCCTTTACAATTACATAGAAAAAAATTAAAAATTTTTTTGGCAAGCACATCCGCCATTTTTGGTACATGGGTTACGAAAAACATCGTGGTTTCAAATATGTTCGCGTTCACAAAATTCGGTGCTGCACTCAAAAGTTATATGCGGTTTTACTCTCTTGTAAAGAAAAAATATTTAAAAATTCCAATTGTGTTGTAATAAGAAAATGTATATATGAATCGTTACCAGCATTTGATATAACCGTAGATGCTAAAATAGTTGCTAAAATTATTTCTATTTTCGCGGAAAATCAAAAAATATTGAAGAAATCTTGGAATTCATTTTATTTATTCTAAATCAGAGTCCAAAAAATCTTTAAAAAATAATGTAAAAATACGTACAAAATCTAGACAACGCGTAGAAAAATGTGAGACCAAAGTTATAAAGATCGCGTTTATAACTTGCAACAACAAAGAACGGAAACTTATTGTTGGAAATTATTTCAAAAATATATTTTTGGTTAAATAAAAAAAATTTAAAAAAAATGTTGGGAGTTATTCTATTATTTCGATAAATTTCGATCCAAATCCTGAAGTATTTTGCTTAAACTTCTACGAGAAAAGTTATTAGTCATCGTGAAAGTATATTTGCTTTTTGTGATAAGCAATAGAAATAAGAAGTAGAAAGTAATATTGAAATTACAATCAAAGAAAAAACATAAAAGTTAAAAACCGTATAACCGAATTGGTTTAAATCGGTTGAGGTGCATGTGCTTTTCGGATACAGGGAGTCCATGTCTATCAATATGCATGGATTTTCCCATGTTTCATTCAGCGGCCAAAGTGTGCCATCAATTGCATCTTACTATTCAAAAAACCTTCAAGTGGGCAAAAATTACACGATGTGCATATGATGATAAGGTGCATCCGATTTCAATGGCCCCCTATTAAAAATACGTCAATATAAATTATTTTAGACAGATTCGTCAAGAACTGCGGATGTGCCACCGCATTCTATTTTGGGATAAATAGGGATATTACTCCCGAATCTTTGTAATTTGTGACACACCTTTTTGGCAAATATAATAATCGCGTATAAAGGATTGCGTTTATGTAAAAATAATCAAAGAAAATCGCGGTACAATTCGCGGAATTGTCAAAATATATTTTTGCAGATTTTCCTACTTTCAAGGTATCTATATCCGGCGTTTTAGTGGATGGATTCGACGCGGAAGAGCTCATTAGATCCGGCACGTAAAAAACTAAAATCACGAGGGGTTCAGGGGTAACTGTACGACAGTTGTAAATTTTAAAGCCAAAAAATAGGTTTCTTCAGAAAATTTACGCACCAAATTTTCGCCTTTGGACTCCTATTACTAGGAAGCTGTACGGAGCACACTCATGAGATATACTTCGAACGACGTGGAATCGCGAGTTCTACAATAGTTTGGATTATAATCTAGTTGCACCCTCTAATTATAAGAAAAATTCGAAAAACACTGAAATCAAAACTTCAAAATGTCAGCATCGATTTTAGGGGGATGCCGTGTATATATCCAAAAGTCATACACTAGAACCATGTTGCGCAAGGGGTATTGTTTAGTTCTTTCTTTGAGCACAGGTTCGAATTTTGCGTGGTTTGGCCAGAAATCAAAAAAGGACACAAAAAAACATGTTTACTTCAACACATTTTCCCATTTTTATAGCCTCCACCATATGGAGGGTATAATTAAATTTGTTATTCCGTTTGTAACACATCGAAATATTCGTCGGAGACCCTATAAACTATATATATTATTGATCAGCATAAAATTCTATGTCGATTTGGCCATGTCCGTCTGTCCGTCCGTCCGTCCGTCCGTCAGTCCGTCCGCCTGTCTGTTGAAATCAAGATACAGCTCGCAATTTTAAAGATAGAGAGGCAAAATTTGGTACAGAAGTTTTTATTACTTGCAGGATGGTTGGTATTGAAAATGGGATATATCGGTCCACGTTTTGATATAGCCCCCATAGAACGGTACCTCCCGATTTTCGGTATTTTCAAGGTTTTAGCCTCATGATGCTACCAAAATGGCTGAAATTTGGTACGTAGTCTTCTGTAGGGGTATAAAACTTTCCCCCAGCATTTTGTCGGTATCGGTTCACACCTTCATATAGCCCCCATAGAACGGTACCTCCCGATTTTCGGTATTTTGAAGGTTTTAGCTTCTTTATCCTATCAAAATGGCTGAAATTTGGTACGTAGTCTTCTTTAGGGGTATAAAACTTTTTACCTCCCGATTTTCGGTATTTTTAACGTTTTAGCTTCATTATCCAACCAAAATGGCAGAAATTTGGTACGTAGTCTTCTTTAGGGGTATAAAACTTTCCTCCAGAATTTTGTCGGTATCGGTCCACACCTTCATATAGCCCCCACAGAACGGTACCTCCCGATTTTCGGTATTTTCAAGGTTTTAGCCTCATGATGCTACCAAAATGGCTGAAATTTGGTACGTAGTCTTCTGTAGGGGTATAAAACTTTCCCCCAGCATTTTGTCGGTATCGGTTCACACCTTCATATAGCCCCCATAGAACGGTACCTCCCGATTTTCGGTATTTTGAAGGTTTTAGCTTCTTTATCCTATCAAAATGGCTGAAATTTGGTACGTAGTCTTCTTTAGGGGTATAAAACTTTTTACCTCCCGATTTTCGGTATTTTTAACGTTTTAGCTTCATTATCCAACCAAAATGGCAGAAATTTGGTACGTAGTCTTCTTTAGGGGTATTAAACTTTCCTCCAGAATTTTGTCGGTATCGGTCCACACCTTCATATAGCCCCCATAGAACGGTACCTCCCGATTTTCGGTATTTTTAAGGTTTTAGCCTCATTATCCTACCAAAATGGCTGAAATTTGGTACGTAGTCTTCTTTAGGGGTATAAAACTTTCCCCCAGCATTTTGTCGGTATCGGTTCACACCTTCATATAGCCCCCATAGAACGGTACCTCCCGATTTTCGGTATTTTGAAGGTTTTAGCTTCTTTATCCTATCAAAATGGCTGAAATTTGTTACGTAGTCTTCTTTAGGGGTACTAAACATTCCCCCAGAATTTTGTCGGTATCGGTCCACACCTTCATATAGCCCCCATAGAACGGTACCTCCCGATTTTCGGTATTTTTAAGGTTTTAGCTTCCTTATCCTACCAAAATGGCTGAAATTTGGTACGTAGTCTTCTTTAGGGGTACAAAACTTTCCTCCAGAATTTTGTCGGTATCGGTTCACACCTTCATATAGCCTCCATAGAACGGTACCTCCCGATTTTCGGTATTTTTAAGGTTTTAGCCTCATTATCTTACCAAAATGGCTGAAATTTGGTACGTAATCTTCTTTAGGGGTAAAAAACTTTCCCCCAGAATTTTGTCGGTATCGGTCCACACCTTCATATAGCCCCCATAGAACGGTACCTCCCGATTTTCGGTATTTTGAAGGTTTTAGATTCATTATCACACCGAAATGGCTGAAATTTGGTACTTAGTCTACGTTGGTGGTATAAAACTTTCCCCCAGAATTTTGTCGGTATCGGTCCATGCCTTCATATAGCCCCCATAGAACAGTACCTCTCGATTTTCGGTATTTTGAATGTTGTGGCCTCAATATTCCACCGAAATGGCTGAAATTTGGTATTTAGACTTCGTTGGGGTACTCAAACTTCCCCTTTAAATTTGTCGGTATAGGTCCACGCATTTATATAGCCCCCATGGAAAGGCACCTCCCGATTTTTCGTATTTTGAAGGTTGTGTCTTCAATATTCCACCAAAATGGCTGAAATTTGGTATTTAGTCTTCAATATGATATAAAACTGTTCGCCAGAAATATGTCTGTACAGGTCCACGCTTTAATATTGCCCCATTTCTGACTAAAATTCGTCTGTATAGGTCCACGTTTCGATTAGCCCCCATATAACGGTACCTCCCGATTTTCGTAATACTGAAGATTGTGACGTCTATATCCAACCGAAATGGCTGAAATTCGTTATTTCGTCTTCCAAGTGTTATAAAATATTCCAGAAGAGTATTATCAGTATAGGTCCACGTCTTCCTATATCCCCATAGAAGCGTACTTCTTGATTTTCGGTATTTTTTAAGTTTTCGCCACATTCTCTATAGGAAATTTGGTATTTAGTCTTCTTTGAGCCTAAAAACTGTCCGTCAGAAATTTGTCGGTATATATCGACGTTTTGAAATAGCCCCCATAGAATGGTGCCTCACATTGTTTTACCGAAATTGCTGAAATTTTCATA
The DNA here is from genome assembly GCF_047663935.1 of Musca autumnalis. NCBI lineage: Eukaryota > Metazoa > Arthropoda > Insecta > Diptera > Muscidae > Musca > Musca autumnalis. The sequence goes on along the minus strand of NW_027411755.1, from coordinate 143,369,021 downwards.
CACGAAAGGAAACTAATTATTCCATTTTACTTCAATACAACTTGTGGTGGAGGGTATAACAAGTTCGGCCCGGCCGAACTTAACGCCGTTCTTACTTGTTTTATATTACCACTAACGCAGCTTCCACGAAAATTATTTGTTATGGCCCATATTATAAGATCGTGGCTAAAACACTTCAATTAATATAAATATAATCATATTTTATAAAATATATTAACAGTTCGCGACTTATTAAATGGTGAACCTCAACTTCAACGATTGAAAAACTTTTTTGAATACTACCATATATATTTCGCAAAGTAGCCTACATATGGAAAAAAACTACTGACCTTTCCTCTGATGTAAATTGCAATAAAGTGTTTGCTAGATAACGGACCAACTGCCTAATATATAATGGGTTCAGTGTAGAGAACCACATTTTTATCCCATGCTACTTATTGTCTCTCCAAAAGTTTACCACGAAATATTCGTCCTAGACCCCTTATTTGGTATGCCGAAATTCATATCTCGACGAGATAAAGCGATTTAGCGATGTGTGTCCGTCCATTAAAATTGTAAACAAGCTTAAGAACGCAATTATGGAACGATTGTAACGAATTTTTTAAGGAGGTTGGGTTCGGGACAGAATAGAAATGATTAGTTTTTGGTGATGATCGTAAAATGTTCAGGGGATGAAATGGACCAAAAACTAAATTTTAACCAATTTTGTAGCGCCTCTGTAGGTCAAAATAATAACCCGCAAATCTTTAAACAAAGTTTGTGTTTATGTTGAAGAAGAAGCGTACAAACCAACGTGAAGATCAGATAATACTTAGCGGGTTAAATGGACTTTAACTTTTGAGTGAATTTGGTAAAAATTTCAATAACGTAGCGGTTAAACTACGGAAGTAGTAGTACTACACAAGTGGGTTTCATTACATTTTAGTTTGTGTGAACTAAATTTTCCTTTCCTGCTACAAAAATGTCTTTATCATGCTAGATAACTTTTTGGTTTTGGTCATAAGTATTATACATTACATCTCTGATATTTGATAATTAAATTTTCACAATCATTGAAAAGAAGTTCCGTGGAGAGAGATTGTCCAGGGATAGTGGTATAGGGTATCCCATGGTCGGCTCCGTCCGACTATAGACTTTTCTTACTTGTTTTTAAATGTGCTATATATATATAAAACTTACGAACTATTCCGTTTCCCCAATCCTGGGTACATATTTTAGCAATAAGACCCGACCACTCCCACTTTCTTAAATATGCTACAAATCAATGGAAATACCAGATGTTATGCATAACGATTTTTTGGTCTTATTGGAAAGCAAGTGGTTAGATTAGAAGGCAACATATCGATAGCTATAGTTTCATCAGGTATATAAGATACATTATAAGAAGGTGGACACAGTCGGCATGCCTCAAGTCATCAGTTATTTGGCGGTATGTTAAAATTGCATATCGACAACAACATTTCTGAAGATTTTTATACCCTCCACCATAATATGGAGGGTATAATTAAATTTATCATTCAGTTTGTAACATATCGATATATTCAGCGGAGACCCTATAAATTATATATATTCTTGATCAGAGTAAAATTCTAAGTCGGTATAGCCATGACCGTCTGTCCGTCTTTTGAAATTAAGATACAACTTGCAATTTTTAAGATAGATCTTCGTGATTTGGTATAGAAGTTTCTATTACTTCTAGGATGTTTGGTTTTGACGCCTTCATATAGCCCCCATAGAACGGTACCTCCCGTTTTCCGGTATTTTGAAGATGTGGCCTCAATATTCCTCCGAAATGGCTGAAATTTGGTATATATTCTTCGTTGGGGTATAAAACTTTCTCCCATAAATTTGCCTATATAGGTCCCCGCCTTCCTATAGCACCATAGAACGGTGCCTCCCGAATTTCGGTATTTTGAAGGTTAGGCACATTGTTTTACCGAAATTGCTGAAATTTGGTATCAAGTCTACTAATTGAAGTAAAATTTAATACAACTCATGGTGGTGGGTATAACAAGTTCGGCCTGGCCGAATTTAACGACGTTCTTACTTGTTATTGATAGTCACTTGCATATCCCAACTAATTTGCTATGCAAAAAAATATAATTGACATAAGAAAAGGTAACATAAACTGTTTCAAGGGCCAGCAACGTGGACCGGTTCGGCTAATATTTTTAATGTAAAACATGACACGTTGTTCATACGACCTTGTATCTTTGCCTTACGACCTTTTCCTTCAATTAAATTTCATGATTAATTCCGTTAATGTGGTTACGTGGTTTCTTAGCTACATTGTAATCCCAAATAGTGTTCTTTTTTGTCTTCCCAAGTATTTCTGCCCCAACTCCCTTTATCTTTTGTTTTTGTCTGCAAACCATATAGAATCTTCAGCATGTAATGTCTTCCTGAGTTTAGGAAGTTTATCATCAGAGCTTTCAGAATCGCCGTGAAAACCCGTCTAATTCCATTCCAAATTCATACTGCTCTTTGTTAGCAAAAACCAGTTTAATAACATTCAATCAATTATTATTTTAGAATCATTTAATAATATAAACATTGCACTTACCCGTCCGTTAGAAGGTATTAATTTATTGAATTCAGAATACAAACTAATCTCGTTATGTGAATAAATGTCCCTAGAGAAACCACAAAATACCAGTTGATAAAGTTAAGTAAGATATACGACAGAAAAAACAGTAAAAATTTTGATTTTTTTTACAAATTTTTCAATATATGAGGTACTTGAACACATACAGCATCCCAATTAGTATCAATGAAAAGGTCATCTTTCATAATCAGTTCGATTATAGGTGAAAATAGATTTCAAATGTAAATGTTCGTTGCAATATAGAATTTATCACATTTTTGTTCAAAAGTTTGGTCTACAGGCTCCGCCAAATATCATCCGATTATCATCCAAAGGTGTAGGCTAGTTCTTTACATTGTACCCCAACCATGGATGACGTTAAACATTATATCTGAACTACATTAGCACTAGTATTCTTTTAAAGTATACATTTTCCTGTGGACTTACGTCCTTTTCGTACTCAAATTTGTACGTTTTGTGCACTTACGACCTTTTCCGACAAGGGCAAAACATATAGAAAAAAGCGACATACTACTATTTTCTTTGTATCATACGACGTGTTTTGACTTGTACTATCATCCTGTAACAAAAACGCGATTTCCAAAAAAAGTGGACTTACGACCTTTTCCGGCGGAGCAGACGATATATACTTTATAGGGTCTTCGAAGAATATTTCGATTATACCCTCCATATTATGGTGGAGATTATAAAAAGGCTGACTATAATTGTTCCACAAAAATCCCATGCGGGACAAGGGAGACTTCTCTCATATCAGCGAGTGCACCCCGATTCATATTAGCTCAATGATATGGGATCTGCTGTTTATCGCCGAGTTCGAACGGCGTGTCTTAAGACACCACTTGCAGAGAAGTTTTACATGGCTGAAATACCCAGGAAATGTCGCCAACATTACTGAGGGGTATTTTTCCACCGTTGAAATGCTTGATGTTGCCTGGCCGGGGAATCAAACCCCCGACCTTCAATGTGCAAAGCGGGTGTGCATACCATTGCACCACGGTGGCAACCAAAAAAGGCTGACTGCCAAAGTCAAAATTTAAATTTGTAATGAATGGACCTACATAATTGGACTCAAACATTAAATTAAATTTTTGCTCGAATTAGACAAATGTCGTATGGAACACTCAGGCATCACGCCGTTTGCTAGTCGGATGTGTGAGGTCAGTGTCGGTATGTCTTCTGTGTAATTGAATTTATTTGTACCACATTGCACTGAACATTTCTGAAAATCACAAACCTTTTCCTAAAATTTGAAAGAATGAAAAACAAACTTATTTTGTATGTATATGTTTTTAATCATAAAATTATTTCGTGTATGCCGATTTATTATTGTCATAATCCTAACCTTAACAGTAATAATAATAATGGGTAAGTATATAAAATAAAATTGAAAAAAATATGAGATTTAAAAAAAAAACTATTTCCTAAACAAACCAAGACCACCTCCAAAAGGTCTGCTTGTTGTTCTATCACGACGACTTGGATTATTATTAACTTCACTGCTGGTTAGAGATGATCCAAATAAGTTTGTCAAAGGATTTGTATTTGATGATTCCTGTGACGAAGTTTGACCGCCACCACCCAACAATCCAAGACCTCCACCACCACCACCTCCCAAGATGTTAGTGCCTTTAGTTACGTCACCTAAACCTTTAGATATGCCACTCACAGTATCGGTTACACCTTTCAAAACGGAACCTAATCCCTTACAGGTTGTAGAAGTCAGCGGGCTTAAAGACGCTCCCAAAACAGATAATTCACAAAAACGGAAATCAGATGAAGTTTGCAAATTTGTGTCAACTTTAAGGAATGGTACACCTTTGCCAGTTACACTCTTGAATAGGTTATCGGTGAAGGCACCTTGTTTGGTGTCCTCTTTAAAAGTTGTGGCGAAACGTACCAACATATCAATGAGATTTTTGCGTACTTTTATATCTTCTGGCGACTTGAGACGAGTTTTTGGTTGGGGATTTCCAAAGAGGTCATTGCAATCGAAGAGATAACCCAGTTCATCGCCATGACCCACAACCGAAGTGTCTTCATTTTCTTCATCCCCTACAATGGGTAGGCCGCGTAGGAAATTGAGGCCTCTTGAAGTGGTGCCATTGTACTCAAAGCTATACATAAAAGCTGGAGCTAACTGAGACCAGGATTGTGTGGTTAAGACTGCAGGTAAATTGAACAAAACATCTGTAGTTGATTGAGTGATCTGCAAAGGAGGAGATAGTTAGAGTTGTACATTTTGAAATATTTCATTATATTTACCTTATCAACTATTTCGTGGATATTTAAACCCTTGGGAATCTGCAGAACTTGTTCAAGAGTGGGAGTCAACGCACTTGCCAATCCTGGCAGTTCTGGCTTGGCAATCTTACCCGTTATAGAATCAATACGCAAAAACGAAGACAATTGCATTATAGTATCTGTCAAAGAACCCAAAAATTTATCCGCTGATCCGAAAATGTCGTTGATTTTATCCAAAGTAAAAGCATTGCCGGTTTCATGTTTTACCACTCCCGTCAAAATGGGAATTGGTGTAAAGTTTCCACTCTTTAGCTGTTGATCAGGTATGTCTTCAATTAAACTTGGTAAGGCTCGTCTATCACTCTTACCCTCAATGTGTGGCTCGAAGCCCACACTTCCACTCAAACCTCTTATCATGGCTCGTCCAGCTAAACGTTCTGTTTGAATTTTCGAATCATTTGAAATTATATCCTCAGCTCTTTTCTACACAAACAAAATGAGAAGTAAAAGAAATATATAATTGCTTTTGCGTGATAACAATGAAATTTTATTTCAAACACAAACCTTTCTCAGACATTTAACAATTTCAGTTTCATTGCCTGCTGCACAACCATTTATCAAAGCCATCTCCTGAACACTTTGCACCGGATCTTTGTCTGTGGCATATTGCGAGAGAGATGTACCCGACATGGCTACTACTCCACTAACATCTCCTCCACTTCTTGCCGACCTGGACATTGACAAATACATGGCACTTGCAGCCCCCGAACCATGGCCCACAACCTTAACTTGTTTGGGATCACCACCGAAATACGAAATGTAATCAGTGACCCAACGCAAAGCAGCTGCCATATCAAAAATTGCCAAGTTACCATCAAATTGTTTCGTACCGTCTCCCATAATACCCAAGGAACCCAAACGATATTGCGGAGCAACAACAATGAGACCATTTTGGGCAATAGGTGTGGCATCATACTGGGCAGCTGAACCAAAGCGAAAACCACCAGGATGTATCCATACTATGACTGGCAATCCTGTTGTTTCATCTGGCATCTGAGGCGTATAAACGTTAAGCAACAAACAATTTTCATCTCCAACAACACGATTTCGGTTATATGGATCAGGTTGTAGACATGGTGGGCCATGATTCTTGGCATTTACTTCACCCGCCAAACGCTTATAAATTGGTCGGGCATAACGATTTTCTCCCGTTGGTGGTTCAGCATAATACAATCCAAGGAAACTATAAATTCCAGTATGAGGACTGCGATAACCCTCAACACGAGCATCGCGTTCAAAAATTCGTGTGAAAACAACCGGATCATCTGGTGGTGGTGCTTTGGCTGGATGACCACCAACCACACGCTTAACACGTCCGGCTTCGGTCAAGGTCAGTGTACACAACAGCAACACTGCAATTTCCCAACGGCACATCGTTATCGTTTAATCCACTCCACTTTGTACCAACCGTTATTTAGTCACCGTTTCACTTTACTCGCCAATAGTCCACGGACCACTGAAATAGAACGTCACACAACAAAACCATAATACTTGACGTCCAAAAACCTAAACTAAAAATGCATATCCCTCTCCCAAACAAAGTATTCTCCGTCTGACAATATTTACTAAGCAAAGCTTTGCAAACTGCTTAGCATTCTTTATAGAATTTCGTTTTTTTTTATTTTTGATAAAGCTTCGAATCTCTTCCTCTTTGTTTAATTTCAAGTCACATACAATTTACAACTGCAATTATTTCGCTCATCATCATCGTCGCCATCACCCTACAGTTGTGGCTTGTGTTATCAGAACCTGTTTAGGTGTAACAAAGAATATGCCTACATGTGTATCGACTTTTATATTTTTAGATACTAGTTTACCTCGACAGGATCAACGATTCATTGACCGCTGCTCTTGGATAACAATGCCGTTGTCGTGCTTCATTTAACTGTCATAAAATAAAGTGATATTTAACCGGTTAAATGGTTAATATTGGGATAACAATTTAAAGTTGCAGTTGTCACTCTGCTGAATTCTATACAGAATATGATTAACAAAATATCGAACGTTATCCCCTGTTAGAAGGATCTACTTAGTATATCAATACATATAATTAAAGCATGTAAAAAAGCGTTAAGTTCGGCCAGGCCAAACTTGTTTACCTCCACCACAAGTTGCATTGAAGTAAAATGGAACAATTAGTTTCGTTTATGAAGAAGACTAAATACCGAATTTCAGCAAGTTCGTTAAAATAATGTGGCTAACCTTCAAAATACCGAAATTCGGGAGGTACAGTTCCATGGCGGAAAGTTTTAAGACTCAAAGAAGTCTAAGTATGAAATTTCCGATATTTCGGTAAAACCTTCAAAATACCGAAAATCAAGAGATACGCTTCTGTGAGGGATATAGGAACCCGCGGTCCTATTCTTATAATCCTCTTCTGTAATATTTTATAACCCCATGGACAACTAAATAACAAATTTCTGTCTTTCGGCTATATCGACATATACCGACGAATTTCAGTCAGAAAGTCTTTTATCTCCAACAACAACTAAATACCAAATTTCAGTCATTTCGGTGGGTTGCTATGGCCACAACCTTCAAAATACTGAAATTCGGGAGGTACCGTTCTATGTGGGCTATATGAAGGCGTGGACCTATACCGACAAATTTCTGGGAGAAAGTTTAAATCCCCAACGAAGACTAAGTACCAAATTTTAGCTATTTCGGTGTGATAATGAGGCTAAAACCTGAAAAAGTACCGAAAGTCGGGTGGTACCGTTCTATGGGAGCTATATAAAGGCATGGACCTATACGGGTACATTTCATATGGAACATTTACAGGCTGTTTCTGTATGTCGAAACGAAAAAGTGTGCGAATGAAACACGTCCAAACTTTCGTTTTCGAAATATGTTTACCTTTCCTTTTGCTTCAAAACAAAAAACAAATTTGAAAAACACACACGAGTTTGGAAGTATTCTTTCTTTCTTTCGACATACAGAAACAGGCTGTTAGTATCCCAAACGAAGACCAAATACCAACTTTTAGCCATTTCGGTGGAATATTGAGGCCACAACTTTGTAATTATCGGAAATAGGGAGGTCTCGTTCTTTGGGGGCTATACTAAGGCGTGGACCTGTACCGACAATTTTCTATGGGGAAACTTTTATACCCCAAGCTAAGACTAAATAACAAATTTCAGTACTTTTGAGGAATATTTAGGCCACAACTTTCAAAATACCGGAAATAGGGGGTACCGTTCTAAGGGGGGCTATACTAAGGCGTGGACCTATACCGACAAATTTCATATGGAACGTTTAGTACCCCGAATGAAGACCAAATACCAAATTTCAGTCATTTCGGTGGAATATTCAGGCCACAACCTACAAAATACCGGAAACAGGGAGGGGGCTACTATAGCGTGGACCTACTCCAGCAAGATTCTGGGGGAAAGTTTTATACCCCCAATGAAGACTAAATACCAAATTTCAGACAATTCGGTGTGATTATTGAGACTAAAACCTTCAAAACGATATAACCTATTTGCAATACCAAACATCCTAGCAGTAATAGAAACTTCTATACCAAATTACAAAGCTCTATCTTGCGAGCTGTATCATAGAATTTTAGCCTCATCAGGAATATATACCTTATAGGATCTCGTTGTGTTACAAACGGAATGACAAATGTATTTATACCCTCCATATTATGACGGGAACGGAATGACAAACAAGTAAAAAAGCGTTAAGTTCGACCGGACGGAAGTTTTTGTACACTCCAACCGTGAAATATTCTGAACTTTTATGCAATAATTAGTTTTCTTTCTGTTTTTTACCAGCTAAAAACTTAAAAATACCTGAAATCGGGCGGCACCGTTTTGTTGGGGCTATAACACACCATGTGCCTATGTACACAATGTTTATACCCGTTCTTTCGTTAGGGGTATACAACTTAAAATTATTGGTGCAATTCTACTGTACCTTCCGATTTTCGGTTTTTCGAGGGTTGAAACCACATTTTCTCATCGAAATTACTGAAATTTGCTATATATTCTTTCATGTTGGAAAAAAATTTACCCCGGAAATTTGTCCGTCTTGGCCCACGTTTTGATATAGCCCCCACAGAACGGTAGCTTCTGATTTTTGGTACTTTGAAGGTTTTAGCTTCATTATCCTACAGGAATATGTAAAATTCCGTAAGTTGTCTTCGTTGGGGATACACAGCATTCCTGCAAAGAATTATCGGAAAAGACCCACGTTTTGATATAGCCCCAATAGAACGTACCGCCGATTTTCATTACTTGAAATTGTTGAAAACAGGGGATTGTTTGTAAAGAGGCAAGTTTTAATATACATACCTGCCATTGAAGAAATATTGCGGGTTCATAGAAATGGTTACAAAACCTCCACTCAGAAAATGGTCAATAAAGGTTAATATTTTGGTATGTACGCAGGTAGCTCCTGAATGGGTATAATACATCCATGTCTCATTGGTATCAAACCTTGCTTACAAGAAAGTGATATATGTACATACTCCAGTTAGTACATTCCACTTCTCCTAAGAATAAGCCATAGCGTGGGGCAGAATTGTTGGCGTATATGTCGAATGGAAATATGCTGTGTTTATGTTCGGCCCGAACATAACGTCTTTTCTTCCTCTTTAAAGTACATGTCCAGATATCACACACTAACTTCCCGTTAAAAAGTTTTGCATTATTTTTGCCTTATTAAGTTTTCAATTTAACACACCAGGACCGATTTTGATAAAAAGATTTATCTCAAAAACCTTTTTATGTTATTTGTATACCAATTATTAATTAATTGAAATAAATTCCCCCAAAAAGAAGAATAACTCGTATCCGCGAGTGCTGATTAGACTTGCATGGAACATTTTTAAATCAAAAATTGTCTACGGCTCCTTTTTTCGAAACTGGTTGTATATCCAGCTATTGTGAGAAACTTATATTCTTTTATGTCATTAAAGCACCAAAACTTTACCATTTTACCGTACGCTCGATACAAAAACTTGTTGAAATAATTATGGTGAATATATATCAAAAGAATACAGAAAATATACGACGGACCTTGTAAAAATTGCATAATTTGAGGACTTTATGCTGTAATTACCTTGATTCCATCATGAAAAAGAATATACATATTGAGGCTAAGCGAAATATTCTTTTTCTAGCTTTTATAAATAAAACACTGTTACTTAATTTTTTTAATTATTTATAATTTTTTAACTTTTTAGTAAATAAATTTTTTTGACCACTGAGGACCCCGTAACCAAATTACAGCAAATTTAGGCCGAAATTGTAGATAAAAACATTAAAATGTCTGAAATCGGGTGCTACCGTTATATGGGGGCTATACCAAAACCTGGATCCACGTCCACAAATTTTGGTGGGGAAGTTTTTGTAAAATTGGGAAAGCCAAAATAAGATAAAATCCTCAAAATACCTGAAATCGGGTGTTATCGCTATATGAATGTCATAGGAAAAAATGTACCCATATTAGTTTTGGTTTCATATTGGTATTGTCATCCAAATCTGAAGAGTGTGCAAAGTTTTAGTACGAATGGTCAACTGCAACTGTGTTAAAAATAGGTGTGTCTTTTTACTTACTAAATGCTGCTGAGACATTTTTTCAGCAACTTTTCCTTTATACAACTGTAAAAATTTGCAACATTAGTAATAATTATTACTAATTATCACGTAAAAAGACACAGCTAATGAGTTACTAGATTTGAACTAAACAGACAGGCAACAAAGCAAGTTGAATAAAACACTGTAAAAAAAGAAAACCTTTTTATCAGGAAACGGGCGATACAAAGTACGACTCGTAGACTCCGAATCCTACTCACAGTACTGTTTGGTCTTTGCAAAAACACGGTCGAAAAACTATCTCTAAAAATTTTTAGCTAAGTCCTGAAAAAATAGGTTAAGTTGAAGAAACTCCATCTGATACATCAATGGTTTTTGTGCCGGGTTATTTCAATCTTAATTGTACGAGTAGACGTTTATGCACTCGATGACATTAAAAACTTTCCAAGGACTATGCCTTCTGTCGGCACAGCGGAGGCAAACTTATGTAAATTTTTAGTTTTTGTTTTCTGAAAAAAGTAAAAAAGTATCCTGACTGTGTAAGTTGAGACTTCTATCTATAGCCAGGGTCAGGCACCATACTTTTCTATTGCATACTTTACGGGGTGGCATTGTGTGAGTGCATGCTTTTTCAATGGGTTGAATTGTGTGTGTGGAGAGAGCAACGGTAAATGAGCACACGGGCGCCTAATCGCCTGACGCTGCCTATAGCAGAGACGAGCTTCTTTGCAAAAACAGTAAGTGAGGGCGCCCACTGAGTTGTTTCTGCATTTGCTTCTCTGTCTCTCTTACAGTGTAAGTGAATGAAAACAATACATACACACATACTAAAACTTTAATGGAAATTCTTGGGCGACGCTGATCTATTGCCATTGCGTTCGCGCTTGGCACGGCGGTGCCGATGTTTTTCTGCAATTTACACCCATACGACGAACAAATGTTTTGATTTGTTGAAAATTGTCTCTGAGTGGGGTTTGTTGTGCGTTGTGTCAAATCAAAGGCGTCAACTCCCAAGATTTTTTTCAGAAAATCTTAATTTTTCTTCGAACTTTTTCAGAATTTCTCTCCGAATTCGGACCGATTTTCTTAAGGAAATCAAAATTTTCCTCAGAATTTTCAGAATTTTTTTCCGAATTCGGACCGAATTTTGTCAGAAAATCTGATTTTTCGATAATATAGTTAATCGAGTTTTATGACCTAAGGAGATTATATTGAAAAATTGATATCTAGCAAAGTCCTACAGACACATCTACCGCTATGCGACGATCGTTTCGTTAGCTGGTTAGGCTAACATCCTCAGGCATATTAGATGTTGTTGTTGCTAGACAATTTTCGCCATTTGGAGCCCCTATTAATACATCCAAGATTGAAAATTTGCATTTGTGAATTTCAAATTGAATCTTTTTATTTCCAAAGACGACTCATTTGTCCCCCTTCTAGTCCAGAAATCAATGGTTTTTTTTCCATCTAGACTGTATATGTCTTTCACATCGAAAGATTTTAAGTGGATTGTGGTTCAGAACGCTAAGACGTCGGCAGCATTGTCTGTTAGTTGGTGACGACCTAAGTTCGAATCCCAGCCGGGCTCAGCTGAATTTTTATTTTTAAGTTTTTTTGCCTATTTAGGGGCGAAGGCCATTATTGGTGAGATTTTTAATTAATTTAATTAAACGAGCTTTGTGACCTAAGGACATTATATTGAAAAATTTATATCTAGCGAAGTCCTACACACACATCAACCGCTATGCGACGATCGTTTCGTTAGCTGGTTAGGCTAACATCCTCAGGCATATTAGATGTTGGTGTTGCTAGACAATTTTCGCCATTTGGAGCCCCTATTAATACATCCAAGATTGAAAATTTGCATTTGTGAATTTCAAATTGAAGCTTTTTATTTCCGAATTGATTTTTCTCCGAATTTTCCAAGAATTTACCTTCGAATTCGGACCGAGTTCGTCGCGAAACTCTAATATTTTTTTAGAATTTCCTTAGAAAATTCTTTTGGATTCCGTGACCAAGTCCATACAACGAATTCGGCATCAGAATCGGATTTTTGTACAGAAATTCTGTCCGAATTCGAAATAAAATGTTAGCTAAGACATTAACCCTTTGCAATGACATTATCATTACGACGATAGTTTTAACACGTTGGTTGTGATTTCGAGTCTCGGACAACATCAAGCCTATTGTAAATAATTAATCTTATATATTTAGAAAAATTTGTATAAATAAAAACACAAAATTCATCTCTATTGGATCGATGGAATGGGTTCAAATGCTGATGAAAAGATCGGATCTTTCACGACTTCCTTTGCATTGGTTCAAATGCTAATGAAAAGATCGGATCTTTCACGACTTCGTTTGAACCAATGCAAAAGATGTCATGAAATCACGTCATCGCATGGAACCCCTTCCTTCAAATTTTGCTGGGGGGTATTATGTCTTTGTGCATTTGTATGTAACATACAAAAGAAAACGAAACAGACCCATAGTTCCTTTGGGGATATACATATAATCACTTTCTGAGTCGATTTATGCATGTTCGTCCGTCCGTCTGTCCATGTATTTTTGTTCGCAACGTACAGTTCGCATTTTTTGTCCGATTCAGCTGAAAATTGGTAAATATACTATTTTAGCCAAAGGAAGAACGCTATTTATTTTGGTGAAAGTCGGTTCAGATTTGGATATAGCTCCCATATATATTTTCGACCGATTTGAGGTATTTGCTGCCCCAAACACGATATATACGTCTGATTTTGATGAAACTTGGAATGTGTGACTGAATTCGGACTAGAGGTAAGCGTGCCAAATTACATCGAAATCAGTTCAGATTTGGATATAGCTCCAATATAAATGTTCGCGGTATTTGCTGCACCAAACACGCTATATACGTCCGATTTTGATGAATCTTGGAATGTGTGTATTTGTGTCCGATTGCACGTATTTACTGCACCAAACACGCTACATATGTTTGATTTCAATGAAATATGGAGTGTGTCACTGAATTCTGTCTAAAAATTAATGTGCCAAATTACATCGAAATCGGTTCGGATTTGGATATAGCTGTCATATATATTTGCGGCCGATTTGACGTATTTGCTGCACCAAACACCCTATATCTGCTTAATTTTGATTTGAAATTTGGAATGTGAGACGGAATTTTGTCTAGTAATAAGGGTACCATATTATATAGAAAGCAGTTCAAGTTGATTTATATCTCCTATATCTGTTTTACATATTCAGAGTGGTGTAGGGTATCATATAGTCAGCCCCGCCCTACTATGAACCTTTCCTTACTGGTTTTAATTTACGTTACTATTTTAATTATTAAATATCATTCAATGTTCCACCTACAATAAGGTATTCATTTCGTCGACCACATTCAGTCTGTGATTATTATACCCTCAGCCTTTAGGCTATGAAGGGTATATACACTTTCATACGGGCAAAATGTGCCTCATCGAAATAATGGTTTTAGACCCCAATTATGTTTGGACGAAATGTGTTTCAGACAATTTGGAGTCGATTGAGCAATGTCCGTCTGTCTGTCTGTCTGTCTGGCTGGCTGGAGCGCACGATAACTCTCGAAGGGATGAACCGATTCGGTTAAAATTTTGGCTTTCGTAATATTTTGTCCAAACTTAGTTTAAGTTCGAAGATGAGCTATATCGGTCCACTCCTTCCGGTACCTCCCCCACAAAAGTTCGAAAATGTTCGGAAAATTTGTACGCACGATAACTCTTAAAGGGTGTAACCGATTTGGTCCATACTTTGCCCATCGTGGAGCGTGTACCAGACTTAGATCAGGTTTTAATATGGACTTAATCGGTCCACTCCGTCGGGTACCTCCCACACAAAATTTTGGAAAAGTTCAGTTTAGAAACATCTCTCGAATCGCTTTGATTTTTGCTTTAGCAACTTGTATTCACTGCCCTCCATACGACGGTATAAGTTTCATCAGGGGCAAGTCCATACTTCCTGAGAAAATAGCCTGAAAGTTGCAAAAAACCCCTATGACACCGTGTGAGGAGGTTGGAGGGCAAAATAACTCTCGAACAGGTCTGCCGATTCGGTCCAAAGTTTGGCCTTAGTAATATTTTGTCCAAACATAGTTTAAGTTCGAAGATAAGCCATATCGGTCCACTCCTTTAGGTACCTCCCCCACAAAAGTTCCAAAATGTTCGGAAAAATTGTGCGTACGATAACTTTTGAAGAGAGTGGCCGAATTGGACCATACCTTACACATCCTAATGTATCTACCAGATATAGATCAGGTTCAAATATGGACTATATTTGTCCACTCCATCCGGTACCTCCCACTGAAAATTTCGGATACATGTTCACTTTAAGACCTGCTTTCGAATCCCTTTGATTTTTGTTGAAGCAACTTGCATTGCTGCCTCAATTGCGATGGTAAAAGTTGTTTCAGGGGCAAGTTCATACTTCTTGAGCAAACATCCCTGAAGTTCTAAAAAACCCCATGGTACCATATGTATTGGCTGGAGATCCATTCTTTTTAGTATCTCCTCCGCAAAACTTTTGATATTAAATCCTAATCAACATTTTTGTCAGTTCAAACGCCCAAAATTCTTAAAACTCCCTAAATACATGCGTTTTTTGGAAAAAAAAAATTGTTTCAATATACACAGGCTGAGGGTATATCTCTGTCGGCAAAGCCGACTGATACTTTTTTACTTGTTTTTATTTAAAGTGTGTGTTTCATTTTTTCGCGTATGACTTAATATAATTGTATTTAATTTCGTTTGTTTTATCGCTAAGAGAATTTAATTCGATATTCATGGCATGTTTGTTTTACTAAGATAAAGCTTTGAATTCAAGCTTTATAATTTAGTTGTTTGTTATTTCCAGTTCTGCCATAAGTTAAAACGAAAACAACAACAACAACAGTAAACACAAGTTTATATTATTAAAATTTTGAGCCGCCAAATGTTGACGATGACATTAAAGATGCACACAACACAACGCAGCAGAGCTGCTACGTTCTGTAACCGGTATTTTATTTATTGTTCACGCTATCAGCGGTGTTCCATTCCATTGTTTTATTCAAAACTGACGACAAATGAGTGAGAGAAATTTTGCCGCTTATGTTTTGATTTGAAACAATATAAAAATCCAATAAAAATGTGTGTGATTCAGAATGTTTTGCCGGCTGAATTTTGTTGTCGTCATAGATAATTGTTTTGACTGTTTGGGTTTTTTATTGGGTGGGGAAAATTGTATTGTTGGATATTCCAAATGATGATTAGCGTTGTTGTTAGTCGAAACTGGCTCAAATGATTTTTCAGAGAAATCGATCACAGAGCGAATTGTTTAACCAAATTGTGTACATATAACAATGGGTAGGTACATAAAAATAAATGAATGACAACAACAATTAAAATGTTACTTTAGAAGTTGACAAAACTGGTTGTTGTTCAAAAATCATTTCCATATTTGGTTTAAAGTTTCATTAACAAAACAACAAAACAACGACTAGATTAAGCCGGACTATTTTGAAAAGCAAGCGGCTTCTATCGTCATCCCAAATAAAAAACGCCAACCCTCCTATTTTCACATCGATATTTAATGCGATTTCGGCAATTTATTTGCCATTAATGCATTTGACCCACTTATGCCCGTAATTTCTGGCCCTAGGTAACCGGGTAGGTAGCTACCTATTAGTTATCTTTACCTACGCGTTTGGTAATTTCTACATGCCATTTACCGAGGCGTGTAAATTTTTAAAACATGTGGTAACATTGTTGATTTTCATTCATGATTTCGTAAAAACATTGCCACATATAACTGTTTTACAATTTTTAACACATTGGCAACGATCAACCAGGCAAAATCCTTGGTGTAAGTAACACGGCCGTTTTCGACCCGGTAACGTTACCTATGGATTGAAATTATGAAATTTTGCTTACACGGGGGATATCTATGAACTCATAGATAACTACGCGTAGAAATTACGGGCATTAGCGCCAGGATTTTTTTTTGGGAAATTTCAAATTTTTTTATTGAATGCAGTTTTATTTTCATTTTTTAACATTTTTTAAAAAATAACTTTTTTTCTTAAAACTTGTAGTTTTTCCGGAATCGGGTGTCCGTTAAAACGGATGGAACGGTACCCAGCAAAAATTCGGATCCATTAGTCCATGGTAGAATAAAGTAAAGGTAGGCCACAGCTCACAGCTGATTACAATTTTTTTCTTTTTATGGCCTAATCTGTAAAAAGCAGGGTTGACATTTTGTACTGTTTTTGTCATTATGCAATCATAAAGGTAGATGTATCGCTGAATTGTTCCAACAAAAAACTTCTGCTTTAACACTATATCTTAAAATTGAAAACAAGGACAAAAACGTGTATACGCGTTCCATAATAAAATTGTTGATTTTTTAGCAAAACTTACGAATGAAAGTTTTATCAAATATTCATATTAATTTAAATTTGTTCCAAAAGTACGGGAATGTAAAAACTAAAATTTTTGTAAAAATTCTGCTGACATTTATCTGCAAATCGGATGCCAGCAATCACGATGTCAGATTAGCCAAATTGACAAGTAGTAGAAAATAAGTGAATGACATTTTTTCACTGTCATAAGTTTGGGAAGAACTTTTGCGGTTTTTGGAACACTTTACCAACAAGAATATTCTGGAGCCTAGCTAAAGAAATGTTTTTACACTATATGGCACTTTTAACATATAAAAAGTGAAGCTCTAAGTTCCATATGTTTTTGTAATACGGGATAGCTATGCTGGTACATCTACCATTATTATTGTACCATGCCATTTGACGTTTTAAGCCATGGCTGCAGGGTGGAATTTCTCAGTGATTTTCATACCTGGCCTACCTCTCCTTTATTGTACCATGCATTAGTCATTACGTAACCCATTAAAAAGTAATGTAAACAAGCTTCTTTTCGCATCACAAGTAATCTGAAAAGTAATGGGATACTTTTTAAAAAAATTAATTTGCTCCTCACTAAGTAATGAGGACGGTGGCACAGTGAGTGGGTGTCCGACTATAACTCCTAGGGTTGTGTGTTCAACGCTCTCTGTAGGCACGCGAGTTTTTTTCAATTAAAAAATAACAGTTCGTGGTGCACATGTGCACTGCACATTTCAGTTCTTAAGCAACCCTTCCCAGCAAAAACTCGGATCCATTAGTCATTACGTAACCCATTACAAAGTAATGTAAACAAGCTTCTTTTCAGATTACAAGTAATCTGAAAAGTAATGGGATACTTCTTAAAAAAATTACAAGGCAAACCTACTTACTTTGCTCCTCAATAAGTAATAAGGACGGTGGCACAGTGAGTGTGTGTCCGACTATAAATCCTAGGGTTGTGTGTTCAACGCTCCCTGTAAGCACCCGAGTTTTTTAATTAAAAAACAAGTAAGAACGGCGTTAAGTTCGGCCGGGCCGAACTTGTTATACCCTCCACCACATTTTGTATTGAAGTAAAATGGAATAATTAGTTTCCTTTCGTGTATGAAGAAGACTTAATACTAAATTTTAGCAATTTTGGTAAAACAATGTGAGGCACCATTCTATGGGGGGTATTTCAAAACGTCGATCTATACCGACAATTTTCTGACGGAAAGTTTTTAGGCGCAAAGAAGACTAAATACCAAATTTCCTATATTTCGGTAAGAGTAGCCACATTCTCTTACCGAAATATAGGAAATTTGGAAATTTTTAAAAAATACCGAAAATCAAGAAGTACGCTTCTATGGGGATATAGGAAGACGTGGACCTATACTGATAATACTCTTCTGGAATATTTTATAACACTTGGAAGACGAAATAACGAATTTCAGCCATTTCGGTTTTATATTGACGTCACAATCATCAATATTACGAAAATCGGGAGGTACCGTTCTATGGGGCTATATCGAAACGTGGACCTATACCGACGAATTTTAGTCAGAAATGGTGCAATATGAAAGCGTGGGCCTGTACAGACATATTTCTGGCGAACAGTTTTATATCACATTGAAGACTAAATACCAAATTTCAGCCATTTTGGTGGAATATTGAAGACACAACCTTCAAAATACGAAAAATCGGGAGGCACCTTTCCATGGGGGCTATATGAAGGCGTGGACCTATAGCGACAAATTTAAGGGGAAGTTTGAGTACCCCCATAAAGTCTAAATACCAAATTTCAGCCATTTCGGTGGAATATTGAGGCCACAACGTTCAAAATACCGAAAATCGGGAGGTACCGTTCTATGGGGGCTATATGAAGGCATGGACCGATACCGACAAAGTTCTGGGGGAAGTTTTATACCACCAACGTAGACTAAGTACCAAATTTCAGCCATTTCGGTGTGATAATGAAGCTAAAACCTTCAAAATACCGAAAATCGGGAGGTACCGTTCTATGGGGGCTATATGAAGGTGTAGACCGATACCGACAAAATTCTGGGGAAAATTTTTGTACCCCTAAAGAAGACTACGTACCAAATTTCAGCCATTTTGGTATGATAATGAAGCTTAAACTTTCAAAATACCGAAAATCGGAAGGTACCGTTCTATGGGGGCTATATGAAGGTGTGGACCGATACCGACAAAATTCTGGGGGAAAGTTTAATACCCCTAAAAAAGACTACGTACCAAATTTCAGCCATTTTGGTAGGATAATGAAGCTAAAACCTTAAAAATACCGAAAATCGGGAGGTACCGTTCTATGGGGGCTATATGAAGGTGTGGACCAATACCGACAAAATTCTCGGGGTAAGTTTTGTACCCCTAAAGAAGACTACGTACCAAATTTCAGCCATTTTGGTAGGATTAATGAATCTAAAACCTTAAAAATACCGAAAATCGGGAGGTACCGTTCTATGGGGGCTATATCAAAACGTGGACCGATATATCCCATTTTCAATACCAACCATCCTGCAAGTAATAAAAACTTCTGTACCAAATTTTGACTCTCTATCTTTAAAATTGCGAGCTGTATCTTGATTTCAACAGACAGACAGACGGACGGACGGACAGACGGACATGGTCAAATCGACATAGAATTTTATGCTGATCAATAATATATATACTTTATAGGGTCTCCGACGAATATTTCGATGTGTTACAAACGGAATGACAAATTTAATTATACCCTCCATATGGTGGAGGGTATAATAACAGTTCGTGTTGCACATGTGCACTGCACATTTAAGTTCTTAAGCAACCCTTAATGTTCGTGTGCGTGGCGTAGTATGTAGTGTCTTTGGCTAGAAATCAGAGGGTTCGTGTGTTCAACTCGCAGAGCGAGCGAAATAAAATAAAGTAAAATAAAAGTCAGAAGTGTGATGAAATTAAAAAAAGTCTCTACATCAACTGTTCTAAAAATATAATTTTTTTCAACTTACTTTTTAACTTCTAGTAGCCACAGAATAACTAGTTATTTTAGTGGTCATAAAATAACTACAAACTGAGTGTGACATGCCCTTGTCAAAATAATGAGGAAGAAAGGGGGTTTGCGAGTAGTTACGGCTGCCAAAAATCCCCTAAAAAACCCATGATTTTGGGAGGACTTTTTTTGCTGGGTTAATGTTCATGTGCGTTTCACAGTATGTAGTGTCTTTGGCCAGAAATCAGAGGGTTAGTGTGTTCAACTCACACAGCGAGCGAAATAAAGTAAAATAAAGCAAGAAGTGTGATGAAAAATTCTCTACATCAACTCTTCTAAAAATAGAATTTTTTCACTTTACTTTTCAACTTCTAGTGGCAACAGAATAACTAGTTATTCAGGTGGTCATAAAATAACTACAAACTGAGTGCGACATGCCCTTGTAAAAATAATGTGGAAGAAAGGGGGTTTGCGAGTAGTTACGGCTGCCAAAAATCGTTACAAAACCCATGATTTTGGGAGGATTTTTTTGCTGGGTATGTTTACTTTATCCATAATTGTAAAAAACTCCAATTTACCATACAAATTTAAGGTTGCCACTGTCCGTTTAAACGGACAGCTATGTAACTTTGCAGTGTAATACCGAATAATTCTTGCTTTGTATTCACAATTTATGTTTTTAGAATAGTACTTTCACATCATTTCTAACGTTGTATAAGTGTAACTTATCTACTTAAGTTTTTTTACCATTATTAGAAAATCAAAAATTCACTTCACAGGTCAAATGTCAATTTATGAACGGGGAAGGACAGACATATGATCAAACAATTAGAAAATACAATAAACCCCGCAATTAAACACATATCTAACTGTTTTACCTGCATTTTTGTGCACATTTATTGCTGGCGTTTAAACGACCAGTGGCTTAATATTTCTATGTTACATGCAAAAAATCAAACTGACTGTAAACATTTAGCCGGAACATTTTGAAATAAATACTCCATGTTGCATTGTTTTATCAGGTAGTATAAACTAGTGTTATACAATGCAATAGGGAGTTTTAGTATTTATTTCAAAAGGATCCGAATAGATCTTTAAAGTCTGTTTAATTTTTTTGAATATGTGGGATAGGCCGTTTTGGCGCTGAGCGCCTCAATATTTCAATATCAATATCCCAATCAATATTGTTGTGATCGGTTGAAATTTTTACATACATATTCTAATGAAAGTAGCATATAACACGTAAGTATTAAATGAAGGTGCAATTTTGACGATTAATTACCCCAGCAAACTATTCGATGACAAATCATGAGTTGAATCATGGGTGCAAGTGATCTGGCATGTCATCTTTTTGTCATTTTCACTCATGAATTTTATATGAGTGTGACCCCCAAAAGACGACATTCATTTTGGATCCTATGCATGTCATTTTAACCAATGCATTGACATGACATTTTCACAGATGCTTTGACATGTCATTTAAACCAATGCATTGACATGTCATTTTCACCAATGCTTTGACATGTCATTTTCACCAACTCTTTGGCATAAAATGTTCATGTCTTGTTTGTATAATTCGAGCGTGTAGTCTTCATAGGATCCCAGCAATCTTCGCTCAAAGTCAACATTTTTGTGCGTAAATTTTTCTGAAAAACCTATTTTTTTGGTACAAATTTTACAACTGTCATGCGATTTCCATGAAAAACCGCGTAAAATTATTTTTTTTTTGCGTTCTGTATCTAATAAGCCGCAACGCGTCCAAATCGGTCCACCAGATCTGCGGATATGATACCCCTCAAATTTCGAAAATTTGCAAAAAATGTTTTTGAAAATATCTCGTATTAAAACGGGGTTTAAATAAATAGATCGATACGCGTGTTTAAAATTTGCGAAAACAGATATTTAAAAACTATCGCGAATCCAGAGATGTGATAGATTTTTCCTAAAAATTGAGTGCGATGCTACATCCACAGTTCTCGATGGATCGCATTGAAACGGCATAGAATGATAACAAAATTAGAATAATATAATATTTATTTTTCACATATTTTCTTCGCATTTTTGCAAATAACATGAATATTATACCTCCGACCTTCACGCCATAGGCTTCATTTTATTTCTCACAATATCTGGATGCTGTTGTAATTATACCCTACACCACTATGTGGGGAGGGTATTATAAGTTGGTTTTGGCCAAAAAGTTTGTAACGCATCGAAATAATGGTCGTAGACCCATACTTATATATACCAAAATTAATGTCTCGACGAGCTGAGTCGATCTGGCTATGTGTGTCCGTCCGTCAGTCCGTCCGTCCGTCCGTCTGTCCGTCTGTCCATCTAAACCTTGTAATCACGCTACAGGTCGCAATTTTGATCGGATCTTCACGAAATTTTGGATGTTGATGGGGGTCCCGGAGGGGAAGAAGCCTATTGATTTTGGTGATGGTCGGATAATATCTAGGGGTCGGAAAGGGCAAACAACTTAGGTGGATAAAAAGACAACGTTTTTTTCCAAAGCGAATATCTCAGCTTCTATATGGGGTATACCAAAAGCAAAACCTGACAATTAAAGTAGAAAATATCACCTTTCTAATGGTGCTCGTAGGTGATCAAACAACGAAGATATCACAATAGTAGCAAATAAAACCCCAATTTTCATTTTTGCGATTTTAATTATATTGACGAATATCATAGCTTTAGTTGTAAAATTTCCAAAAGCAAAGCCTGACTATGAAAGTAGATGATCCCCTCTTTACAGTAATGCAAACTAGGTCGGCGTAGGTAACCAAATGACTGAGATATCGCAATAGTCGATAATGCATCCCATTTTCCAATTTTTTTGTAATCACGCTACAGGTCGCAATTTTGATCGGATCGTCACGAAATTTTGGGGGTTAATGGAATTCCCACAGAGGAAGAAGCCTACTGAATTTAATGATGGTCGGATAATATTCAGGGGTCGGAATGGGCAAAAACTTATTTAGAGAAAAGGTCCACGTTTTATTTCAAATCCAATATCTTTGTTTTTTAAGAGGTATATCAAAAGCAAAACCTGGCAAGGAAAGTAGAAAATATCACCTTTACAACGATGTAAAGTAGCTTGCCATAGCTGCTCAAACAACAGAGATATCGCAATAGTCGGTAATGCACCCCATTTTCTGATTTGCTTGTAGTCACGCTACAGGTCGCAATTTTGATCGGATCGTCACGAGTTTTTTGGGAGTGGATGCGGGTCCCACAGAGGAAGAAGCCAATTTAGTTTGGTGATGGTCGGATAATATTCAGGAGTCGGAATAAGCGAAAAGTTTATGTGGAGGAAAGTCAACGTTTTTTTCTTATGCGAATATCTCCGCTGCTGGTTGGAGTATTCCAACAGGAATACCCGTCAATGGAAGAAGAAAAGATCTCGTTTATATTGATGCAAAGTATGTTGGCGTAAGTGAGCAAACCGAGATATTGCAAAATTCAGTAATAAACCCAATTTTTCCATTTTTTGTAATCACGCTACAAGTTGGAATTTTGATCGGATGGTGACGAAATTTTGGGGGTAGATGGGGGCCCCACAGATGAAGAAGCCTATTGATTTTGGCGATAGTCGGATAATATTTAGGGGTCGGAATGGGGAAAAACTCATTTGGAGACAAATTCAAAGTTTTATTCTTTGTGAATATATCGGCTTCTAGTAGTGTGTAAATGGAAGAAGAAAATATTACGTTTACATTGGTGTAAAGTAGGTTGGCGAAGGTGGTCAAACAAGGGAAATACAACAATAGTCGATAATGTATCGAATTCTTCAATTTTTTGCAATCAAGCTACAGGTCGTAATTTTGATCGGATGTTCACGAAATTTTGGTTGCTTATAGGGGTCCCAGAGAGAAAGAGGCATATTATTTTTGGTGGTAGTCGGATTATATTCCCTAAAAGAAATGTTTAGCAGTGAAAAGCTTATGCAAAGGGGTAGTGGTGTAGGGTATCACATGGTCGGCCCCATCCCGACTATAGCCTTTGCTCACTTGTTTTTTACATATTTTTTGTAAGCATAAGCGCTTATATTTCAAAAATATATTTGCAAATAAGTACAATTTTGTAATAAATTTGATTTTTCGCGAATCCATTGAAATATTTTAGGAGTATTTTGACATTATCAACAACAGCAATAAGATATAACAGCTTATTATATTAAGTCATAGTTGTAGTAAACAATTTTTGGATTTTTTTAAAAATGGAAAACTCAATTTTACAATTTTTTGCCCATATAGCTTTAAACATATTTCAAGGTCTGTAAATAAAAACAAGTAAGAAAAGTCTATAGTCGGACGGAGCCGACCATGGGATACCCTATACCACTATCCCAGGACAATCGCTCTCCACGGAACTTCTTTTCAATGATTGTGAAAATTTAATTATCAAATATCAGTGATGTAATGTATAATACTTATGACCAAAACCAAAAAGTTATCTAGCATGACAAAGACATTTTTGTAGCAGGAAAGGAAAATTTAGTTCACACAAACTAAAATGTAATGAAACCCACTTACATATGTAGTACTACTACTTCCGTTGTTTAACCGCTACGTTATTGAAATTTTTACCAATTTCACACAAAAGTTTCAGTCCATTTAACCCGCTAAGTATTATCTGATCTTCACGTTAGTTTGTACGCTTCTTCTTCATCATAAACTCAAACTTTGTTTAAAATTTTGGCGGGTTATTATTTTGACCTACAGAGCTGCTACAAAATTGGTTAAAATTTTGTTTTTGGTCCATTTCATCCCCTGAACATTTCACGATCATCACCAAAAACTAATCATTTCTATTCTGGCCCGAACCCAACCTCCTTAAAAAATTCGTTACAATCGGTCCATAATTGCGGCCTTAAGCTTGTTTACAATTTTTAATGGACGGACACACATCACTAAATCGCTTTATCTCGCCGAGATATGAATTTTGGCATACCAAATAAGGGGTCTAGGACGAATATTTCGTGGTAGCATGGGATAAAAATGTGGTTCTCTACACAGAACCCATTATATATTAGGCAGTAGGCCCGTTATCTAGCAAACACTTTACTGCAATTTACATCAGAGGAAAGGTCAGTAGTTTTTTCCATATGTAGGCTACTTTGCGAAATATATATGTCCTCAAGGAATTAAAATATCGACCAAAAATAAAATTTTTATATTTTTCATACAAAAGTAATGGTCCATTTCACCCGCTAAAGAATATCAGATCATCATTCAAAATTTTATGCATCTTTTTCGACCTATACTCTTACCCGGTGCAAAATTTCGTGACTATTAATGTATAATTGCGACTTCTAGCGAGTTTATTATTCCACTACAAACAAATAACGGAATATATTAGGCTGTAACTCTGTTATCTGATCATGCACACCAACATAATTGGCATCAATTGAAAGGTCAAGCGTTCCACTTTCAAGTATATCTCACTTGTCCGGAATGTCACTTCCAGGAATTAAGATATAAGGTGTTTATTAAAAATTTTCACAATTTTCACACAAAAGGTTTGGTCCATTTAACCCTCTAAATATTATCCGATCGCCATCTCAAATTGCAAGCTTCTCCTTTGTGATATACTCTTACCTAATTTAAAATTACGCGTTGATCGGACTATTATTGCGACCTACAGAGCAGCTACAAAATCGGATAAATATTATGTTTTTGGTCCATTTCACCCTCTAAATATTTCACGATCATCACCAATAAGAATAGGGATCTATTCTGATCTGAACCCGACCTTCATATAGAATTTCGTGACGATCGGTCCATAATTGCGGCCTGGAGCGTGTTTACAATTTATAATGGACAGACGGACGGACACACATCTCAAAATCGCTTTATCTCGTCGAGATTTGAAGATTGGTATACCACATTGGGGGTCTCCGACGAATATTTCGCGGTGTTACATGAATTTTTATCAAAACAAACTTATAATACCCTTTTCCACATTGTGGTATAGGGTATAAAAATAAAGAAAATATAAAGGTGTGTAAATAAAAAACACAATCATCATCTTTATTGGATCGATAGAATGGGTTCAAATGCTGATGAAAAGATCGGATCTTACACGACTTCCTTTGCATGGGTTCAAATACTAATGAAAAGATCGGATCTTTCACGACTTCATTTGAACCAATGCAATAGATGACATGAAATCATGTCATCGCATAGAACCACTTCCTTCCAATTTTGCTGGGACCATATAACTATATTAGGCCGGGGCGATTTGTATGGAAGGAAAAAAGTGATAGTGGGCGCCTGGAGTTTCTGATTCTTGGGATTGTACTGAGCAAAACAGTCCACTAGACCATATGTCTACGGTAAAACTCGAGCCCCCGGATTTTGACTTGAAATTTTTTTCAAGGATATTTTGGCCAAACCATATCTCAGAAACTTGACATATCCTGAAAATTTCCTTTTGTGTTCTTAGTACACTCACCAAGGGCTTTCATCTCCAAAAGGAAATTTCCACCCACTGACTTTGAGTCAAATTTTGTAGCACAGTGTAATTTATCGATATTTTCCGAAAAATGTGCACTTTCTCGGAGCCATAACTGCCTGAAGAAGCGTTCCAATGCTTTTGCGATGTACTTGAGAGTTGTTAATTATTGTCTTGGCTACAATTTTTGTCTTTGTGTTGGGTCGAAAATCTCAGTGGTTTGGCTGTTACATACATGCCAAAATATCCAAAAAACCTTGAAAAGAAACTTCAAGTCAAAATCCGGGGGCTCGATTTTTACCGTAGACATAGGGTCTAGTGGACTTTTTTGCTCAGTACAATCCCAATAATCAGAAAATCCAGGCGCCCGTGGTGGTGTTCAAATCGCCCCTCCCTAAACTATATGGCAAATTTTTAATTCTATTCACAATTATATTAACAATTTATTTATTTAAATTTTCGGCCGGCCCGAACTTTTTATACTATCCACCATAAAACATTCTTAACTAAAATGACATAATTAGTCTCCTTTCTTGTCCACAATTTAAGGTGCAACAATTGCTCGACCACCGAATTTTCTACGCCTAACTTTTCTACTGTAATCTAAAAAATTCTTTCAATATGGTGCTACCTTTATATGTGGGCTATATCAAAGTGTGGACTTCTGTGCTCCCTGACTGCAGAGAACCTCATATGGCAATTTTCGAGTAGTTCCGTAAAAATATGTAGCCAAACCCCATTTCGGAGTGGGGCCGGGCCTCCCCTGGCTACGTCAGTTGTTCATGGCAAAAAACCCAAATACACTTAGGAATATGAGTTTTAGATCCCACATATCATGAAATCTAAATATTATCCCATGACCGAGGATATACAGATATACTCCCCATCGAACCTAACGACAGTTTGACTTATCCCATTATCTGTGATAAACTGGCGGTGTGCTTTTGCTACTTTTCGATGTAATATATTATTATATCGGAATAAAAGTTCTTTCTAAAAAACACCTTAGCACGAAACTAATAGGTATGGTTCAACATATAGTAGATCAATTAAAAGTTGTGCATTTTTTATTCATTTTTAGTGGCATAGGAATTTACCCTCAGAGTCGACTTCAAAGTCGGAGTAGTAAAAAAAGTCGACTGGGGAATCAAATATGGCTTGACTCCACAACCCTGAGCAAAACATGGACCTGCATGTTTTGACAACTTTCTGTGGAACTTCAAATGTCAAATTACCGCAAGTTCGGCCAAGAATTACAGTAAAAATTCTCAAACTACCGCAAATCGCTAGGTACGTTTAGATGGGGCCTTTACCAAAAAGTATAACTATATTGAAATTTTTAGTACACACGTTTTGTGACCACTGGTAATCTCAACTGTCACATGTTAGGTAGTTACGTCAATCAATGTAGCTAAAACCTTCAAAATACCGCAAATCGGGAGGTACCAATATATGGTGCTATACCAAAACATAGATATATGTTTTTGTTTAGTGGAGAAGTTTCGTGGCCACTGGGAGCCTCAAATGTCAAATTACAACTAGTTTGGTTAGAAATTGTGGATAATTTCCTCAAAATACCTAAAATCAGTTTGTACCGTTATATAGGGGCAATACCAAAGCATGAACCTATATTGAAAATTTTTTGTGGAGAGGTGTTGCGAGCACTAGGAATCTAAAATGGCAAATTACAGCTAGTTTTGTTAAAAATTGTAGGTAAATTCCTTAAAATAACGAAAATCGGGAAGTGTCGTTATATGGGAGCCATACCATGGACCTAGATTGACAATTGTTTGCTAGAGGAGTTTTGTGACCATTGGGAACCTTAAACGTTAAATTCCAGGAAGTTCGACCCAAAAATATAGCTAAAACCCGAATAATACCGAAAATCTGGAGGCACCGTTTTATGGGTCTATGTTGACAATTTTTGTTTAAGAAAATTTTTTACCACTGGGAACCCTAAACGTCAAATTACAGGTGTTTCGGCCAAAAATGTTGCTAAAATTCTCAAAATACCGAAAATCGGGTGGTACCGTTTTATGGGGGTTATACCAAATTATAGCTAAATCGACCAGAAAATGTAGTTAAAATCGTCAAAATATCTAAAACCGGGAGGTATCGTTATATGAGGGCTTTAACAAAACGTTCACCTATGCTCATAACTTGTGGTGGGGAAGTTTTGTCACTGAGAACTCTAAATGTCAAGCTAATTCGGTCTGAAAATGTGGCTAAAAACGTCAAAATAGCTGAGCGATAAGGTTATATTGGGGCTATACCAAAACGTGGGCTGCTATAGCCCATCTTTGATCTTGATCTATGTTCAGACCAAAGACATATATATGTATACAACATTTCTATCTCAACTCATTCGTAAGGCAGCGTGATTATCTCAGATGGACGGACAGACATGGCTAAATCGACTAGGAATTTTACGTTTATCAAGAATATATCACGAATATTGTCAATTATTTCATATTCCATTTCAGAAAAAAGGGGAATTTTCAACGATTTTTGATATGTGGGTTAAGAAAAAAATTCCCAGTACGAATCTGGTCGCGAGCCAATTTTTGGTTGTTGCGGACAAAAGTTATGGCGCTTTTATTTCGCTTTTTGAGAAAGAAAATATTATAAAAACGCTAATTATTTTAATGAACACACTTGTTAAAAAAAGTTCTCTCGAAGTGACTTCAGCGAGTAGATTGCATAATACCTGCAAAATGTTACACAGAATTCGCGGAATGTACATAAAATTGATAAATTATTGAATATAAGTCAACTTTTTTCAAAATTAAGGCCCATTTAGTGGTCACGAAATTACATACAAATTTGTTGTGGATCAAAAGTTCACGGCGAATCAAATGTGTTGGAGCAAAAGTCATTATTTATATTATTTATTTCAATTAAAGTTAATTATTATTTATTTATTTCATTATTATTTAATTTTGTTCGTTTCCACAATTACTTTATATAATTATCATTATTAATCTATTTAATTTCAATAATTTATTATTTCTTTACTTTTTATTTATTTCTATTAAATTATTCGATTTGCCCAAATTTCCTTAACTGACATCCCTACTTACATTAACAATTCCTCCAACTGGCATCCCTACCTGCATTAAAATGTTCTAATTTTTCTTATTCCTCTTTCAATCGTGTCCTCATCGGTTCAAGGCCAAGCATTGTTATGTGGACACTGATCTCCGTTTGCTGCCTCTGTTTAGCTATGCGTTGTTATTGTTGTTGTTGTCGCTCACACATTATTTACTTTGGTTTATCTATTTACAATTATAAACAAATGGGCGACAACGAAAGCATAGCTTAAGCAGAGACAGTAAATTAGATCAATGCTGCTGCATTGTTATGTTTCTGATTAGAAATTTTTGTCAGTCTTGTTACGATTCTCTGCCTAGCTGCAATATTTCTTTTAATTCTGCCTTGCTGCAATAACATAAACTTAAACCTTGTTCATTGAAATACCCTAAATCGCGATTAAGAAATAATCCGTTTATATTATTTAAATTAAGTTTTATATTATAATTAAGTTAAATTTATGTCCCATCGGGAGCAGAACTATTTGCAAATTATAATTACTTATAATTGTGTTTTAATAAAGTTGCCCCAGTGACAATTTATAATTTTAAACGAAACTTTTTTTGTGTGTTTTTACTTTGCTCTGGCTCAAGCAGCCAATCTCCTACAAAATGAGACTACAATCATACAGATTGGTGTTATAGTTTCGATGTTACAGCCAAAATAAGCACATATTTTGGTCAAAAAAATTTTTTTTGTTTAAAAAATATTTTTTCACATGCATTATGTAGTAGAAAATATTGGAAAAATCTATAGGAATACTTCCTTCATTTTGCTTAAATCTCCCAATAAAATAGACGGATTTTGCTTTATTGACATTCGTATTAAAGCTTTCCCATTAGGGAAGGTTATTGGGTTGATGATATATCCCGAAGCTTCTGAAATGGCAATAGAGGTCAAATAATCCATTTTAATTTATATGCATTTTAAAATACGTGTAAATCGCGTAATTATCAAAATCATTTTGTCCGCATGTGATTTTCATGTACAGCAAGACCATATCTATTAAGTTGTATATATTTTTCGAAATATAAGATGGACTCTAAGATGTAGCATGAGCTGCATCTTAGCATTAAAAACCCTATAAAATATCGCTAATTTGCGCAAAGTGCATACAATTTTTGTCCGCATCCGATTTCAGTGTCCACCATGAAAATCTACATCGATATATATCTATTTGAAGGCGATCAATCAAGAACCGTGGATGTAGCAGCACACACTATTTTTGGGATAAAATGAATGTAGCTTCCTTATCAGTGAAGTTTTCAAATCTCTGTTTCCGCTAAAAGGAAGATGCTGCACTAGTTTTTGCATTGCAGTGGAAACGATCCGTAGAAAACGCGATAAAATGCGCGATATTTTAAAAAACAATTTTAGGTGATTTTTCTAGTTTGGAATTTCTCGTAACTCGCGTTTTAGTAGATGGATTTTCACGGGGAATGATTTATTGGATCCGGAACGTAAAAAACAAAAATGTGCAACCAAGTACGAGGAAATCGAATGACAATTGTAAAAAACATGATTTTTAGAAAAATGTTCGCACAGAATTTCCGCATTTGGATGCAGATTTCTATGAAGCTGTGCAGACTACATTCACAATACACGTATCAAATAACTCAGAATCGCAAGTACTACAATCCTATATATGATTTTTTGAAAAACTTGTTTGCGGAATGAAATTAGAAGAAAATTTCAAAAAACACTGTAAATCTGGCTTCAAAATGTCAGCATCATTTAATGGTAGAAGCAGTTAAAATTTTGAAAAGTAATACATTAGTGAGATGATCCTTATTTAGTTTGCTTCTACTTTTACATTGACAGGAAAATCGAGAGAAGTGTGGTTTACTCAGAAATCGAGAGAAAACAAAAAAAAGACATGTTGGCTTCAACCCATTTTTACCCATTTTTTAACATAAATATAGCCACAGCTTCCACGCAAATTATCTTTTAAGGCCAATATTTTTTGCCACGTCCAAAAACATTCCATTTTATCCAAATATATTTAATTTGTATAATATACAATCACAAGTCGCGTGTTCTGAAAGGGTAAACCTTGGCTTCAGCTATGTTAAATTTTCAAAAATATTGGTGATATGTATGTCAAATAACAAAATTCCTTTGCAATTCCATTTGAAAAAAATTAAAAAAAATTTTCGCGAGCACATCTACGATTTTTGGTTAAAGGAAAAAAATCTGGTTTCAAATCTGTTCGCGTTCACGAAATTGGCCCATGCGCGCAAAAGTTATAGCGGTTTTTATCCTCTTATAAAGAAAAAATATTTTAAAATTTCTTATATTTTGTATTGAGAAAATGTAAGCATATATCAGTAACAGCATTTGATATCCATCCGTAGATGCACCAACATTTCCAAAATGTGTTTTTATTTTCGCGGAAAATCAAAAAATTAAAAAAATCTGGCAATAAATTTTAATTATACTAACTCAGAGTCCGTATAAACCTCTAAAAAACTATATTAAAAATACGCACAGAAACTAGACAACACGTAAAAAAATGTGAAACCAAAATTATAAACATTGGCTTTATAAATTGCATATTATAACAACAACAAAAGAGAAACAACTCATTGTTGGAAAATATTGTTACAAATATATTTTTTGGTTTGTTTCGAAAAATTGAGACTTATCCAACTATTTCGCTAAAATCTAATAAAAAAATTAAAGTATTCTGCTAAAAATGTATCAAAATATATGGTTTACCATCGTGAAAGCTTAACTGCTTACTGTGATAACTTATAAGGATAGGAAATTAAGAGTAATATTGAAATTACTATCATTTAAAAGATATGAAAATTAAAAAGCTTGTAATTCGCGAATTAGTCAAAGTTGGTTGATGCGCATCTGATTTTGGATAAAGCGAATCAATCTCTTTCAATATTTATGCATATTTCGATGTTTCACTAGCGACCATTGTGTGCCGCCATTTGCATCATGCACTGCAAAGACCTTAAAGTTGGTAAAAGTCGGGCAATGTGCATACGATTTTTATGCGCATCCGGTTTCATCAGAGCCCATCAAAAATACGTCAATATACACCTATTTCAAATAGATTCTTCAAAAACCGCGGATGTGCCTCCACATTCAATTTTGGGAGAAGTACCCATATTACTTGCGTATCTCTGTTTTTTTATGACACGTGTTTTCGCAAATATTATAATCGCGTAAAAAGGATTCCATTTACGTAAATTTTTTTAAGAAAATTGCGGTTTAGTACGCGAATTTGTTAAAATATATTTTTGCTGATTTTCCGATTTTCAAGGTATCTATATCCGCGGTTTTAGTAGATGAATTCGATCGCGGAAGGCTTCATTAGAACCGTCGCGTAAAAAAACTAAATTTACGCGGGTTTCAAAGGAAATTGAATGAAAGTTGTAAATTTTACACGCAAAAAATATGTTTTGTAAGAAAACTCACGCATGAAATTTTGGCCTTTCGACTCCAATTACTAGGATGCTGTTGGGAGCACACTAATGAGATATTCACCAAACGACGTGAAATCACGAGTTATATAATCGTGTTATGAGTTTGGAATATTATCTTCTTGCGCGTCCGGATTATTAAAAAAAATTCAAAAAACCCAGAAATTCCGGCGTCAATATGTCAGCATCTATTTTAGGTGGATGCAGTGGATATATCGAAAAATCATACACTGCTATCTTATTGCCCATGGAGTATTCTGTGATTCATTCTTTGGGAATAGGTCTATAAAATGTAAGGTTAAGCCAGAAATCGCATGGGAACATAAAAAAACTTGTTGGCTTCGACCCATTTTTACCCATTTTTCTACATTGATGCCAACACAGCTTCCACGAAAATTAATTTTAATGGTCGACATTATGGGATCCCTCCTAAAACACTTCACTTTAAAGAATTGTAGTCATACTTCATTGAATATGTTAACAGTTCGCGAATTCTGAAAGGGTGAAACTCGGATTCATCGATTGCAAAACATTTTTGTAATTTACCATATATAGTTTTAGGAGGGTATAAAAAACAATTTAAAATATACCCTCCATACTAGGTAAAGGGTGTTAAAATGGAAAGTCGGCTTTGCCGACAAAGATATACCCTCAGCCTATATGAAATGAAAATTTCATCTACGTACAGATCGAATGTATTTAGGGTCTTTTCAGAATTTTGGGGCCCTTTTTGGACATTTGAACTTGCCGACAAAAATGTGGCAGCAAATTGCTTCAACAGAAATCAAAGTGATTCGAGAGCAGGTCTTAAAGTGAAATTATCCGTCATTTTCTGTGGGAGGTACCCGAAGGAGTGGACAAATATAGTCCATATTCAAAACGGTGAATACAAGTAGCTACAACGAAAATCAAAGTGATTCGTGAGCAGGTCCTAAACTGAACTCTTCCGAAATTTTGTGTGGTAGGTACACGAAAGAGTGGACCAATTGGTTATATTTTGGAGCCTCATCTAAGTCTGGTAGAAATTTCACGATATGCAAAGTATGGACCAAATCGGTTACTCCCTTTAAGAATTAAAGAACATTTTCGAACTTTTGTGAGGGAGGTACCGATATAACCCATCTTCGAAGTTAAACTAAGTTTGACCAAAATATTACGAAAGCCAAATTTTGTACCTAATCTGTTGATCCTTTTGAGAGTTATCGTGCGCTCCAGCTAGACGGACATGGTTAAATCAACTGCAAATTGTCTGAAACGAATTTCCTCCAAAAATACGATTTCGTACAAAATTTTATAATCTAAATTTTCTCTTTAGCGTAGTTCTGAAAAATCTTATTGTTTTCGAGATATGGAAACCAAAAGAAGTCCCGAAATTTGACCTTTGACCACGAATAAAATTTTTTGCACATATGGAATCGATGGGAACTTTAAGGATATTGCTTCTAATAGCTAAACCTAGATCTCCACGAAAATTTAGCTTTGTGGGAATTTTTGATATTTCCCCCTCATACGCATGTCTATTTTGACTGGACTACATACATACATAGATATGATTGCCGGTGCACGCAGTTTTGTGTTTTTAGGGTATTGCGGAAAAATCCATGGTAGATATAATTTGTGATATCTTCTTTACCTTTTGCGATATCAAAAATATATTTTATACCGTTATAAAACAACTACTGAAGAATAGATATCCCAATAATTTGCATGAACATCTCAGATATATTGTTTATTGACTTTAGATAAAAAGCAAAACAAACTTTCGTTAAACTTTAATCACAAAATAAACACTCAATTTGTATGCTTATTCGATAATAAATGTTTATTTATCGCAAAACAGGATGTCTTTAGCAATTATCACGCTCTAAAATATTCAATTTTCTCAAATAAACACCATTTATCTGACCTTAAATTAAATATTCGTTCAAGTCAGTCATATCGTCGGCGTCGTCGTCATCGTCAATGTTAAGCACCCCAATTAAATTCTTAGCACAGGCCATAATGTTGAGCTTATCAAGGGCAAACAAATGCATAACGTTCAACAAATCGTTGTATCGTGGCACCATAAGAATTTTTAGAGATTTTTTAGGATTTCAAATTTTTCCTTTCTTCTGCTTCTTTGAAATGTTTGCCAAACTGAGAAACTTTATAGAAAATCAAACAAAGGGCTATGATACAATATTTGAGCTTCAGTAGCAGCATCTACAGCCAAGGGAAAAAGAAAGCTTACATATTTGAAAATCTAATGGGAACGAGTGGGAATGAAAATTAAGAGCAGCTATAAAAACATATCACCCCTTAGACAAACAATAACAATATCAAGAGCAGCAAAAATAGTAACAACAACGGAATCCAGCTGAAGAAAGGCCATAACAACAACAGCAGCCAACAAACAACTCTGGGGAATCCATGAACAAACGAAATGAAACCTCTGAACTGAAGCCAATTTTTAAAGCCCACAAAATCCATAATGCAAACAATACTGGCGGTAATGCCGACAAATAACACCAAACCAACCAAATAACCAACCAACCAACGAACACCCTCTCCGAAAATTCAAACAGGCAAGGAAGGATGTTGTCAACCAGAAAAACAGTAAAATCAGGAAAATTACAAAGTCAAAATAAAAAATAACACCTCCCTCAGATTCCATGGCGGGGAGAGTTACTGTTTAAGATGCCAGCTTTTTGATGATTTCTCAAAGATTGACAGACTGTCAAACAGTGAGTCAATAGACGTTGTAGATAACATCAGTCGGCTGCCATGACAATACATACTCAGACAGCAAAAAAGGCAAACACAGAAGATTTTCCACTATGGCTTCGATTTTTTTTTGTTTTTGTTGGTTTGTTGACATACAAGAAATTTCTTCTCAAACGAGAAATCATCCGCACTCAGTAATCGATAGGAAATTACATGCTTTAAATTATGTGGATTTGAAGATTTAAGGAAAAATCTATTTATTTCCAATGCTGCCTAAATGGAGTGTTAATCACATTTTTACTTAGAGGAATGTAAGCTAAATTAGAATCACTATCACACTGGAACAATTAGTTGGGTGACGTAGGGGATGGAAGATACCGAGGAACGGTCCTGACCGGCTTTAACATGGCAAAGCCCAGGATTTGTCTTGGTCCCTCTTTCATCTCAAGTGGACACTGACCTCCCCGTGGTGTCACCTGAGGAGCTGCCTTTAACAACCGTTAAAGGTAGTGAGCTAACATGTGCGACGCGTTCATCCATAAGAACGTTAAAAACATGGGTTCGGGCGCCGGGTTAGTAACTCTCATCTAGAACAAAGCAGCCTGCTACGAAAAAAACGAAAGAAAATAAAACAAGTAAGAAAGTCTATAGTCGGACGGAGCCGACCACTATCCCTGGACAATCGCTCTCCACGGAGCTTCTTTTCAATGATTGTGAAAATTTAATTATCAAATATCAGAGATGTAATGTATAATACTTATGACCAAAACCAAAAAGTTATCTAGCATGACAAAAACATTTTTGTAGCAGGAAAGGAAAATTTAGTTCACACAAACTAAAATGTTTGGAAACCCACTTATGTATTACTACTACTTCCGTTGTTTAACCGCTACGTTATTGAAATTTTTACCAATTTCACACAAAAGTTTCAGTCCATTTAACCCGCTAAGTATTATCTGATCTTCACGTTGGTTTGTACGCTTCTTCTTCATCATAAATTCAAACTTTGTTTAAAATTTTGCGGGTTATTATTTTGATCTACAGAGCCACTACAAAATTGGTTACAATTTTGTTTTTGGTCCATTTCATTCCCTGAACATCAGCACGATCATCAGCAAAAACTAATCATTTCTATTCTGGCCCGAACCCAACCTCCTTAAAAAATTCGTTACAATCGGTCCATAATTGCGGCCTTAAGCTTGTTTACAATTTTTAATGGACGGACACACATCTCTAAATCGCTTTATCTCGTCGAGATATGAACTTTGGCATACACAGAACCCATTATATATTAGGCAGTAGGCGCGTTATCTAGCAAACACTTTATTGCAATTTACATCAGAGGAAAGGTCAGTAGTTTTTCCCATACAAAAGTAATGGTCCATTTCACACGCTAAAGAATATCAGATCATCATTCAAAATTGTAGGCATCTTTATCGACCTATACTCTTACCCGGTGCAAAATTTCGTGACTATTGATGTATAATTGCGACTTCTAGCGAGTTTATTATTACACTACAAACAAATAACGGAATATATTAGGCTGTAACTCTGTTATCTGATCATGCACACCAACATAATTGACATCAATTGAAAGGTCAAGCGTTCCACTTTCAAGTATATCTCACTTGTCCGGAATGTCACTTCCAGGAATTAAGATATAAGCTGTATATTAAAAATTTTCACAATTTTCACACAAAAGTTTTGGTCCATTTAACCCTCTAAATATTATCCGATCGCCATCTCAAATTGCAAGCTTCTCCTTTGTGATATACTCTTACCTTATTTAAAATTACGCGTTGATTGGACTATTATTGAGACCTACAGAGCTGCTAGAAAATTGGATAAATATTATGTTTTTAGTCCATTTCACCCGCTAAATATTTCACGATCATCACCAATAAGAATAGGGATCTATTCTGATCTGAACCCGACTTTCATACAAAATTTCATGACGATCGGTCTATAATTGCGGCCTGGAGCGTGTTTACAATTTATAATGGACAGACGGACGGACGGACACACATCTCAAAATCGCTTTATCTCGTCGAGATATGAAGATTTGTATACCACATCGGGGGTCTCCGACGAATATTTCGCGGTGTTACATGAATTTTTACCAAAACAAACTTATAATACCCTTTTCCACATTGTGGTATAGGGTATAAAATATAATGAAATACGATGGATTGGGAAAGGCGTCACAACAACACCTAAAGGTGACGCACTGTATTATAGCTGCCATGACACAAAGCATGAGTTTGATTGCGGATTTGTAATTGGTCGGAGTTTAAAACATCTGGTCTCCAGCTTCACCACAGCGAATGAAATATTCGCTGAAATTCGATTTAAAACAAAATTCTTCAACATCAGGTTTATTTGCGCTCATGCCCCCACAGAAGACAAGGACGAACAGAACAAAGATATATTCTACGAGCAGAAGAAACATATGACCGTTGTCTTGCCCATGACATTTAAATTATTCTAGGTGATTTTAATGCCAAAATTGGAAAGGAGAATATCTTTGGCCCAACAGTCGGGACATTTAGTTTCCATAGTAAAACATCGAACAATGGAATGAGGCTGATAGATAGCGACAAAAAACATGGTAGTTAGCAGCACCAAATTTAAGCATCTCGACATTCATAAGGACACCTGGCTGTCTCCAGATCAAACAACAAGAAATCAAATTGATCACGTTGTGATAGATGGAAGACATTCATCGAGCATGTTGGATGTATGTTCGTTCCGAGGAGCAAACATAGACTCGGACCACTACCTTGTTGCAGCAAAGGTACGTACCCGGTTAAACGTAGCGAATAAAGTGCGAACAGAGACAACACGAAAGTTAGACATCGGTAAGCTGCAACCACAGCAGATAGCCACAGCATATTTCACTCGACTGGCCCAATTGCTTAATCAAAGCACTCCTCGTCTCGATAACATATCAGCGCAATGGCAAAGTATTGCCCATTGCATGCAAACAGCCGGAAAATCCATACTTGGATACCAGAGACCTCCACCAAGGAATCCATGGTATTACCAGCAGTGTCGTGCTGCTACCGAAAAAAATGCAGCATATAGGGCTACTCTACAATCAGTAGCAACGCGTAGCGCACGAGAGGGGTATCGGGAGAAAAGGAGAGAGGAGAAACGTTTTTCCGCAGGAAAAAGAGAAAAATGGAAAGGCGGTAGTGTGAAAGAATCGAGATGTACCGGAGCCAGAATGTTTAGTACAGGCACATCCTCCTGTAGAGACCAGCAATGTAATTTGGTAACTGGTACAGATAATGTGCTCAGGATATGAAAAGAACATTTCTCCAAACTGTTAGTATCCGATAGTGGCGAAGACGGCGAAGATACCACAGATCCAATCCCAGAAGATGGTATTGAATGTATACCGCCCAGCCAATATGAGGTAAAGACAGCAATAAACCGGCTGAAAAATAATAAGGCAGCAGGAGGCGATGGCACAATCTGGCTGTATGTATGTTCTAACTATAGGGGCATAAGTCTTCTCCCTATTGCATACAAAATAGTGTGAGGGATATGGTCAATGAAATAATTTGGCCATACCAATGCGGCTTTATACGTGGCAAATCCACCATTGACCAGATATTTATGCAGATCGACACTTACCACCTTTTTGTCGATTACAAAGCAGCCTTCGACAACCCCCTACGTTCAAAGGTATTCCAAGCCATGTCTGAATTTGTGTAACCCTGCTTTGTAGAATAACGTTAACAGATACTCGGTCCTCAGTTAAAATAGGAAAGAACCTCACCGAAGAGTTTAGTACCAAAAGAGGTTTCAGACAAGGTTATGGCCTCTCGTGTGACCTTTTCAACATTCCGCTGGAAAAGGTTTTACGAGATGCGAAGGTCAAAAGAAGTGGCACAATATATTCAAACAGCCATATGTTTTTTTGCTTATGCAGATGACATTCACATCCTAGGTCGATCTGTAAAGGAAGTAACTGATACCTTTGAAAAAGTCGAAAGGGAATCTGCAACAGTGGGTCTGGCGGTAAACGGCGAGAAGACCAAATTGATGGTACCGACGCGCAATGCGTCCATAGAGATCGGGCCAACTGTTGACGTTGGTTCCTATAATTTTGTGGTAGTAAAGGACTTCGTCTACCTCGGCACCACCGCAAACACAACCAACAAAATCAGTTGTGAAATACGAAGAAGAATAGTGTTGGACAACATATGCTACTTCGGTCTGAGTAAGCAGTTTAGGAATAAAGCCACATCTCGTCAAACAAAAACAACGCTTTACAAAACACTGACTCTACCCGTGCTGATGTATGGTTCCGAAGCCTGGGTACTTGCGCAAGCAGAAAAGGCCGAGCTTGGTGTGTTTGAGAGAAAAATTCTACGAAAGATCTATGGACCAATCTACATTGACGGTGAATATGGACGTAGTATGAACCACGAGCTGTATCTGCTATACAACGACATCAGTATAGATAAACGTATCGAGATGCAACGATTGCGTTGGCTAGGCCATATCATAGGCGATGATGAACCCGCTAAAAAGGCATAAGCTTAGATGGAGCAAACAAGTGGATGAAGAGATGAAAATGCGCGGTATTCCAGAAAGCAAAGCTTTAAACAGAGAGAGTTGGAGATCTTTGGGCCAGCTAAGTAAGTAAGTGACCCTTGAGATTCCAAAATACTAAGTTACATCCATTTCAGAAGCAAAATGTAGCATACCCTTTAAAAGAGCTCTCATCGTTATTCTTGTTTCTTTTTCGAAAAATGCATGTAACCCCGCGAAATATTCGTCGTAGACCCCCCATGAGGTGTACAAAATTCATATCTCGTCTAGATAAAGCAATTTTGAAAAGTTTGTCCGTCCGTCCGACCATTAAAAATTTTAATCAAACTACAAACCGCAATTATCGACCAATCTTCACGGATGGAGGAGGTTGAGTTCAGACCAGAATATTGAAATGATCGTGAAATATTTAGGGGTTGAAATGGACCAAAAACAAAAATTTTGTCCTATTTTGAAGCGGCTCTGTAGGTGACAATAAATGTCTGATTGCTGTTGAGTTCATTTTGGGTTTACGACAAAGAAGAATATTGCAATTTAACATGATGATCACATAATATTTAGTGGGTTAAGTGGACCAAAACTTTTGTGTGAAATTTGGTAATTTTACTCCTGAAAGATGTTTTTTACACACGTAAGCTAAATTCAGAAGAGGAACTCTTGGCCTTTCATTGAAGCCAATTATGTATATAATATCTTAAGATAATTGTTGGTGCCTATTTTAAATTGTGTGGGCATATTCCGAAAAATTATGAACGTGAAAACCAACTCTTGGGCACTTTAGAGGAACTTTACTCATAACTTTAAATGTAAATGTCATAAGTTACTAACATTTTCGAAAAATATTTCTTATATTTGTGGCTCGTATGTGTATAAATATGGGCTACATAAACCCACGGTTTCCTATAGCCCCCAAGTATCGGAGGCGACCATTTTTAGATATTTGTTTCATTTTTCAACCGATATTGCTGCAAAATGGTATATTGGGGTTTCATTGGGTGGATAAGATCTGTACAAAATATTGTCAATATCTGTTCGCGTTTTGGTATAGTCCCCATAGAGCGGCACCGGCTGATATGACATGATTTAAAGGTTCCAAACAAATTGAACAAACTATTTGTTTGTATTTTGGCATATTTTGTTCTTTGTAGGTAGAAAACTGCTTTGCGAAATATTAGCAACGTTGCTTCTCGTTTTGCTACGGATCCAATATGAGGGGTCCCCCATTTGAGATATTTTGAAAGTATTAGGTAATTATTGCCACCGAGTTTAGTTTACATTAAAATTTCTATTCGTTGAATAGAAAATGTTCTAATAAGACAATTTAATGCATAGATCCTTGCATGGCCCTAACCGCCCTTCTCCCAAACACATTAAAAACTAATGCTATTCCATTTTTGTCTTTTGATACACATCCTTCGCCCTTCTTTCTGATATATAACATATGGAAAATACCAAGTCTAACTATAAGCAAGATACAAATATTATACATATTACCAGGATGCTGATGTTTAGTTTGCGTGTTTCGATTTAATTATATGTTTCTTGATTAACATTTCATGCGAACAGTTTAATTTTCACTACTCCCAAGGGAGCACACCCATGCATTCGCATGAAAATTGGAAACAGCAAATTACAAAAATAATAAATATACAATTTTATATTAATTAATATTTTTGTTCACATCAAAATCTCATTATCTCCATCAACTAAATTCTAGAGAAAATATATACACCACATACAAGAGGTACTGAAGACAAATTTCCACTCACCAACTAACACCTCCTTTCAACACGCACATAGAAAATTTATGGGCAAAGGGAATATGGCAAATAACAACCAACAACACCCACATGACAAAAGCAATGAAATATCAATTAAGGACCATATGGCCCACACCAATGTTTTCGCAAGAAATATTCTCAAGGAATTGGTTTATTTTCCAGGCACTGTCTATCACGAAGAAAAATTGAATCAAATAAGTGGGCATATGCTAAAAATCACAGACAGTTTATTCTGCTTACTCGGCAGTTTTCTTGGCTATTCTCGTTTCCATACACAGTAATTTCATTATTTGACCATAATTTTGTCAGCATGGCAGAAGACGGTCTTGTCATTTACATCAACACCTGCAGGCGAAAAATCTAATTTTGGGAATCTAATTTAGTTTAATATTTTACCAAGTTATATTCAAAAAGTTGTGTTTTTTTTTCTTTAAATACAACAAAGTACGAAGAGTTTACAAATTTTCGTTGAAACATTTGTCTGGCAAGGTCTTAACTTGTTAACCTTTTTTCTGACACTGTTTTTCGTTTGGTAAAGGGAGCAAAAATCAAGCTGCTGGAGCTCAACGAATAAATTAAATAATATGGAATGACGTTAAATTTTCTGGATTCTATTTTTATATTAACAATTGCTTTTATTTTGTAAAGGGTTTTATATAATTTGCTTTGTTCTCTATCCTTCTGTATTGTTTAAATTAATATCTCATTTTTAACACAGTTGCAGTTAGAGTTGTGCCAAAGGAACTATATGGAACTATCTCGTTCACTAGCAGTTCCAATAGCCCACATTTTTTCTTTGAACAAACAGCGTATACTTAATATCACACGTTATATTTCATGATCTTACTCATACGATTTGGAATGAGTACAAGGAACTAGATTACCTAACTCTAGTTGCAGTTGACCAATCGAACAAAAACGTTGCACACTTTTCAGATTTCGATGACAATATATGAATATGAAACTAATACTAAACCAAATTAAATCAAAACTACAAAGAAATAAAAATAACAATTAAAAAGCATTAGGTTCGGCCGGGCTGAACTTGTTATACCCTCCACCATGAAATGCATATTAGTCAATTTTCCTTCCTGTCCACAATTTTTAATAGAGATACTTTGAGACCACGGAAACCCAAATGCCTATATAAGGTCAGAAAATATATCAAAAATTTTCTTCAATGGGGCGCCACCATTATATTTGGACTATATCAAAGTGTGGACCTATGTTGACAATTTTTGGTGGAGAAATTTTGTGAAGTAAGT
The DNA here is from genome assembly GCF_047663935.1 of Musca autumnalis. Lineage (NCBI taxonomy): Eukaryota > Metazoa > Arthropoda > Insecta > Diptera > Muscidae > Musca > Musca autumnalis. The sequence continues at coordinate 143,325,921 of NW_027411755.1, read as the reverse complement.
ACACGTGACCCCTGGGAAATTCAATTGCAAATTACAGAGAGTTTGGTCAACAAACTCCTGACGATTGCCAATTTTTGGTAGAGAAGTTTAGTGACCAACAAATAACAGGTAGTTTGGCCAACAAATAGTTAAAACTCTCAAAATACATATTATTGGGAGGTACCGTTACATGGAGACTATAACAAAACATGGACCTATATCGACAATTTTTGGTGGATAAGTTTTGAGACCACTGGGAACCTCAAATGGCAAATTACAGCTGGTTCGGTTAAAAATTTTAGCTAGAATCCATAAAAACAACGAAACTCGGGAGGTATGGGGCTATACCAAAACATGGACTGTGTTGACAATTTTTGGGGAAGAAGTTTTATGACCAATGGGAACGTTAAATGTTATATAACAAGTAGTTCGATAAAAAGTGGTTAAAATTCTGGAAATACCTATAAGAGGAAGGTACCATTTTATTGGGGCAATACCAAAACATAGATGTTGACAACTATTGGTGGATACGTTTTGTGATCACTGAGAACCTCAAATGACAAATCACAGCTAAAATCCCCAAAACACAACGAAAATCGGGAGGTACTGTTATATGGGGGCTATACCATAGTTTTGGGCAATCTCGTTCGTTGAGCGGATCGATCTTTTTCATTCCGTTCACAAAAAAGATCTGGATCGTTACTTCGTTCTTTGGCTCTTTTTCGTTCAATAAAAGATTTCAGTCTGTTATATTCTTGTTCGTTCGTTCTCTGAATGAGTAATCAATAGTCGTTTTATCAGTCTTAAAGATGAAAAAAAAAATGTTTCGTATATCCAATTACCATTAATTTTTTTTTTTTTTTTGAAAATAATTTCCATATATTATTAATTTATACTATAAATTAAAAATTAACTACAAATAACGAAATGTTTTTATCGTAATAGGGAGATAAAGCGAAAGTTAACACTCGTTGAACTTAATAAACTAGAAAAACAAGAGCTATACGAACGAGTGAAGCAAAAAGAGAGGTAGTTCGATCAAAAAATTTAGCTAAAACCCTCAAAATACCAAAAAATCTGGAGATACCGTTATGTGGGGCTATACCGAAACGTGGACCTATGATAAATATTTTTGTTGGATATATTTTGTGACCACTGGGAACTTCAAATGTTAAATTAAAGGTACTTCGATCCAAAAATGTAGCTAAAACCCTCAAAATACCGAAAATCGGGAGGTACCGTTATATGGGGGATATAACGAGACGTGAACCTATGTTAAAAGATTTTGGTTGAGATATTTTGTGACCTCTGGGAACCTCAAACGTCTGTCATAAAAGGTAGCTAAAATCCTCAAACTACCGAAAATCGGGAGGTACCGTTTTATGTTCACTCTACCGAAACATGGACCTACATATGTTAATGATTTTTGGTGGGGTTGTTCTGTGACCACTGGGAACCTCAAATGGTAAATTGCAGGTACACAGAAAAAAAGACTCCCCGAAAGTTTTGATTAAAAGCTTCATCACCATATTTTTGTTGAATGTCCATAAAATATTTCAAACATATTGGGAAAATATTTATCAAACATTAAAATGTTACTAAAAAGCGACCGATAAACGAGTTCAAACAAATAATTCCTTGAAATTTGTTTGAGTTTTTTAACCAATATTTGTTGTTATATTGGTTTTCAACGTTTGTCACATGTTCTCGCTCTCAAAAGCGAAAGAAAATAACTTTTTATGGCATAGAGAGATTTTCCGCTATAACAATGTGCTGTGTTTATGTGTGTCGTTGTTATGTTTATTTCAAAGCATGAGTATGACTTTTTGCGGAATGGGGGGTATTTCTGTATCTACTTGTTGCCACCGCGAATGCTTGTATGTACACTAAAACTTTGGTTTGTTGTTTTTATGAACCTAACAAAAGAAGAGGAAAAAAAGAAGCATTTATTTTTTAACCAACAGTTTGGTGGCAGTCTTTTTTAGTCGTTCGCTGTGATCAGATCAAAAAGTGTGGAAATAAATCAGTGTTTAGGTGTGAATAATGGTGCTTATACCTACATTTTATGGTTGGAACCAAATTTTGTAATGTAATGCAAAAAATCGGAAAAAGGAGAATCGACATATTTTATTGGACGAAGAAGCAATCGCAAGGTAATACTAATTTTTATATATATTTGAAATATGATGCACCTACATATTTATTACATTTTATTCCAGATGCCGATTGTGATGATTTTTAATGTAACAGGAGAATTTAGTTTATTTCACAACTAACGAGAAGCGTTTTATATTTAAAAGTGTTTTATTTGTTTTCTTCCATTTAAATTCAAGTGTGACGCTAAATTATCACATTTGTTATAAACTGTTTCATTTCGTTTCTCTTTCATTTATTTCTTGTATGATTTATAAATGTGTATGTACCTAGCGTCTGTTTTTTTTTTTTTGCATTTGGCATTCCACACATTTCAATAAAAAAGCAACCACCACCCTTTATAAATGTGTGTGTATGTATCTATATTTTTGTGGCTTTTGGGTTTGTATTTAACAAAAAAATCAACAAAATAATTGTAAATATGAACATATTTTTTATCGATATTTACTTTGATATTTAACAAACCTTATTGTATATGTGTAAATTTTTTTATCAAATAAAAATTAAAAAATCGATAAACCAGTTTGTTAATATGAAAAATATTTTATCGCTTGAAAAAAAATAAAATTCAACAAAATTCTTAGTTAATATGAGAATTGCTTTATCAAAATAGTTTCTAATGAAAACAACAATTTTTTTATCGACGATTGTCAATATGAACATTACTTTTATCGGCAAAAAATCAATCAAAAATTAATCAGATTTTTGAATTTTTTTATCAAATGGTTACAATTTTTTTCTGTGTAGTTCGGCCAAAAAATGTAGCTGAAACCCCCAAAATACCACAAATCGGTAGGTACCGTTATATGGGGGCTAGAGTTATTACAACAGACGGACATTGCTATATCGAAACAGAAGTTTATCCTGATCAAGAATATAAGGGAATTTCTGAGAGAACCGGACAATTTTGGAAATTGGGGGTTTTGATTTTGTTTATTTTTTGCTATGGTGATGCTGCAAAATATTAAAGTATATTTTCAGATTTTTTTTACTAACGGTTCCAAACATATCGCGCCATGAAAAAGTCGAATTTTGTAAGAGCTATATGCAAAGAAATACTCATAACTTCTTTAATATTGGTCCAATTTGAATAATTTAGACATAATGTGGCACATTTATTTCTAGACCAAATTCCGTCAAACATTCTAGATTTCATATATATTGGGCAGATATCAGGAGTTTGGTGCATCAAATACCTCAAATCAGTCGAACAACTTTATATATAACAGGGCTTAGTGATTAGCGAGTGTCTGAGAGAATTTCGCCCAGCAGAAACCGCTGAAACTAGAAATTTGCAATTTTGAGTGTGGGTTGTTCTTGGTGTATAGGGCTGAGATAAGGTTGGATTTTAGAAAATTCGAACTAGAACGGTACGAAAAGTACTAAAAGGCACTTGTGTTATGCAAACGGAAAGAGCTAGAAAACCTAAATTTGGTACCAAAAGACGGGATTGGTACCAAATTTAGTAAATTTTAGTACTTTTCGCAATCATCTAGTTCGAATTTGCAAAACCTTTAATTAAAATTTCTAACCCTCCAATAGTTACCTCATGCCCAATTTAGGAATTCTAGCTCTTTGGAATCAAAATTACTGTTGGAGTGTATGATTGAGATAGGTTTGAAAATCCGTACTTATGTGTACTAAGCAGGGTTTCGGAGTCTACGAGTCGGAGTCGAGGAATTTTGCTGGAGTCGGAGTTGGAGTCGAAAAATATGGAATCACACAAAATTTGGGATAAGTTCGGTTTAGGACCTGCTCTCGAATCGCTTTGATTTTTGTTGTAACATTTTGTAATCACTGCCCCCCATACAACGGTACTAGTTCCATCAAGAAAATAGCCTGATAGGTGCAAAGAACCCCTATAACACCACGTACAGTTTTTATTGGAGCGCAAGATAACTCTCGCACGGATCTGCATGTTCTGTCCAAAATTTGGCCTTCGTAATATTTTTTCCACATTTAATTTAAGTTCAAAGATAAGCCATATCGGTCCACTCCTTCATGTACCTCCCCCACAAAAGTTCAAAAATGTTCGGAAAAATTGTGCCACGATAACTTATCCTAATATATCTTTAAGATATAAATCAGGTTCGAATATGGACTATATTTGTGCACTCCTTAGGGTACCTTCCACACAAAATGTTGGATAAGTTCACTTTAAGACCTGCTCTCGCATCACGTTGATTTTTGCCTCCATTACGACGGCAAAACTTTTTTTATTTATTTTCGTAATTAAATTTAAAACTATACATACATTCATTTGAGCCTCAGCGCCATATGGCATAAGAGAAGCAAGTTGGTTCAGGGACAAGTCCATATTCCTTGAGACAACAACCCGAAAGATAAAACCCCCTTATAGAATCATATGCTGTGGCTGGAGAGCACGATAACTCTCGAACTGATCCACCGATTTGGTCCTAAATTTGGCCTTCGTTATATTTTGTCCAAGCATAGTTTCAGTTCGAAAATGGGCAGTACCGGTCCACTTTAGGTACTTCCCCGCATATTTAAAAATTGTCACTTGTGTTATGCAAATGGAAAGAGCTAGAAAACCTAAATTTGGTACCAAAAGACAGGATTGGTACCAAATTTAGTAAATTTTAGTACTTTTCGCAATCTTCTAGTTCGAATTTGCAAAATCTTTAATTAAAATTTCTAACTCTCCAATAGTTACCTCATGCCAAATTTAGGAATTCTAGCTCTTTGGAATCAAAATTACTGTTGGAGTGTATGATTGAGATAGGTTTGAAAATCCGTACTTATGTGTACGAAGCAGGGTTTCGGAGTCGGAGTCTACGAGTCGGAGTCGAGGAATTTTGCTGGAGTCGGAGTTGGAGTCGAAAAATATGAAATCAATCGGTCTACTCCTTCGGGTACATCCCACACAAAATTTGGGATAAGTTCGGTTTAGGACCTGCTCTCGAATCGCTTTGATTTTTGTTGTAACATTTTGTAATCACTGCCCCCCATACAACGGTACTAGTTCCATCAAGAAAATAGCCTGATAGGTGCAAAGAACCCCTATAACACCTCGTACAGTTTTTATTGGAGCGCAAGATAACTCTCGCACCGATCTGCATGTTCTGTCCAAAACTTGGCTTTCGTAATATTTCTTCCACATTTAATTTAAGTTCAAAGATAATCCATATCGGTCCACTCCTTCAGGTGCCTCCCACACAAAAGTTCAAAAATGTTCGGAAAAATTGTGCCACGATTAGTGTGTCCAAAAAACCGGTTTTTCCAAACAAAACGGTTTTCGGTTAACCGAAATTTTCAGTTTTTTCATAAACCGGTTTTCGGTTTTAAAAATTTTCAAAACCGGTTAACCGGTTTTGTAAAATAGGTACAAAATTGCTCATAATTGATAAATATTTGATTAAAAATTTGCGGCAAGGGGTAAATTAAGTATAACTAATTCTTTATTATATAATTGTCTAATAATATCCTTGTTTTTTAACATTCAACCTTAAAGTGGAGACAGCAAACATAAGTCAGAAATTGTGCTCTAAGAATAGTAAAAGCCCTTACAAATATACGATTGTGTACCAAAGGAATTAAATTTACATTATATTAAGTCTGGATTCTCCTTCTTGCGTTGAGATCCTCAAATTATCGTGCCGGAATCAAAATGTACTTTGTTATCGTTACCCCTTATAACCTTAAATTCGACAAGTTCTTAGTTTACTGTAATAATTAAAAAGGTATGAATAACGTCATTCAAACAACCGTGTGACATTACGTATACGCAGTTTTTTCATAGATCGTTCAATTGAACTATATTGGAGTTGTGCCATTTTACACTAGATATTTTCAAGTTTAAAGGTATCTGACATTTATAATTTAGCCGTACCTTTTGTTAGTTATGTTTAGTTTACTTTCAAGAATACAACTGTACTGAAATTTTAAAAATATTACTACTTTTTTTAAAACCGGTTAACCGACACAAATAACCGGTTTTTTCGGTTAACCGAAAATGACGTTTTTGACAAAAACCGGTTTCGGTTTTGTAACTCAAAACCGGTTAACCGGTTTCGGTTTTGGACACCCTAGCCACGATTACTCATCCTAATATATCTTTAAGATATAAATCAGGTTCGAATATGGACTATTTAGGGTACCTACCACACAAAATGTTGGATAAGTTCACTTTAAGACCTGCTCTCGCATCACGTTGATTTTTGCCTCCATTACGACGGCAAAACTTTTTTTATTTATTTTCGTAATTAAATTTAAAACTATACATACATTCATTTGCGCCTCAGCGCCATATGGCATAAGAGAAGCAAGTTGGTTCAGGGACAAGTCCATATTCCTTGAGAAAACAACCCGAAAAATAAAAACCCCTTATGGCATCATATGCTGTGGCTGGAGAGCACGATATCCACCGATTTGGTCCTAAATTTGGCCTTCGTTATATTTTGTCCAAACATAGTTTCAGTTCGACCACAACTTTAGGTACTTCCCCGCATATTTAAAAATTGTCACTAAAATGGTATGCACGATACCTCTTGAACGGGTCAACCAATTTGGTCCAAACTTTGGGTCTCCTATTATTTTGTCCATATTTAGTTTAACTTCTAAAATGACCCATATCGGTCTTCTCCTCCTCTCCCACAAGAGTTCAAAATTTGTGTCTAAGTGCAGTTTAGGGTTTGTTCGAAGATCCTTTGGAAATGTGTACCGATGCTGTTCTTGGTGGTCCTGTTTACAGCGATATTATCTTTTCCGTGGATAAGTCAATGCTTCCTGGCATACTGGTCCAAAATTTATACGATGACCCACTGAAATGACTAGTGGGTGCGATATCTATCGAAAAGATATGACTCCTTTTAGTAACTCCTCCACAACACTTTTGAACTTTAATCCTAATCTACATTTTTGTCGGCAAGTTTAAATGTCCAAAAAGGACCACAAAATTCCGAAAAGACTATAAATACATTCGATCTGTTCCTAGATGAAAGTTTCAATTCACATAGGTTGAGGATATATCTCTGTCGGCAAAGCCGACTGATACTTTTTTACTTTTTTTCTCTAAATTTAAGGTCTATAACAAATAAACTAAAATATTGTATCTTTCTTCAGCCTAGAAATATTGGAGAAATTGAAACTGTCAGAAATGAAACTTTTAACATGACAAGCACAGAATTGTCTACAATTTCTTTTATATCCATAGGTGGGGTGGATAACAATAGCCTAACCACATAAAAATGTACCTAGTATGTACGACTAATAGACAGAGTTGTTGATTCCGTTATAGTACAAAAAAGGATTTAGAATTGAACCTTAAGGCCTCAGTACTCGTACATAAGAAGATTCACCCCCATGGCTTTCCTGCTTTGTTTCATTTAACAAAACTAAAAAAAAGGCAACCTAGTTCGAAATTGGCTCGGACTTCTTTATTCTTTTATTATACCCTCCACTATAATACAAAGGTTATAATAAATTTGTCATTTCGTTTGTAACACATATAAATATTCGTTGGAGACCCTATAAAATAAATAGTATATTTTTATATAGAATATTATTGATCAGGGTAAATTTCTAAGTCGAAATAGCCATGCCCGTCGGCCCGTCTGTTGAAATCAAGATACAGCTCGTTACTTTTAAAATAGAGCTTTATAATTTGGTACAGAAGTTTCCATTACTCCTCGGATGTTTGGTATTGTAAAGATTTGGTATTTAGTCTTCACTTAGGGTATTAAACTTTCCACCTGAAATTTTTCGGTATAGGACCACGTCTTCATGTAGCCCCCATAGAACAATACCTCCCGATTTTCGGTATTTTGAAGGTTGTGGAATCAATATACCACTGAATTGACTGAAATTTGGTATTTGGTCTTGGTTGAGGGTATAAAATTTTCAACCTGAAATTTGCGTTTTCAGAACAGTACCCTCCGATTTTCCGTATCCCGCCGAAATGGCTGAAATTGTGTACTTGGACTTCGTTGGGGGTATAAAACTTTCCACCCGAAATTTGTCGGTATATGTCCACGTCTTCATACAGCCCCCATAGAACGGTAACTCCCGATTTTCGGTATTTTGAAGGTTGTGGCCTCAATATACCACTGAATTGACTGAAATTTGGTATTTGGTCTTCGTTGAGGGTATAAAACTTTCAACCTAAAATTTGTCGGTATAGCTTCACGTCTTCATATAGCCCCTATAGAATTGTGTCTAAGGATTTTCGGTATTTTGAAAATTTTAACCTCATTGTCCCAACGAAATGGCTGAAATTTGTTTTTAGACTTTGTTAAGGGTATACACATCTTCTTAAAGCCCCCACAGAACGGTACCACCCGATTTTCGGCAATTTGAAGGTTGTAAACTCAATATCCCGTCGACATGGCCGAAGTTTGGTATTAAAGATTTTTTGTATTCTTACCATTAAGAACCGTTCATAGACATTTCGCATGTTCCAGAAAGTTGTTTATTGATGCCTTTGCTAGGCTATTGTGGTTGATTGTTTTCTTGAATTTTGAACGGTTTAATATCTATGGAGCAGAATCCTAGAAAAGAGGATAAAAATTTTTGTATTTGGATGTTCGCTTCAACTTTGATCGGTTTATAGCTGTATAACAAAACTTGAGAAAAAAAAATTAAAAGAAATTTGGCCATGGCAATTTTGACCTTGTAGATGAAGTTTGATGGGTTATATGTGTTCACAATTTTTGTTGTTAAAGACAAGAGTTACAACTTTGCCTCTGAGATAAATTCAAATTTCCTAACGGTTTGGAAGATATAGTCCTGACTAAATGACCCTTTTTACATCAAAGCATCAAACCTTTGGAGGCCTCTAACCGCGAAAGTTGATGAGATAGGGAAAAACGGCGAGACGCGTGTCTTCTCATTTTTGGTGTTATATCACACTGTGGAGACAGAATATGGTTAATAAAACATGACTCAAAAAATTACACACAGTGGTATTCGATGCCGTGGTGAAAAAAACAATTTTGAAGAGTTTTGTTTGTATGAGTTCATATTATCTTTTTTCTTGTTTTTGTGTCTTGTTTTTATTTGTATCTTTTTTCTCATTCTTCTTTGTGTTTTGATAGTTGAGTTACACCACAATCTGAGAAGTGTTTTTGGTCGTAATTTGTGTTTTCTTTTCATATTTGTTATGGTTTTATGGTATTCCTTATGTTGGGGTAGGTGCTTGGAGGAACAGCGCATTGGAGTATTTATGTTTCTTCATTCAATTTGTTGTCTTTTTAGTTAAACCTGGAAAAACCTGGCCATGTGTTGTGCTTGTCAATAGTCATAATATTATACGTGACAGTTATACCAAAGTTATGCGGAAAGTTTAAATGAGAATTATATACGATCAAATCAATTATTTCAGTAACAGGTTTTCTGGACTGACAATAGTTTTTTTTTTTTGTAAAAATTCTATATTGCTATATTCCCTACCATTAGTATTTTTAATGATTTTTACAATATTGGGGAATTACGCAACTTGTTTTTGTTTTTTATGTTTGGAGCAAAAGGTTGTATTTTTTGATTTGCAATTGCAATGCTTGAACAAAAATAGATATTGTTGTTCCAACAAAAGTGAAAATATGTTTTCTCTGCGTGTGGTATAACTTCGTCCGAAGCAGAGTGGCGGCGAGGCTTCTACTGAGACCTTTAGTTCCTTGAAGGAAGTCTTTAAAAGAGAATATTTTGTAATTTCTTTTGATCATTTTATATATTTTGGTAGAAAATGATACAAAATTCAATGGCAACATTACCCTAGAAAATATATCTAGGTTTAGTAGAGTGGGGCGATTTGAACACCACCACGGGCGCCTGGAGTTTCTGATTCTTGGGATTGTACTGAGCAAAAAAGTCAACTAGACCATATGTCTACGGTGAAAATCGAGCCCCCGGATTTTGGCTTGAAGTTTTTTTTCAAGGATTTTTGGATATTTTGGCATATAACAATCAAACCACTGAGATTTTCGATCCAACACAAAGACAACAATTGTAGCCAAGACAATAATAAAGAACTCTCTAGTACATCGCAAAAGCATTGGAACGCTCCTTCAGATAGTTATGGCCTCGAGAAGGTGCACATTTTTCGGAAAATATCGATAAATGACAATGTGCTACAAAATGGGACTCAAAGTCAGTGGGTGGAAAATTCCTTTTGGAGATGAAAGCCCTTGATGAGTGTACTAAGAACCCAAAAGGAAATATTCACCATAGGTCAAGTTTCCGAGATATCGCGTGATTAATGGTTTTATTTTGGCCCCTTAATTTGTGAGAAAATAGCTTCATATCTCTCTAAAGCGTTATTGTAGCTTTATTTTGACATTACATTTCTTCGGTCAAATCGAATGGTGAATCTTTTTGTAGAATATTTCATCCCTCTAACTCAATTCCTTTCATCAGTCGTTGTTTAACTTTGCTACTAGACAGACGTGTTACTGCTTAAAACGGCAATATTTCGTTAACAACAATTTCATAAAAAATTGCAACGGTTTATTTATTTTTTTTTGTTCTTTAATTTAAAAAAAAGAGACAGTGCACTGTCTTGCAGTGTTCCAATTTTTTGCATGCGTGCATTAATTGCATTGCTTGCAAAACCTGAATTAACCACAACGCAAAAAATAACAATAATTAAAAAAATAGCCGCAATGAGTGTTACAACAAAAAGTAATGCAACTGATTGCATTGATCATCAAGAAGAAAAGTGGCAGGAAGTGTCGACTAAAAGAAAAATAACTATGTCCCCACCTTTAGGTAATTCGCCAAAAAGGAAGCAAGTGGTTGATGACAACCAGCCGTCCACATCCAACAGATTTAGTGTGTTATCAACTATGGAAAATGAAGCAGATCAAGCTGAACCGAATCAACCAGAACCAAATCAAGCTGTACCAAAACCGCCACCAATTTTTATTCCGGACGTCAAGAATGTTACTAAAATGTTGGATAGTATAAATAAAATGATTCCAGTTGAAGATTTTAATTTTAAATCTCTTCTGAAAGGTGAAGTTCGTCTAATGATAAAAAATGTTGATTCGTACAGAAAAGTAATTAAGCACTTTGATAGTAACAATATATGCTATCATACTTATCAACTGAAAACGGAAAGAGCTTACAGGGTAGTAATTAAAAATTTACATTACACCACCGATGTATCGGATATAAAAGCCTTTTTAATGAGTAAAGGTCACGATGTAAGGAGCGTACGTAACATAATTAGCAGAAAAACCAAGGAGCCTTTACCCATGTTCTTCGTTGATTTGGACCCCAAAAGTAACAATAAAGAGATTTATAATATTACTGGCATATTCAATAACATTGTTACTATTGAACCCCCAAGAAAATTTGACGACTTAGTGCAATGCTTTAGATGTCAAGAATTTGGACACACAAAATCATACTGCCGTAAACCTTTTAGGTGCGTTAAATGTGGTTTAGGTCATCCCACATTAGAATGTAATAAACCAGAAAATACCGCACCTAAATGTTTGCACTGCTTGAACACCCATGCAGCTAGTTACAAAGGATGCCCGATTTACCAAAAACTGGTTCAAAAGAAGTCTGCTCCCGTGTATTCTAAACGTAACGAAACTGCTTATGAAGATAACACCATGCCCAACCAGACTTCAGATAACTTTGTGTCATATGCCCAAGCCGTAAAAGGTCAAAGCACGGGAGAAATAAATTTGTTAAGCAAGATAGAATCTTTGCTAACGAAACAAATAGAAATGACAAATTCTTTAATGAATATGATGACATTGCTAATGTCAAAATTATGCAAGTAGATTTGATCATTGCTGAGTGGAATGCCAATGGCATTTCAAATCATAGAAATGAAATAGAATTATTCCTTCATAAAAATTTTATAGATATTCTACTTATTTCTGAAACTCATTTTACAAGCAAATCATACTTCAGAATTAAAGATTATGACATTATAACAGCGAATCAAACCGAGCCCATGGAGGTGCAGCTATAATTATTAAATCTAAAATTATATACGAAGAAGCGGAGCCAATCTTAGAATCTTTTATGCAGGCAGCTGGTGTTAATATAATATGCGAAAATTCAAAAGTATCTATTTACTCCGTTTATCTTCCTCCTCGATTTAATTTAAAATGTATACAATATGAAAATTTCTTCAAAAATCTTGGAAACAAATTCATCGTCGGTGGCGATTTCAATGCCAAACATACTTGGTGGGGATCTCGGCTATCAAACCCCAAAGGAAGAGAACTGTATAAATGCATCGCTTTAAACCATTACGAAGTTTTGTCAACTGGTAGTCCTACATATTGGCCTGCAGACCCAAATAAAATTCCCGATCTAATAGATTTTTTCATCTACTCAGGAATATGCCAGTCAATGCTAAGTATAAACGCATGTTATGATTTAGACTCAGATCACAGTCCAATTATTCTTAACTTTAGTACAAGAAATGTTCATAAACATAAACATAAAACATTAATTACATCAAAAACCAACATACCTATGGTACAACATCACATTGAACAACACCTAAATTTAAATATTCCGATTAAATCCGGAAAGGAATTGGAAAATGCTATAGAACATTTAACACAAGTCATACACAATGCTACAAATCTATACACTCCCGATAAAATTGATCTAAATTCCACAAACTTTTATGTTACGGCTGAAATACGATCAATGATAAGAGAAAAGAGACGATTGCGCAGAATTTGGCAAAATTCGAGACACCCAATGGACAAAACAAATTTAAACAGAGCTTCAAATCGGCTTAAAACCCTTCTAAGTGACTACAAAAACCAATCAATTGGAAGCTTCTTAAGTAATTTAAGCCCAGATGAAAGTAACGAGCACAGTTTATGGAGAGCAACAAAATATCTTAAGAGACCTCAAAAGAGAAATGTGCCTATAAAACATTCAAATGGAAATTGGTGTAGATCAAACAAGGACAAAGCTGAGGCGTTTAAAGACCACTTGGTGAATTCCTTTACACCTTTTGATTTATGTAGTCCCCAACAAATAAATTAATTTCCGATTTTTTGGATGTTCCATGCCAAATGAGTCGCCCTATTAAACATTTACGTTTAGTGAAGTTTGTAAGGAAATTAAAAATCTAAAGAAAAAAACACCAGGGTCAGACTTAGTTGATCACAAAGTCATAAGATTGCTTCCAAAGAAGGGTTTGGTGTTCCTAACGACAATTTATAATTCTATTATGAGGCTGTCCCATTTTCCAGTGCAATGGAAATGTGCTAAAATAATTATGATACCAAAACCTGGCAAACCTGAAAACCTGTTATCATCGTATAGGCCTATAAGTTTATTGTCCATATTTTCTAAACTGTTCGAAAAATTGTTTCGAAAGCGACTTCTTCCGATTTTAAATAATATAAATATTATGCCAGATCATCAGTTTGGATTCAGAGAAAATCACGAACACCTGAGCAGTGTCATAGACTGGTGAAGGTTATAAGAGATTGTTTGGAATGTAAGCAGTTCTGTTCTGCAGCCTTTCTGGATATCAAACAGGCGTTTGATAGGGTTTGGCATCAAGGCTTGGTATATAAACTAAAAATGTTATTACCTGCTCCTTTTTATTTACTTTTAAATTCATATCTGAATGGAAGAACATTTTATGTACACATCAATGATAAAGAATCTAATTTGGCGTCATTAAAGCTGGTGTACCACAAGGTAGTGTTTTAGGTCCTGTTTTATATACGCTTTATACAGCAGATATGCCCGTAAGAAATGAGACTATGATTGCTACTTATGCAGATGATACTGCCGTTCTTGCTATTAAAGATGATCCTTCTTCAGCTACTGACTTACTCCAAACACATCTGAATGATATCGAGAAATGGTTTAATAACTGGAATATTGGAGTCAATACTCAAAAATCTGTGCATGTTACATTTTCCTTAAGGAAAGGAAACTGTCCTTCTCCAAAATTGAATGGACTTACAATTCCTTCTGCGGATTGTGTTAAATATCTCGGTCTGCACCTTGATAGAAAACTTAACTGGAAAAATCATATAACATATAAGAGACAGCAACTAGATCTGAAGACTAAAAGAATGTTCTGGCTTCTTGGTCCAAAATCAAAACTGAGCCTGAATAACAAATTACTACTGTATAAGACCATTCTAAAGCCTATTTGGACATATGGAGTACAACTATGGGGAACAGCCAGCAATTCTAATATTGAGATACTTCAACGATATCAATCAAAGACGCTTAGATTGATTACGGGTGCTCCTTGGTTTCTTAATAATAACGCGATTCATAGAGATTTAAACATAAATAAAATTACAGATGAAATTAAAAAAATTAGTACTACGTATCTTAACAGCTTATGTAACCATTCGAATGTGTTAGCAATTAATCTATTAGATGACACAGATGAAATTAGAAGACTAAAACGAAGACATGTTTTAGACCTCCCATTTATTTAATGAGTTTCATAAAATATGTAATCTAAATTAAAATTGTAATATGTATTTATTGTTAAATCCACTGGGGTTTAACAATTCTGTTATATTGTAGTAATTATTAAATTTGCTGAATGTTTCTTGTAAATAGATTGCAAATAAAAAGAATAAATACAAAAAAAAAAAAAAAAATTCCTTTCATGTCCTTTATTTTTTGAACCGTAGTAAAAGTACCACAAGACGAGATTTTACAGCATCCAAATATTCTACAAAATGTTGTTCAGAAGATTTTAGGTACGGTTCTTATTGATGACCAATCGATATTTCCCCGTTTTCATGGTCCTTTTTGACATTTACCTGGTTTTTGTTGTTGGTCAGAAGATTTTAGGTACGGTTCTCATTGATGACCAATCGATATTTCCCGTTTTCATGGTCCTTTTTGACATTTACCCGGTTTTTGTTCAGAAAACTATGTTTTGTTTTTATGTATATTCGTTATTGGTCTGTGGTGCTTCTCAAATACTTACCATAAATAGCTCTTGTAATGACGAACACGTTAATAACAAATTTTATTTGAGATAGATCCGGTTATCTAAATTTTAGAACTGGATATTCTGATATTAAAACCGATTTTGCTGTCATTTGATAGACCGTTATATTCGCTTTCTAATGATATACATATACGGTTAACGTTTAGTTAAAACCGGTTCCAAAATCGGTTTTAATATCAGACTATCCGGTTCAAAAATATAGGTAACCGGAATCTATCCTCAAATAAAATTTGTTATTAACGTGTTCGTCATTACAAGAGCTATTTATGGTAAGTATTTGAGAAGCACCACAGACCAATAACGAATATACATAAAAACAAAACATAGTTTTCTGAACAAAAACCAGGTAAATGTCAAAAAGGACCATGAAAACGGGGAAATATCGATTGGTCATCAATGAGAACCGTACCTAAAATCTTCTGAACAACATTTTTGTAGAATATTTGGATGCTGTAAAATCTCGTCTTGTGGTACTTTTACTACGGTTCAAAAAATAAAGGACGAAAAGGACATGAAAGGAATTGAGTTAGAGGGATGAAATATTCTACAAAAAGATTCACCATTCGATTTGACCGAAGAAATGTAATGTCAAAATAAAGC
This sequence comes from Musca autumnalis, assembly GCF_047663935.1. Classification (NCBI taxonomy): domain Eukaryota; kingdom Metazoa; phylum Arthropoda; class Insecta; order Diptera; family Muscidae; genus Musca; species Musca autumnalis. Next base: position 143,310,251 of record NW_027411755.1, on the reverse strand, counting down.
TACAATAACGCTTTAGAGAGATATGAAGCTATTTTCTCACAAATTAAGGGGCCAAAATTAAACCATTAATCACGCGATATCTCGGAAACTTGACCTATGGTGAATATTTCCTTTTGGCTTCTTAGTACACTCACCAAGGGCTTTCATCTCCAAAAGGAATTTTCCACCCACTGACTTTGAGTCCCATTTTGTAGCACAGTGTCATTTATCGATATTTTCCGAAAAATGTGCACCTTCTCGAGGCCATAACTACCTGAAGGAGCGTTCCAATGCTTTTGCGATGTACTAGAGAGTTCTTTATTATTGTCTTGGCTACAATTGTTGTCTTTGTGTTGGATCGAAAATCTCAGTGGTTTGATTGTTATATGCCAAAATATCCAAAAATCCTTGAAAAAAACTTCAAGCCAAAATCCGGGGGCTCGATTTTCACCGTAGACATATGGTCTAGTTGACTTTTTTGCTCAGTACAATCCCAAGAATCAGAAACTCCAGGCGCCCGATAACATTTTTTCCTTCCATACAAATCGCCCCGGCCCAATGTTTAGGGATACAACTAAATAGAAACCAACCATTGAGGCTGCAAAAAATAACCCATACAATGTTAGATAGTTTTTTCATCTGCAACTTTTGTTGCAAATCTCACTCGGCGGTGGTGTGGTGGCGATAGTTGCTTCGACATTTACCACAATAATAGATAAATATACAAATAAAAATGTTTATTTTAAGTTTTTGTACTGAAAAGTCACAGAATATCCTCAAGATTGTGGAAAGACACTTTGAAAGGAGAACAAAAAGAAAACAAATATGGTAACATGGGGCGCCTTCGCCACGTTTTTGTTCAATTTGTTCTTATGTCGACATCATTAAAGTTTTTCCAAATATTATTTTTGGTATGAATATTAGCATGTCTTGACTACAAGTTTTGATATATAAATGATTATAATTTTGCTTTTAAAATATTATTTTTGAGAATTTACAAAATGTCTAAAAAGTGGCGAAGCCTCCCCACCCATGGGGTAGCTTCGCCATCGACATAGGGCGTATATCAACGGACTCTAAAACTGGCATTTACCATATATACTCCTAAAATATCAACATTATGCATAAAAGGAACATGTTTCTATTTAATAATCGAAAATGATTCTAAAATTTACAAAAAGAAACATATTCTAGCCGTTAATTGAAGTAGGTTCCTTGAATTTAGGCATCAAAATTAAATTTTTGCCAAATTAGATAGGTTTAGCACAATATTTGATTTCAACTTCACATTATAGCGTGGTATATCAATAGCATAAACAATTTAAGTTAAACCTGACATATTTCTCACATTAACCCACAGCACCCCTATCATGGCGTAGCCGCCCCACCCCCTACATAGTTCATAATATGAATATATTGACATTTATAATTACTTTTATCATGCAAATTATTTGGATTTATATTCTTCAGTAGTTGTCTATTAAAGGTATAAAATATAATTTTCATATCACAAAAGGTTTACAAGATATCACAAAATATATTTACCATGAATATTTTTCGCAATACCCCAAAAACATGAAACCGCGTGCATCAGCAATCATATGTTTGATAGAAATGCCAATTTTTGGGAGATGAAAGATCTTCGTTAAACTCAGAATTTTCCTTTAACGGCATTTCTGTAGCAGTTATAATTATCAAGAAAATCGACGCTGGCGAAGGCGCCCCAGTGGCGAAGCCGCCCCATGTTACCATATATTGTTGGTATGTGTATGTGGTGTTTGTTGTATTGATAAATCTTGAAAAGCTAACAAAAGTTTTAGCATCAACTATTTTGCATAGAATGCTAAGCAGTTAAGCCAAAACGATATTGATAAATATAAATAAACAAAACCCAAGAAAGTTATATTTGAATAAGAACGAGGTGAGCCAAAAATAAATCATGTGAACTTTTAAATAACATAAGTTAAGGCACTTAAAGATTGTGGCTTTAAAAGATTATACAAACTAAGGGCAGTATAAAGCCATTGTGGCCAAAAAGTTAGAAACATGATATAATGACTACGAAGCCAATTCGGTATACATTAATATGTCCCGTAAAAGACTAGTGCATGGTATCAGTAGATTTAATCGTTTATATACCTACAGCTAATATTGTTTATACGTGGGATTATAATTGTGTGCGAACATCTGTAGTTTGTCGTATACAAAGTGAAAAGCGACGCATAAACCAGACGTGAAAGTAAACTAATATTTAAGCCCAAAGGAGGAAACTGTAGTTTACCCAAGGATAAATTCAACATAAATCTAGAATGATCATATATCCTCCGAATGTTCGTAGAAATGAGATGTCACGTACCTATGTACATTTAAAATACCGAAAATCGGGAGATACCGTTCTATGGGGGCCTAAACCGTCAAATTTCAGGTGGAACGTTTTATACCCCAACGAAGACTGAATACCAAATTTCGGAGATTTCGGTGGGATATTGAGGTCACAAACTTCACAATTTCGTGGAACAATTCGTGGAACAATTTCAGGTGGAAAGTTTTATACCCCAAATACCTAATTTCAGCCATTTTGGTGGGATATTGAGGCCACAAACTTGAAAATAGCAGAATGGTTTACACCCCAACAAAGACTAAATACCAAATTTCAGCCCTTTCCGGCATATTTCAGGTGGAAAATTGTATACCCCCAATGAAAACCAAATACAAAATTTAAACCGTTTGGGTGGGGTGTTGAGGCCACAACCTTCAAAATATCGAAAATCCGAAGGTACTGTTCTATGGGGGCTATAAGAAGGCGTGACAATATACCGACAAACGTCAGGGTATTAGTTTTATACTCAAACGAATACTGAATTCCAAAATGTTAGGCATTTCGGTGAGATATTAGGCAACAACCTTCAAACTACCGAACATCTGGAGATACTGTTCGATGCAGATTATATGAAAAAAATGGACCCATACCGAAAACTGCATGTGAGAAGACATGTATCTCGCCGTTTTTTTCCTATCTCATCACTTTCGCGGATATAGGCCTCCAAATGTTAGAGGTTTTGATGTCAAAAGGGGTAATTTTGTCAAGACTATATCTTCCTAACCGTTAGGAATTTGAATTCAACTCAGAGGCAAAGTTGTTGCATAACTCAAAAAGAACAAAAATTGTGAACACATAAACTCCATCAAACTTTATCTTCTAGGTCATAATTGTTAAGATGTAATTACCTTTACATTTTTGCTCGGGGTTTGGTCTACAGATATCAAACCGATCAAAACTGAAGCAAACAACCAACGACAAAATTGTATCTTTGATCTCAATAAACATATTTTAGAACATACGAACTCTGTATAAACGGTTCTTAACGGTCAAAACAGCAAGGCAAATGGCATTTTTTCTTATTTTCTTTGGCTCTGGTCCACAGATACTAAACCGTTCAATATTCAAGACAACAATCAACTACAATAATATAGAAAAGATATCAGTAAACAACTCTCTTTAACGTACGAACTGTCTGCGAGAGGTTCTTAAAGGTCAAAATAGCAAAACAATTCCATCAGAACGAGCCGCCGCAAAAAAATTTCTACTGTTATCATCATAGCCGGACAGCCGATAGTTGGGAGTGGAGAGGTCACTGATGACCTCCTAAGTGAATCACTTTAGTAGAAAAACACTCAAAGAGACACGTGTAGCCTTTCGTGATTCGACAATACCTGCCTGTGAAATTTTTTATTTCGAAGGGCCCGCAAAATCAAAGCCTGTGTTTGTAAACGTTCGGCCAAACTGGGTTTTTTCTTCGGTGTCACTATTTGACCCTGTAAGTTCTTCTTATACATGACGCATTCCCTACGATTTCGGATGTGGAATTTAACCAGGTTTTAGCTCGCAAAATCCGACAACTATAGACTATCTTTTGAAAATCAACAATCTTTGGGTTAAAAAGAGTATATTTATAAATCTTACTGCACTCGTTTCTTTTAGTTGTAGACTCACGCTTCCTGTCTTCTTCTGACAACACCTTCTTGTGAGCAACCTCTTCTAATTCCCAAAATTTGGCTAATTGGTCATCTATTGACCCTTTCGCGGAAAGAGAAGTTCTGATACTGAAAGATTGAACGGATATTAATAAAAAGCAAAAAAGTTTAAACATAAAAAATTGAGGAACATATATTTTTTAAACAATTTTATTAGTTTTTCTCATTTTCGACAGCTAACATAAATTCCTTAACATAAATAATACTGTTTGGTATATTCTAAGCAGCGTAGAATACGTGCATCTGGATCATGTTTGAACATTGGAGAACCTCCCAGATGTGGAACAGTCTATGCATAGGCAAGCGGGTATAAATAAGAGTGTGTAGCGGGTGGGAATTGAGTAGTTATAAATCATTCCGCTTGTTAAGTCGTCTGTGTAAACTAAAGAGTAAATATTAACCCGAATAGAGTAAAGATTTGTGCTTACTGGAGATAAGCTTTGTGCTTAGAAGAGAAATAAAGTCTTGCGTTAATAAGTGAATAACGTCAATAAAGCATTGTAGAACCGTAATCCAAAACGAAACCTGTTTTATTTGGTACAAATCGTATCGGGGGATAAAACAACGTCTACACGTGATTAAGTTCAACCCTAATTCCGATGTGTTTCAAACGGAATGACAAATTTATTTAAACCTTCTATATTATGGTGGAGGGTATGAAAAAAGAATAATAGAAATCTGTGTGAAAAATAATCTGTTGTGCAAAATTAAAAATCTAAGAAAATGTAAAAAATTTAATTGGCGTAGGGGATTGAAGATACCAAGGAACCGTCCTGACCGGTTTTAACATGGCAAAGCCCACGATTTATCTTGTTCCCTCTTTCATCTCAAGTGGACACTGACCTCCCTGTGGTGTCACCTGGGGAACAGCCTTAAACACCCGTTAAAGGTAGTGAGCTAACATGTGCCGCGCGTTCACCCATAAGAACGTTAAAAACTTGGGTTTGGGCGTCGGGTTAGTAACCCTCCCCTAGAAAAAACAGCCTACTATGAAAAAACGAAAGAAAAGAAAAACAAACCCCCTCTCAAGTTGACGAACCCCGCAAACGTTTTAAGGACCATGATCTGCGAATCTGCACCTGGAATGTTCGCACTCTTTATAGAGAAGGTGCAGTCTTCGCATTGGCAGACGTACTTGAAAAGTACAAGACCGATATTACTGCCATACAGGAAATACGATGGATTGGGAAAGGCCTCACAACAACACCTAAAGGTGACGCACTTTATCATAGCTGCCATGACGTAAAGCATGAGTTTGGTTGCGGATTCGTAGTTAGTCGGAGACTAAAACATCTGGTATCCAGCTTCTTCCCAGTGAATGAAAGACTTGCTGCAATTCGAATAAAAGCTAAATTCTTCAACATCAGCTTTATTTGCGCGCATGCTCCCACTGAAGAAAAGGACGAACAGACCAAAGATATATTTTACGAGCGCTTAGAAGAAACATATGACCGTTGCCCTGCCCATGACATTAAAATCATTCTAGGCGATTTTAATGCCAAAATTGGAAAGGAGAATATCTTTGGGCCAACAGTCGGGAAATTCAGTCTCCACAGTGAAACACCTGACAATGGTATGAGGCTGATAGACTTTGCAGCTGCAAAAAACATGGTAGTTAGTAGTACCAGATTTAATCATCTCGATATTCATAAGGGCACCTGGCTGTCTCCAGATCAAAGAACAAGTAATCAAATTGATCATGTTGTGATAGATGGAAGACATTCATCCAGCGTGTTGGATGTACGATCGTTCCGAGGCGCAAACATTGATTCGGACCACTACCTTGTTGCAGCAAAGGTACGTACCCGTCTAAACGTTGCAAATAAAACACGAACAGACACAATGCGGAAGTTGGACATCGATAGGCTGCAAACACAACAGATAGCCACAGCATATTCCACTCAACTAGCCCAATTGCTTAACGCGAGCACTCCTTGTCCCGATAACATAACAGCACAATGGCAAAATATTGCCCACTCCATGCATACAGCCGCAAAATCCATACTTGGATTCCAGAGACCTCCACAAAGGAATTCATGGTATGACCAGGAGTGTCGTGCTGCTACCGAAGTTAAAAATGCGGCATATAGAGCTACTTTACAATCAGTAGCAACGCGTAGCGCACGAGAGAGATATCGGGAGAAAAGGAGAGAAGAGAAACGTCTTTTCCGCAAGAAAAAGAGAAAAATGGAAAAGCGGGAGTGTGAAAAAATCGAGATGTACAGGAGCCAGAATGAAGTCCGAAAATTCTACCAAAGAGTGAAACATCAAACAGATGGCTTTGGTACAGGCACATCCTCCTGTAGAGACCAGCAAGGTAATCTGGTAACAGATACAGATAGCGTGCTCAGGATATGGAAGGAACATTTCTCCAAATCTGCTGGTATCCAATAGTAGCGAAGACGATGATACCACAGAACCAATCCCAGAAGATGGGATGGCAAGCCACCATTGACCAGATATTTACCCTGCGGCAAATCCTAGAGAAGACCCAAGAGATGCATATCGACACATTTCACCTTTTTGTCGATTATAAAGCAGCATTCAAAGGTATTCCATGCAATGTCTGAATTTGGTATCCCCGCAAAGCTCATCCGGCTTTGTAAGATGACTTTAACTGATACTAGGTCCTCAGTTAAAATTAGAAAGAACCTCTCCGAAGAATTTTGTACCAAAGAGGTTTCAGACAAGGAGACAGCCTTTCGTGTGACCTATTCAACATTTTGCTGCAAAAGGTAATACGAGATGCAAATGTCAAAAGAAATGGCACAATTTACACCAATAGCCACATGTTACTTGCCTATGCTGATGACATAGACATCATGGGACGATCAGTAAAGGAAGTAACTGATACCTTTAGGAAGGTCGAAGCAGAATCTGCGAAAGTGGGTCTGGCGGTAAACGGCGAAAAGACCAAATTGATGGTGTCGACGCGCAAAGCGTCCATAGAGCTCGGACCAACTGTGGAAGTTGGTACCTACAATTTTGAGGTAGTTAAAGACTTCGTCTACCTCGGCACTGCCATAAACACAACAAACAACATCAGTTGTGAAATAAGAAGAAGAATTGTATTGGCCAACAGATGCTACTATGGTCTAAGTAAGCAATTTAAAAACAAAGCCACATCTCGTCAAACAAAAATAACACTATACAAAACGCTGATACTACCCGTGCTAATGTATGGCTCCGTAGCATGGGTACTTGCGCAAGCAGATAAGGCAGTGCTGGTGTGTTTAAGAGGAAACTTCTTCGAAAGATCTACGGGCCGAGTTGCGTTGACGGTGAATATCGACGTCGTATGAACCACGAGCTATATATAAGCTATACAAAGACATGAATATAGTTAAACGTATCGAGATGCAACGATTGCTTTGGCTAGGCCATATCATGATAATAAGCGATGATGAACCCGCTAAAAAGGCGTATGAATACATGCCACATGGCGGTGCACGCAGAATCTGCAGGCCTAAGCTTCGATGGAGCATACAAGTGGATGAAGAAATGGAAAGGCGCGGTATTCCATCTTTTTTCCATATTTTCTTAGTTCGGTCTATGGAACAAATGTTCTGTAATGGAACAACTAAGTAAGTAAGTAAGAAAATTTAATTCTACTCTTATAAAATGAAAAAAAAACTAAGGGACTCAAAGAAATCGAAAGTATGTATTTTCGTTTTCCGTGTACCCCAGCAAGACAGAATTTTTAAATCAGAAATCCTGAATAATTTTTTGGTAAACTTTTGTAGCACAATGCTATTTTCGTGTTGCCAGTGCATGCCAAAATATTTATACTGTTAATTTTGCCATAAATGTGAAGATATATTAAGAAAATTCCATTGTAATTTGCTTTCAAAAAATTTAGAAGTTCTCGACAAAGTGAAAATATAGAAGAAAAGAATAGAGCTCAAATGATAGTAAATATACTTATATTTTAACTGAGTATATAGTTTTTGCTTACATGTTTTCTCACAGTTTTCTTATAATATGAATGAACGAAATTAAGGAATTAAAGAATATATTGATAAATGTAGACAAAAGTTATGCACGGTATCGAGTTATGTTTTTTCGACCCAGGCTTCGATTCCTGCAAAATAGCTCGACTCCGAATCTACATTTAATATTAACAATTGTGCTTTGTATTCTTTGCAAATCTTCATCCCATTTCAACACCACAATTCGACAATTCAATTACTTGCAATTGGATAATTATCCTCCTTAATTTGTGGTTAAATTCCCAAACTTTCATAATTCTATAAATAACTGACTTCAAATTTAAGAAGGTCAATGGAAATGTCAAAATGTCTGTGATTTTGTGGATTTTTGTTATGGCTAAGCAAACACTGAACGAACGAACGAATGAACGAATGAAAGAATGAATATTATTTACATTCCTTATCATTTTCTTCACTCTTCATTTGAAATTGTTGAGAATTTTTCGACAATTGTATGCAATGCAAATATAAATATTTTTATTAGAATTAAGAAGATTAAGTGTGTTTTGTCCGTCTGTCTATCTATTAGTCCCCCTCTATGTGTGTTTGTCCTACTCTTAGTACTTTTCGTCTGTTTGTTAACTTTTAGCTTGGAAATATTTATCATGGCATTATGGAATTTTCATTTACAATTTCCATTTTCATCTTCATTTCCATAGGAAATTGTCACTTTGGTTATCGCCCCTCTCCCCTAAAACACAATGATTTTCCTTACCAACAACTCCTTATGCCAATGTCTGTCATTGTCCATTCGTCCGGTCCGGTGTCTGTTCTCCATCAAAACTTGATATCAATTGTCATTTGGTATTATTTTAGTTGGGGTTTTTTTGGTTTTGTTTGTCAAACTTTTTGATTTCGGTTCTTAATGTCGTCGTCAGTACGGTCTTGCAATTCATAAAGAATTTCATATTTGGCAACATGAAGATAAGAATTTTAAGTATTTTATGAATTGCTTCTTTGTTTGTGTCTTGAAAACTTTCGTTGGCAGGAGATGGAGGGGGTGACAAAACAATGCTGCTTAAGTGTTATTGTTTTAATTTGTCTGATATCATTGAGATAAGAATGTTGTAATGGCGGCAAAAGTAATATTAGCATATTTTGAAAATTGGCTTCGGCAAATGGAATTTTACTTGTTTAGAGAAATAGTTAAGATTTCAAAATAGGAATTAGTGACAATATTTGTTGTAATGTAATTGAAATAACTTGAGTGGGAGGGGGAGGGAACGTTTTAATTTGTAACTATTTGAAAGTATTTAAACGAATTAATAACCTACCGTAATGGAATAAAAACATTTATGAATACAAATTTATACGTATGGAATGTAAGGAACAGGGTCAAAGTAAACATGATATAAAAACAAAATTGGTATTGTAAATATGTGAATCAATAGTATTGTTATGGAATTAGGTTTAAATTAACTCCGTTTAGACGTTGTTTTATTTCCCGATAAGAGGGTTCTATTAGATTACGAATCTACAATACGATATTAACGTTATTCGATTCAATTATTCACAGAAGACTACGCACACAACCTTATTTTATCTATTACTTACTTCTGAACTAACGGCTTTAGTTCGCGGTATGATTTACAATTTCCTCAACCAACTGCTATTCTCCAGTATTTATACTAGCTCACTAAAGCATAATCCGATCAAGAATCCTCAATCTAGGATGTTTTACTATGGTCACGCGAAATGTTAACCAATTGGCAAATAGACATACAAACGAACGAACAACAACAAATGGAGCAGAGGTAATAAATATGAGAGAATAGAAGGGCTGACTATGAAGGACGTCACAGTGTAGGAAGATAATTTGGCTAAAAATTAATGATCAAAACTAATAAGAGAAAGGCTACAACAAAAAACAATACCAAAATAAGTAAGAACGGCGTTTAGTTGGGTCGAGCCGAACTCTTAGTACCCTCCACCATAACTGTATTGAAGCAGATATGAACAATTAGTAACTACTAAGCTCTTTCTCTACGTTAAGTATACTTCTTTGGAGGAGAATAATATGTTAACTGATGATAATCACTCTATGCTGACAATTTTCTGAGTGGAGGTTTTTTACTCATTGAGGTTCCAAAATACCGAGTTACATTCATTTCAAAAGAAAAATGTAGCAGCACTCTTTAAAAAAGCTCATCGTTGTTTTTTCTATACTCCGACTAAACACAATACCAAATTATAGCAATCTCGGCTCGGAAATTTGACAAAACCCCCTCGAAATACATAAAATTGGGCAATACCGGTCCATGAAGGTTAGATTAATCCTACATATATGCGAATGGGTAGTTTTTGCCAGTAAGATTTTATCTTTTGGGAACACAAAATTCCAATTAACAAGCAATCCGACAGGAAAATCTTCAAAAAAAATCTTAAATTGGTTGGTAACTTTACGTCTCACCTTGGCCAAACGTGGACGTATGCAGTCTGATTGTTTTGCAAGGAATGTTTTGTACCTGTGTGACGACGAAAGTCGTCCCTCATTTTCGGCCACACAAAAGGCCTACGTTGAAATGGGATGACCTTGTGGAGTCCAGAATTTGTTTTTTTTTTTAAATTATTATTTTGTTTCAGAATTATTTTTGTTGTTGTTTTTTTCCTGCTTGTCATTAAAGCTTAATTCTACATTACATACAGTGTTTCATTATTGCCGAACAGGATGGCAAATCTACAGGTACAGTTGAGCCCAAAACACATGGCTTGGGATCGACCAATTGTTTCGTTGCCAACCAGGTCCCGTTACTCAAAACACAAACAAGGTCCCGTTATCCGAGAGGCCACGTGGTAAGATTAGAAGCAGAGAGGCAGCGTCGGGAAGGCTGTTGAAAAGAAACCTGGAAGTCAATACCGAGGCAATAAAAGCGAGCGAGTAATTAAAGTGGGGATCAGTCGTGTACCACCCACCAGTGAACAAAGTACTACCAGCCGCGACACCAGCGAAGATTACAAGTAAATAGGAGGTGAGTTGACCTAGTGAAAACAGCGTGAAAGTTCGAATAGTATATAACACATCAAAATTTGTTAAATTTTACCCCGAGTCTTTGAGTCGACGTGGCCATAGACTATAACACATCAAAACTTGTTAAATTTTACCGCGAGTCTTTGAGTCGACGTGGCCATAGGCTATAACATATCAAAATTTGTTGAATTTTACCGCGAGTCTTTGAGTGGACGTGGCCATAGACTATAACATATCAAAACTTGTTAAATTTTACCGCGAGTTTTTGAGTCGACGTGGCCATAGACTATAACATATCAAAATTTGTTAAAATTTTATCGCGAGTCTTTGAGTCGACGTGGCCATTGACTTTAATATATCAAAACTCATTAAATTTCTCCGCGAGTCTCTGAGTCGACGTGGCCATAGACTACAACATATACAAAATTGTTAAATTTACCCGCGAGTCTTTGAGTCGACGTGGCCATTGACTTTAACATATACAATTTTGTTAAATTTTACCGCGAATCTTTGAGTCGACGTGGCCATTGACTTTAATATATCAAAACCCATTAAATTTCCCCGCGAGTCTTTGAGTCGACGTGGCCATTGACTTTAATATATCAAAACTCATTAAATTTCTCCGCGAGTCTCTGAGTCGACGTGGCCATAGACTACAACATATACAAAATTGTTAAATTTACCCGCGAGTCTTTGAGTCGACGTGGCCATAGACTATAACTTATCAAAGTTTGTTAAATTTTCCCGCGAGTCTTCGAGTCGACGTGGCCATTGACTTTAACATATACAATTTTGTTAAATTTTACCGCGAATCTTTGAGTCGACGTGGCCATTGACTTTAATATATCAAAACCCATTAAATTTCCCCGCGAGTCTTTGAGTCGACGTGGAAATTGACTTTAACATATCAAAATTGGTAAAATCTTTCCGCGAGTCTTTGAGTCGACGAGACCATCGACCATAATATATAGAATTCGTCGCAACGCAAAACCAACATAGGCCGGAAATTTACAAGCTCATCGGAACGCGAGACAACGAAGTGACCCGTAGACACCGACGAAACTCCAGCCCTTCTGAGACCGAACGAACCGTCCTTGTTCCCGAACGAGTTCCGCTAACCGTTGCAGCGTTACCCTCGTAGAATAAGTTTCCTAATATAATAACCATTGTGCAGTCGTATAAACACATCAATAAATATCATACACGGAATTTGTATCTCAAACCCTATAGTTTCATTCTCAGTCACTGCAAATATAAATTTTCTGTGGCGAGCCCTATCCCCGCGAGCGTATCCCAGCAACCGGAGGTAAATTGTCGTTACAGTGACGCCCGAGCAGGGACAGAGAGTTGAATAAACAGCTTTTAAAAGAGAAAAGATACAAATTCTGAACTTAGAACAACATGGAGGACACGATACGACTGACATGGGCTTACGGTCTACGCAAAGAGGAATTGGTGACATATCTAGGAGAATTTGACCGTGACCCTAGTGGAACAGTCGAGGAATTGAGAAAACGGTTTGTGCAATTTCTTGGAGAGCAGCATGACCCAAAACGACGCGCCAAACTGCTGATCTTACAGGCGAAACATGAAACGACTACGTCACCACCTACGACAAGACCCGCATCGCCAAGGAATCTGCCGGGAATTACGGTAACCAACGTGGATGGTGAGGCAGTTACGACGGAAAAGCTCGAGCAGGAGCTGGATAAGCTTAACGACAGGAATGTGCGGGATGCACGATTCTGTGGTGAGTGTTCTTCCAGAAAAGGGGAGAAAGCCACCGACACACCGCACAAGGAGCAGCCGAGGGAGACCCCCACGGCGACGACCGCGACTTCGGTGAAAACCACGGCAGAGCAAGTCAGAAAATGCAACGTATCATACGACGGGGAATGCGAGCCCTGGGACTTCCTAGAGAGAATCGAGGAGCTCACCACCAGGTATGGCCTGGAGGCAAATCTACTACCGGCGGTTATGCCGGAGGTACTTAGAGGTAAAGCACTAGTGTGGTACCGAAATAAAAATAAGCATTGGAGTACGTGGGAGAGTTTCCGGGAAGGATTACTCAAGTTCTTCCTACACCTACGGTATTTCGAGCACTTGGAGGAGGAGATACGGAAGAGAAGACAGAAGCCGCGAGAAACAATCAAGAACTTTTCGCTCCACATGCAGAACCTCATGCGACACAGCAACCTGACAGAGGCCCAGAAGGTGGAGAAGATTTTCCGAAATGCGCTTCCCGAGTACCAGTGGTATATACAAAGGAGGGACTTTCTGACCCTGGAAGATCTGCGCTACCACCGACCACACGAGAGCAGCATCGCCGGATGGACCCGGAAGAGCGACAGTCGATTGCCTCGAATAAATCCCCGGACAGCCTGTAGGCGCTGCGGGCAAGACGGCCATTTCGCGCACAATTGCGACCGAGTACCCGTCCTTTTCTGTTGGGTGTTGGCATGCCCGGATTTTTCGAAACCATTTAAGTTGCAGACCGACGCCAGCGAATGCGGTTTGGGAGCCGTACTGATCCAAGAGTTAGAGGAAGGAGATCGTGTGATCGCATATGCTAGTAGGACACTCAATGGAGCTGAAAAAAAATACTCAGCCACGGAGAAGGAATGTTTGGCCATCGTATGGGGGATCCGTAAAATGCGGCCGTATTTAGAAGGGTATCAGTTCCAAGTTATCACTGACCATATGTCGCTGAAATGGTTGAACTCCATTGATACCCCCACCGAACGCTTGGCACGTTGGGCACTCGAATTGCAGCAGTACAAATTTTCCGTACAATACAGGAAGGGCAGATACAACGTGGTCGCCGATGCCTTATCTCGTCAACCCCTCGAAACGCTGCGGAGAGCCGTGGTGGATGATAAGCCTACGTGCCCTTGGCTGGCAAAGAAGATGGAGGAGGTGAAACCCAAACCGGAAAAATACTCGGATTTCCTCATCATTGACAACCAACTGTTCCGACATATCGCTAGACACCCAAATGATGAAGATTGCAGCTCCGTACACTCCAGATAGCACGCAACGAGCATAACAAATGGAATGAAAGTCTCCCAGAAATAAGCTTAGCCCTAAACACGAGCACGTCTGAGTCGACTGGATATAGTCCCGCGTATTTGGAGCAAGGGCGTGAACCTCGGTTTCCGTCCGCCATCTTTGATGAAGTTGTACCAGGCACGTGCAACCCCGAGCAAAAGTCCAAAGAACTCCAGGAGGTCTTCAAGCTGGTTAGACATCATTTAGGCAGATCGGCCGAGGATCAACGCCGACACTATAACCTACGAAGACGACCCTGGAGGCCGAAGATAGGAGACCTAGTTCTTGATAAAAAACACCTACTTACGAAAGATGTGGAAAGTTTCGCAGCCAAGTTGGCGCCTAAATACGGTGGACCTTATAGAGTCGTGAGCTTCGTATCACCCGTGATCGTTCGCGTCCTCGACCCTCAAACCGACAATACCCGGTCGTCGACCCTCAATATGACTCTAAGTGAACTCAAACCTTTTGTAGATACTAATCCACTCATTCCCGCTAATAATCAAACCAAACACTCGAAATAATTTCTGTTCTTTTCGCCCGTCTTGTCTCTTCCACAGATTTGTCTTGATTACGATGGGAAAACGAAGCCGTAAAACGCCAATTCCACGTACCAAGGCGTTCTACAAGGAGCGGTACATGCAGCTTGAGGCGCGGAAGCCACGCAGTTGCATCAGCACGCTACCACGACAAGTGCCCCTGGGCCCAATACCTCCTCTGGCCAAGTGCTACCTGGTTTTGAACCGGCTTACGGAAGGAGAGTTGGCCGACTGAAGATGCGAGAGGAGGGGAAAGGTCAGGGAGAACCAGCCACACCGCATAGGGGACCCCTTGAAGGAGCTGTAGGAACCCCCGCCAGGAAACCATATCAGCCTATAACTTCCCCCATCTCCGAACCGGAAGTCATCAACCTGGTGTCCGAGGATGAGGTGATCGAGCTTTCGAGCGGTACCGACGATGTCACACCACCCCGTGCAAGCAAACCCACCTCCCAGGTGACAACGACTGTCGTGTCGCCCTTTTACGCCGCGGGCATCAACATAGTTGTGGAAATAGCCAGATCATACGAGAAAGTCGTCCATCGGTGGAAGTTCTGCCCATCACCCTCGGCCTCCCATGTTGCGGCACCAGCCAATCTTCGTCCCCCAAGAATTTGTGACGCCACCCCGGAAGACACGAGACTCCGTTAGTAGCCCACCGTCAACGGTGTTCCTGGAACTGGCACATGGCCGCCCGGCAGAACGGGAATCCGTGAATTCCGCCGTGTACTCACCCAAATCGTCGACATCGTCGTCAGCCATGTCGGTAATGGCCTCATCGCTGGACCTCGGAGGGGATGAACGATTGGATACGGGTGGAACCTCGGAGAAGACATTGGAGGATGTGGCGGAACAATTGTTCAGCTGTCCAGTAAAACTGCCGGAAGATGTGAAGCGGCAGTTGGAGCACCATGTTGCGGCGGAGCTAAAGGCATGGAAGCCGGGCAAGCGGACCAAGGCGCTAGTTGTGGTGGCGGACCAATGGTTCCGCATCTTAATTTCTCGGGGCGGATCAATCACCATCCACCCCCGGTGAAGGAGGGGTAGTGTGAGGACGAAAATCGTCCCTCATTTTCGGCCACACAAAAGGCCTACGTTGAAACGGGATGACCTTGTGGAGTCCATAATTTGTTTTTGTTTTTTTTTGAATTATTATTTTGTTTCCGAATTATTTTTGTTGTTGTTTTTTTCCTGCTTGTCATTAAAGCTTAATTCTACATTACATACAATGTTTCATTATTGCCGAACAGGATGGCAAATCTACAGGTACAGTTGAGCCCAAAACACATGGCTTGGGATCGACCAATTGTTTCGTTGCCAACCAGGTCCCGTTACTCAAAACACAAACAAGGTCCCGTTATCCGAGAGGCCACGTGGTAAGATTAGAAGCAGAGAGGCAGCGTCGGGAAGGCTGTTGAAAAGAAACCTGGAAGTCAATACCGAGGCAATAAAAGCGAGCGAGTAATTAAAGTGGGGATCAGTCGTGTACCACCCACCAGTGAACAAAGTACTACCAGCCGCGACACCAGCGAAGATTACAAGTAAACAGGAGGTGAGTTGACCTAGTGAAAACAGTGTGAAAGTGCGAATAGTGTATAACACATCAAAATTTATTAAATTTTCCCGCGAGTCTTTGAGTCGACGTGGCCATTGACTTCAATATATCAGAACTCATTAAATTTCCCCGCGAGTCTTTGAGTCGACGTGGCACTTGACTTTAACATATAAAATTTTGTTAAATCTTTCCGCGAGTCTTTGAGTCGACGTGGCCATTGACTTTAATATATCAAAACTCATTAAATTTCCCCGCGAGTCTCTGAGTCGATGTGGCCATAGACTACAACATATAAAAATTTGTTAAATTTACCCGCGAATCTTTGAGTCGACGTGACCATAGACTATAACATATCAAAGTTTGTTAAATTTTCCCGCGAGTCTTTGAGTCGACGTGGCCATTGACTTTAACATATAAAATTTTGTTAAATTTTGCCGCGAGTCTTTGAGTCGACGTGACCATTGACTTTAATATATCAAAACTCATTAAATTTCCCCGCGAGTCTCTGAGTCGACGTGGCCATAGACTACAACATATACAAATTTGTTAAATTTACCCGCGAGTCTTTGAGTCGACGTGGCCATAGACTATAACTTATCATAGTTTGTTAAATTTTCCCGCGAGTCTTTGAGTCGACGTGGCCATTGACTTGAATATATCAAAACCCATTAAATTTCCCCTCGAGTCTTTGAGTCGACGTGGCCATTGACTTTAATATATCAAAACCCATTAAATTTCCCCGCGAGTCTTTGAGTCGACGTGGCCATTGACTTTAACATATCGAAATTGGTAAAATCTTTCCGCGAGTCTTTGAGTCGACGAGACCATCGACCATAATATATAGAATTCGTCGCAACGCAAAACCAACATAGGCCGGAAATTTACAAGCTCATCGGAACGCGAGACAACGAAGTGACCCGTAGACACCGACGAAACTCCAGCCCTTCTGAGACGGAGCCGACAGTCGGACATTTCCGCCAACGCCCAGCAACGAGAGCCGAGGTACAATGAGCCGTCCTTGTTCCCGAACGAGTTCCGCTAACCGTTGCAGCGTTACCCTCTGTTGCGGCACGGGTTAATATGAGCCGGCTTTTAAATAAAAGAACAAAATTTCTAAGAGCACTCCGTGTGCAAATATTTCACTTTATTTTACAAATTAATAAAATTAGCAAAGAAAGTGAGCGAGCGAGCGCTTTAAAACAATTTTGTCTTTGACCGTGCCTTTTTACCGACTAAATTTACAAAGTTAATAATCTATGCTTATTTCTGTCGTTGGGCATTTTGTCTACGTGACACATAAACAAGGACCGTTACTTCTCCTTGAAAGATCAAAAAACAATAACAAATACATACGGTCAAAGAGGAATAGAAAAAAGTAGAAGTATATAAAAATATAAATATGTGTGTTTTTACATAAGATGAAATTTACTCTAAATTGAAAGTATGTACATATTCGCAAATTAGAATTCTTGGGGAAGATATCCCCATTCAAATAAATGACTCAAATGAAAATTAATAAAATAAAAAATAATCAAAATAAAATTTAACGTAATTGAAATTTATGACACCAAGTAGGTAAACGGCGGCAACATTCCCCTCCTCGTAAATGAGCTCCTGGGACGATTTTACTGATCAATAATGCCGACGTCTAATTTTGCTAACTTGGCTGTTGGTCGTTGGAAGACACCGTGCTGGGTACGAACAGTTGCTTGACGTACTTGCCCATCTTTGGCTATTATGGTGTTGATTATTTTGCCTTTTGGCCAGCAATGTCTTGGCAGGTTCTCGTCGATGATGATTACGATATCACCAACTTTTAGTGGTTCTGTTTTCTGGAACCATTTTCCTCTTCTGGTTAAAGTTGGCATGTACTCTTTTACCCAACGACGCCAAAATTGGTCGGAGAATTGTTGAGTTTGTCGCCATCGTAGACGCAGGTCGACTGTTTCGGTGACTATGGGCTTGTAGCCGCTGGATGAACCCAATAACAAGTGGTTCGGTGTGAGTGCCTCGTCGTCACATGACTCCAGAGAAACGAATGTGAGTGGTCTGGAGTTAATTATGAATTCGGCCTCTGCCATGGCGTTTCTTAAAGTTTCATCATTAAAGTTTGCGTTTGGACAAATGGTGTATACTGTTGTTTTCACGGATCGGACGAGTCTTTCCCAGGCTCCACCCATGTGGGGAGCTGCAGGTGGATTAAATTTCCACTTGATGTGGTCGAGCATAGAGGCTGTATCTTTCAGATCGAAAGCTTTGGATTCGGGTGAGAATATTTTCGCTGTAGCCTTAAAATTTGTCCCGTTATCAGTGTAGATCTCGTTGGGAATCCCTCTTCGAGCAATGAAATTGTTAATGCACATAACACATGAACTGGTATCAAGGCTGTAGGCAATTTCGATGTGCACTGCACGAACTGTAAGACAGGTAAAAAGCACACCCCATCTTTTCTCCTTTCTTCTGCCCACAGTAACGTATAGTGGTCCAAAGTAGTCAATGCCGACATACGTAAATGGTCGCTCGAAGCTGGCTAGCCTTGCTTTAGGCAGTGTAGACATTTGTGGCATAACCGGATTGGCTGATAAATTCTTGCAATGTTGACAGGATCGACGTATGCTTTTGTACAGAACGCGAAGTTTGGGTATGTAATATTGACTTTTGATGTTGTTGATGACGGTCTCATGCGATATGTGGTGAAAGTTCTCATGTACATAGCGAACTAACAGGACGGTAACATGGTGCATGGTAGGCAATATTATTGTATCTTGGTGATTTAGATATAATACACGGCCCCTGGCCCTTAATATGCCCTCGTCATCTAGAAAGATATTACAGGAAATTAGTTTACTGCTTTTTTCAATACTCTTACCCTTTTTTAAACTACAAATTTCTCCAAGATATTCGCTCTCCTGAGCTTGTCGGAAGAGAAAAACCTTCGCTTGTTGTATCATCTCAAAGGAAATATCTTTTGGTGGTTCCCTTCCTTTACATCTCGATTTTAATCTGCTCACGTAGAGTATAAATGTAGCTACTGCTCGGTAAAGTCTTCTCCAGTTGGAAAAATATTCCAAATTAAATTGTTTGCTTTTGTTTATAATAAATACTTGATGTCTCATTTCCTCTTGTCCGCATTCACCCACATTGGTACAAGTGGGCCATGTTGATTTATTTTCATGAAGAAATTTAGGCCCCGAGAACCACATAGCAGCATCCCAGCGCGTTTGGTATTTCGTTGCCAGATCTGCAGGATTCATTTTGGAGGGTACCCATCGCCATTGTGTCACCTCAGTCGTCTCCAAGATTTCTCCAACACGATGCATGACGAATTGTTGAAACTTTTTGGGGTCCATTCGAAGCCACTGCAACACAGTCTTGGAATCCGTCCAGAAGTATTTTGATGTAAAATTAATACGTTTAATATTTATGACTTTGTTGGCTAGTCTAACACCCGCAATAGCAGCTTGAAGCTCCAGTCTTGGTATTGACATTGGTTTTATCGGAGCAACTTTGGATTTGCCAATAACGATAGTGACGTCACATCCACCCTGGTACGCAACCCGTAAATAGCACACTGCTGCGTAAGCGTCTTCGCCTGCGTCGACGAATGTGTGCAGTTCAACTTCGGTCGCTTCATTTATATGTGGAGAGTAACATCGGGAAATTTCAATTGACGATATGTAGTCGATAGCTGTTTTCCATTTCCGCCATTTGACGTGTAAAGGGTTGCAGATTTCATCATCCCAGTCAATTCCAGATCGCCAGACTTCCTGAAGAAGGATTTTCAATGTGGTCGTGTAGCATGATATCAACCCCAGCGGATCGAAAATTGACATCAGCACCTGTAGTAGTTCTCTTTTTGTGGGAATTAATTCGCTGGCAAACAGATCACGACGAAGTCTGGCAAATCTGAAAATATATACAAACGAGTCTTTGTTAGGATCCCAATACATACCAAGAACCTTTTCAGTTTCAGCAAGATCTCGTGGCTTCTGATCTTTTGATGAATCATCCTGTAGATGGCTGATGACTCCATTGCTGTTTGACGACCAATTTCGGATATGAAATCCTCCAGCGGAATGAATATATTGTACTTGTGACGCTAATTCGATCGCCTGTTCATCATCGTTGACGCTATCGATGAAATCATCCACATAGTGATATTGTTGTATGGCTTCGACGGCTCGTGGAAACTCGTTCTTAAATTGCTCAGCATTGAAGTCTCGTACATAATGTGCAATGCATGGTGCACAGCATATTCCAAAGGTAAGCGCTCTCATTACATAAATACTCGGCTTCTCAGGATTATCGTTTTCATCGCACCATAAAAATCTCTGTGCATGCATGTCTTCTTTCCTAACGTTGATTCGATGGAACATTTCGGCGATATCTCCACAAATTGCAATTTTTCCTACGCGGAAACTCAGCAAAATATCAACCAATGATTTTAACAAGTCTGGTCCACAGTGTATAAAGTCATTGAGACAAACTCCATTAGATTTTGCTGCGCCATCCCACACCATTCGAATTTTACCCGGTTTGTTGGGGTTGAGTGTTATAAATGTTGGCAGGTACCATACGGGATAACCATTGTTACTTATCTCTTCATCAGATAATTTTCTTGCATATCCCTTTTTCAGCAAGTTGTTGATTTGTTCTTGGAGAACATCCCGAAGATTTTTATCTTTCTGAAATTTCTTTTGTAGACACGTAAGACGTTTACGGGCATTGTTGTAACTCTCTGGCAGTTGTTTCACATTATACTTCCATAACAAACCCACTTCATAACGGCCGTCCACATTCTGACACGAAGTCTTCAAAATATTCATTGACATGGAGTCCTGCGCGGAAACTACGGTTTTCACTGATGAATCTTCAAGATTAAAATTTTCTTTCACCATTTGATGCAGCTCATTGTATTTTTCTTGACAGTCACAATGATGTATATTAAGCCACGAACCTGGACGGTAACAGTCGTTGGGCCCCTGAATTGTCCAACCTAACCGCGTTTTTGTGGCAATAGGTTGATTCCACAAACCTTCCCGTATCTTTAGTGGCACTGCGAGCTTCCAATTATCTGCTCCAATTAAAATTGTTGGTTTAACATTTGTATAAGATTCTATTGGGAGACCAGCAAGATATTTGTACTTTGATATCAATTCCTCCATTTCCAGCGACTGTGTGGGTAAATCTAAACCGTCAACAGTATGAACACTATTTAAAAAGAACTTTGCACCATTTTTAGAATTTGCAATAGAAATCGAAGCTTTTCTTGATGTATTTTCTTGGCGAGTTGTATCTCCCGTCCATTTTAGGCAAAGTGGTTCTTCAACACCTTCGAGATCAAGTAGATCAAAAACGTCTCTTTCAATCAACGTTACAGAAGAACCCTCGTCGAGAAAGGCATATGTGTCTATGAACCCTTTTGTCTTCAAAAGGCGCACCGGTAGAATTCTAAAAAATGAACTTCGATTTTGCTCTTTAATGGAATGAGAATTAATTGTTTCACTGGTAGTGTTGGCTGCCGAAATAGCTCTGCTTTGTCCTGAAGACGATTGTTGTTGGTCCACGTATTTGTGCAGCAATCTATGGTGCTTAGCAGCACAACCATCAATTCCGCATTCTTTATTAATGAAACACTTACGGCGGTGCCTATTTAAACATTGCCGGCATAAATTGTGTGTCTTCACCAACTTCCACTTTTGATCCAATGAGAGTTTCTTAAATTCACTGCATACAGAAACTTTGTGATCATTGCTTCTGCAAGAAAAACACACTATTTTGCTTTGTTGTACGTCTTCTGCATGTGTATTCACTGGAGCGCTTCTTGATGATGGAATTGTTGATACGACTGTACTGGCGGCATCTGCAATTTGGAAAATCCAATCACTAAATAATTTCACGATTGGAATCCGATCGTCCTTAGGATGTGTAGCCCAATTTAATTTATACTGACTGTTCAGTTTATCCAACAACTCCTTCACCAACATGGGGTTGTTCAGATGAGAGTCTAACTTGCATGCCTCCATGGTAGAACAAATATTTTTTACGCATAGTGCAAATTCGATTATACCCTCTAATTTATCCTTCGGGGGAGGAAATTTCCTCGCTTTTTCTATAACTCGTTCAAGAATATGCTCCGGCCGTCCAAAATACATTCTTAAAGTTTGAATTATTTCCGGCACCATTGCAGGCAGCATAAGTTTACTTCTCACTAGCTCCTTGGCCTTACCTTTAAGACACGATTGTAGCCGTATTAAATTCTCTGCGTGAGAGTAACCGGCTACCGCAGTACTGTTTTCAAAACTGCTTATGAAAAGCGGCCATTCTTCCGGGTCTCCATGGAAATGTGGTAGATCACGAGGAATTGAATGCCGTGCTGCAAGTTGAGAGGGAGTTGGCCCGGAAAAAATATTCCAATTTGACGTCATATTAAACGAGTTTTGATGGGTCTGTTCTTGTTGACTACATTGAGAGAGAATCTGATATTTTCTTTCTAAAAACTCTTGCTGCATACGCTGCTGTTCTTCCAACATTTTAAGCTGCAAATCCACTTGTAGTGTAACGTTGTTATTTTGTTGGCTTGAAACCGGGTTTTGTTGATTTATGTTTGATGTGGACGAATGTGTGCCCGTGATTGCAGATGAATTCACTGGTACTAGCGAAGAGGGAACCGTATTTGTTCTATTGTCTTTCGCTTTACCTTGAAACAAAGTGTTCGTTGGCCTATTCACGGATGTCGATGTTGTGGAAGCTGTTGGAATTCTTCCGCCGGTTCCACTTGTGGTCTTACTTGCCATTTGCAGTAACTCCCCTGCATTTGTTGGGGACGATGTCGCTTGCGGCACATTCAGCAAACCTATGGTATTTGCTGCGGACTGATTTTCCTCCATGGATGTTGTCTCCTTATTGAGGTTACATCCGTCACAACTCCAACTCACCTCGGATACACTACTGTTGACGCCAACACAATTAAAATGATACCACTTATCACATTTATCACACTGTACCATGTCATCATTGTCCACTTCATTACACTTGTTGCAATTAAAATTGCTTTTTAATCCTTCTTGGTGGGACATTGTGTAATTTTATTTCAATTATTTTCAATATTAAAAAATGTTGGTCTTCTTGACTCTTTTAATTTGTATTTTGTTTGTTCACGAAGAACTTTTGTTTCTTATAAATATGAAACGCACAATTATTTGTTGTTTATTCGCGCGAAGCGTAGTAGCGAATTATAATTTTCTTTATTTATTGTTGTTCAACCACGAAGATATTAAATTTGTTTTATTTAAAACTTCATAAAAATTGTTTTAAAGAATGTTGCGGCACGGGTTAATATGAGCCGGCTTTTAAATAAAAGAACAAAATTTCTAAGAGCACTCCGTGTGCAAATATTTCACTTTATTTTACAAATTAATAAAATTAGCAAAGAAAGTGAGCGAGCGAGCGCTTTAAAACAATTTTGTCTTTGACCGTGCCTTTTTACCGACTAAATTTACAAAGTTAATAATCTATGCTTATTTCTGTCGTTGGGCATTTTGTCTACGTGACACATAAACAAGGACCGTTACTTCTCCTTGAAAGATCAAAAAACAATAACAAATACATACGGTCAAAGAGGAATAGAAAAAAGTAGAAGTATATAAAAATATAAATATGTGTGTTTTTACATAAGATGAAATTTACTCTAAATTGAAAGTATGTACATATTCGCAAATTAGAATTCTTGGGGAAGATATCCCCATTCAAATAAATGACTCAAATGAAAATTAATAAAATAAAAAATAATCAAAATAAAATTTAACGTAATTGAAATTTATGACACCAAGTAGGTAAACGGCGGCAACACCCTCGTAGAATAAGTTTCCTAATATAATAACCATTGTGCAGTCGTATAAACACATCAATAAAGATCATACACAGAATTTTTATCTCAAACCCTATAGTTTCACTCTCAGTCACTACAAATATAAATTTTCTGTGGCGAGCACTACCCCCGCAAGCGTATCCCAGCAACCGGAGGTAACTTGTCGTTACACCTGTTATAATGTTTCTGTTCCGTGTGTTCCGTTCTAGGTGACTATAAAATGACTTACACGGACAAATTTCCGACGGAAAGTTTTATACTCCAAATCCAGTGGTATATTGAGGCCACAACCTTCAAATACCAAAAATCGGGAGCTGCCGTTAAGTGGGAGCTATACGAAGACGTTGACCTATACCGACAAATTTCAGGTGTAACTTTTTATACCGCTAACGAAGACTAAATACCAAATTCCAGTCATTTCAGTGGTATATTGAGACTAAATCCTTGAAAATACCAAAAGTTGGGAGATACCGTTATATGAGTGCTATATGAAGATGTTGATATACCCCGCAAATTTCAGGTGGAAAGTTGTATACCCCCAACGATAAATACCAAATTTCAGCCATTTCGGTGGAATATTGAGGCCACAACCTTCAAAGTACCGAAAATCGGTAGGTACCGTTCTATGGGGGCTATATGAAGTCATGTACCTGTACCAACAAGTTTCAGGTGGAACGTTTTATACCGCCAACGAAGACTTAATACCAAATTCCAGCCATTTCAGCGGTCTAAGGAGACTAAAAACTTGAAAATATCAAAAATACCAAAGTCGGGGGACGTTGACCTATACCGGCAAATTTCAGGTGAAATGTTTTATATCATAAACGAAAAATTAATACCAAAATTCGGCAATTTCGGTGGGATATTGGGGCCACAACCTTCAAAATCGGGAGGTACTATTCTATGCTTGCTATATCAAAACATGGACCGTTATAGCCCATTTTCATTCATACTAGGAGCAATAGAAACTTTTATATCAAGTTAGGAAGCTTCACATTTTACAAACGAAACGACAAATTTAATTATACGCTAGGGATATGTAAAATCAATTTCGGTTAATCGATTATTAGCCGTAAAATTTCTAAAAGTCGTAGTCGACCATTGACCGTGCAAAAACCGGATAATCGATTATTCTTAATCGACTTTCGAAAGACGGAGTCAACTATTATTCGTAGTCGAGCATTAGTCATATTCCATTATTATTCGTTGTCGACTATTAATCATGGACGACTATTAGTCGTAGTTGACTATTGGGTGTGCTAAAACCGGGCAATGGCCCGTACTTTTTATAAATATATACATCATGGACGTTTATATTCGATTAAAATCGGTTTTTGGCGGTTAACGAATAATCGAAAGTCAACTTTTTTAGTACACTCTCAAATAATCGACTAACCGAAAATCGAGTTTTAGGTTTTTCACGAAAACATTTCAAATAGTAAGTGAAATCCTATACAGTAGTTGTTGTTGTAAAATGAATACAGATAATATGAATGCCTAAAAAATATTCCGTTAATTTTTTTAAATAACGGAAATTCATATAATTTAAATCCACCAGTTATTTTCGTAGCACACAATTTTAAGATAATTGTAATACCCTAATTTATTATACTTTCCACCATAATATGGAGGGCATGATTAAACTTGTCACTCTATTTGTAGCACACTAAAATATTCGTCGTAGACCCTATAAAGTATATGTATTCTTGATCAGCATAAAATTCTCAGTCGATGTAATGATGTCTGCCCGTCTGTGTGTTGAAATCAAGATAAAGCTCGCGATATGTTAAACAGAGCTTTATAATTTGTTACAGAAGTTTCTATTACTCCTAGGATGTTTGGTATTGAAATGGGATACATCGATATACGTTTACATGTAGCCCCTCATAGAATGGTACCTTCCGATTTTCAAATTTTTAGCTTCAATATCCCATCGAAATGGCTACAATTTGGTATTAAGTCTTTGTTCGTTTCATAAAACTTTCCTCCTGGAATTTGTCTGTATAGGTTTATGTCTTCATATAGACTCTTAGAACGACCCCAGTATCCAACTGAAATGGTTATCACCCCTAAATGGCTGAAATTTGGTATGTAGTCTTCTTTAGGGATATAACATTTTGTTAAAGCCCATATATAACAGTTTCTCCCGATTTAAACTCTCCACGAAGGGTATAATTATACCCTATACCACAATGTGGAAAAGGGTATTATAAGTTTGTTTTGGTAAAAATTCATGTAACACCGCGAAATATTCGTCGGAGACCCCCAATGTGGTATATCAATCTTCATATCTCGACAAAATAAAGCGATTTTGAGATGTGTGTCCGTCCGTCCCTCCGTCCGTCCGTCCGTCTGTCCATTATAAATTGTAAACACGCTACAGGCCGCAATTATGGACCGATCGTCACGAAATTCTGTATGGAGGTCGGGTTCAGATCAGAATAGATCCCTGTTCTTATTGGTGATGATCGCGAAATATTTAGCGGGTGAAATGGACCAAAAACATAATATTTATCCAATTTTCTAGCGGCTCTGTAGGTCTCAATAATAGTCCGATCAACGCGTAATTTTAAATAAGGTAAGAGTATATCACAAAGGAGAAGCTTGCAATTTGAGATGGCGATCGGATAATATTTAGAGGGTTAAATGGACCAAAACTTTTGTGTGAAAATTGTGAAAATTTTTAATATACAGCTTATATTTTAATTCCTGGAAGTGACATTCCGGACAAGTGAGATATACTTGAAAGTGGAACGCTTGACCTTTAAATTGATGTCAATTATGTTGGTGTGCATGATCAGATAACAGAGTTACAGCCTAATATATTCCGTTATTTGTTTGTAGTGTAATAATAAACTCGCTAGAAGTCGCAATTATACATCAATGGCCACGAAATTTTGTACCGGGTAAGAGTATAGGTCGAAAAAGATGCGTACAATTTTGAATGCTGATCTGATATTCTTTAGCAGGTGAAATGGACCATTACTTTTGTATGAAAAATATAAAAATTTTATTTTTGGTCGATATTTTAATTCCTTGAGGACATATATATTTCGCAAAGTAGCCCACATATGGAAAAGAAACTACTGACCTTTCCTCTGATGTAAATTGCAATAAAGTGTTTGCTAGATAACGGGCCTACTGTCTAATATATAATTGGTTCTGTATAGAGAACCACATTTTTATCCCATGCTACTTATTGTCTCTCCAAAAGTTTATGTAACACCACGAAATATTCCTCCTAGATCCCTTATTTGGTATGCCGAAATTCATATCTCGACGAGATAAAGCGATTTAGTGATGTGTGTCCGTCCATTACAAATTGTAAACAAGCTTAAGGCCGCAATTATGGACCGATTGTAACGAATTTTTTAAGGTGGTTGGGTTCGGGCCAGAATAGAAAGGAATAGTTTTTGGTGATGATCGTGAAATGTTCAGGAGATGAAATGGACCAAAAACAAAATTTTAACCAATTTTGTAGCGGCTCTGTAGGTCAAAATAATAACCCGCAAAATTTTAAACAAAGTTTGAGTTTATGATGAAGAAGAAGCGTACAAACCAACGTGAAGATCAGATAATACTTAGCGGGTTAAATGGACTGAAACTTTTGTGTGAAATTGGTAAAAATTTCAATAACGTAGCTGTTAAACAACGGAAGTAGTAGTACTACATACATAAGTGGGTTTCATTACATTTTAGTTTGTGTGAACTAAATTTTCCTTTCCTGCTGCCAAATAGTCTTTGTCATGCTAGATAACTTTTTGGTTTTGGTCATAAGTATTATACATTACATCTCTGATATTTGATAATTAAATTTTCACAATCATTGAAAAGTAGTTCCGTGGAGAGCGATTGTCCAGGGATAGTGGTATAGGGTATCCCATGGTCGGCTCCGTCCGACTATAGCCTTTGCATACTTGTTAAATTTTTCTTTCCGTTTGTAACACATCGAAATGTACAATAATAAAGTATATATATTCTTGATCAGGGTAAAATTCTAAGTCGATATAACCATGTCCGTCTGTCCGTCCGTCTGTTGAAATCAAGATACAGCTCGCTATTTTTAAGATAGAGCTTCGTAATTTGGTATAGAAGTTTCTATTAGTCCTAGGATGTTTGATGTTGCAAATGTGCTATATCGGTCCACGTTTTGATATAGCCCCCTTGGAACGGTACCACCCGATTTTCGGTATTTTGACGGTTTTAGCCTCATTATGACACCTCAATGGATGAAATATGGTACTTAGTCTTCGTTGGGGGTACAAAACTTTCCACCAGAATTTGTCGGTACAGGTCAGCGCCTTCATATAGCCCCAATAGAACGGTACCTCCCGATTTTTATACCCTCCACCATAGTATGGAGGGTATATTAAGTTTGTTTTTCCGTTTGTAACGCATTGAAATACTCATTTGCGACCCTATAAAGTATATATATTCTTGATCAGGGTAAAATTCTAAGTCGATCTGAGCACGTCCGTCCGTCCGTCCGTCTGTGGTAATCACTCTAGCATCCACAAAAATGGAGATAGGACGCTGAAATTTTGGGAAAATTCGTCTTTTGTTTGCAGGCAGGTCAAGTTCGATGATGGGCTATATCGGTCCACGTTTTGGTATAGCCCCCATATAACGGTACCACCCGATTTACGGTATTTTGACGTTTTTAGCTACATTTTCAGACCGATTTGGCTATAATTTGACATTTAGGGTTCTTAAGTATCAATAAACATATATAACAAAAGTTGTGGACATAGGTCCACGTTTTGGTATAGCCCCCATATAACGGTACCCCCCGATTTACGGTATTTTGACGGTTTTAGCTACATTTTCGGACCGATTTGGCTATAATTTGACATTTAGGGTTCTTAAGTGTCAATAAACATATATATCAAAACTTGTGGACATAGGTCCACGTTTTGGTATAGCCCCCATATAACGGTCCCACCGATTTGCGGTATTTTGACGTTTTTAGCGAAATTTTTAGACCGATTTAGCTATAATTTGACATTTAGGGTTCTTCAGTGTCAATAAACATATATAACAAAAGTTGTGTACATAAGTCCACGTTTTGGTATAGCCCTTATATAACGGTACCCCCCGATATACGGCATTTTGACGTTTTTAGCTACATTAATAGACCGATGTAGCTATAATTTGACATTTAGGGTTCTTAAGTGTTAATAAACTTATATAGCAAAAGTTGTGGACATAGGTCCACGTTTTGGTATAGCCCCCATATAACAGTACCCCCCGATTTGCGGTATTTTGACGTTTTTAGCTACATTTTCAGACCGATGTAGCTATAATTTGACATTTAGGGTTCTTAAATGTCAATAATCTTATATAACAAAAGTTGTGGACATAGGTCCACGTTTTGGTATAGCCCCCATATAACGGTACCCCCCGATTTACGGTATTTTGACGGTTTTAGCTACATTTTCAGACCGATTTGGCTGTAATTTGCCATTTAGGGTTCTTAAGTGTCAATAAACATATATAACAAAACTTGTGGACATAGGTCCACGTTTTGGTATAGCCCCCATTTAACGGTCCCACCGATTTGCGGTATTTTGACGTTTTTAGCTACATTTTCAGACCGATATAGCTATAATTTGACATTTACGGTTCTTAAGTGTAACTAAACTTATATAACAAAAGTTGTGGACCTAGGTCGACGTGTTCGTATAGCCCCCATATAACGGTACCCCCGATTTACGACATTTTGACGTTTTTATCTACATTTTCAGACCGATTTAGCTATCAATTGACATTTAGGATTCTTAAATGTCAATAAACTTATATAACTAGTGGACATAGGTCCATGTTTTGGAATAGCCCCCATATAACGTTACCGCCCAATTTCAGGTATTTTGAGAATTTTACCAACAAGTTTTAACCGAATTATCTGTAATTTGAACATTTGAAATTCTTAATGGTCACCACACCTCTCCACTAAAATTGTTAAGAAAGCCCCCATATAACGGTACCTCCCGATTTTCAGTAATTTGATGATTTTAGCTACAATATTAAACCGAACTAGCAGTAATTTGACATTAGAAGTTCTTAGTGGTCACAACACCTCTCCATCAAAAATTGTCAACATAGGTCCATGTTCGGATATAGCTCCCATGTAACGGTACCTCCCAATTTTCAGTAATTTGGCCATTTTAGCTACAATTTTTAACAGAACTAACTGTAATTTGACATTTGTAGGTTGTAGTGGTCACCACGCATCTGCATCAACAATTTTCAACATAGCTCCAATATAACGATACTTCCCGATTTTCGGTACTTTGAGGATTTTACTTAAAATGTTTAACCGAACGTAGGTCCATGTTTCTGTATAGCCCCAAAACAAACCTCCCGATTTTCCGTACCTTAGCTTTATTTTTGGACGAACTTTCTGTAATTTGAAATTTAAAAGTCAATAAAAATTGTTAATTTAAGTTCATATTTTCGTATAGCCCAGATACCTCCGAACTAGCTGTTAATGACATTTGAAGTTCCCACGTTATGTACCGATTTTCGATATTTTGAGGATTCTAGCTAAATTTTTTAACCGAATTAGGAGTTATTTGACATTAAAGGCTCCCATCGAAAACTCTCAACATAGACCCATGTTTTATTTTAACCCCTATATAAAAGTACCTCCCAATTTCTAGCCCACCAAAAATTGTCAACAGTTAGATATAGGCACCATAAAAAAGGGCCTCCCGAATGAAGCATTTTATGTACATTATCTGACATTTTAACGTACTCACTTAAAGTTGGGGACAGGAATGAATATTTTATGGTGGAGGGTATGAAAAGTTCGGCCCGGCCGAACTTAATGCTTTTCTACTTGTTGTTATTTTGAAGGTTGTGGCCACAGCAACCCACCGAAATGGCTGAAATTTTGTATTTAGTCTCTGTTGGTGGTAAAAGACTTTCTGACTGAAATTCGTGGTTACAGGTCCACGTTTCGATATAGCCCCCATAGAACTGTACCTATCGATTTTCGTAATTTTAAAGATTGTGACGTCAATGTCCCACTGAAAGACTGAAATTTGTTATTTAGTCTTCCAACCCCACGGAGAGAATTTTCAGTAAAGGTCCAGAAAAGAATTATCAGTATAGGTCCCTGGGTTCCTATATATCCCATAGAAGCGTACCTCTTGATTTTCGGTTTTTTGAAGGTTTTACCGAAATATCGGAAATTTGGTATTAAGTCTTCTTTGAGTCTTAAAACTTTTCGCCAGAAAATTGTAGGTATAGACAAATTTCGGTATTTTGAAGGTTAGTCACATTGTATTACCGCACTTGCTGGAATTTGGTATTTAGTCTTTTTCATAAACGAAAGGAAACTAATTTATAACCGAAATGGTTTATACCATTTCTACAGAGAATTGCCGGTGTTGGTCTTCTTTTCGGTATAGCCCTCACGTTGAATGTAAATAACAACGATAACAACTCTGTTAAAGAGTCTGATTACTAGGCTTCTCTTAAAAAAGTATCTTATAATGAAGCGTCGACTAACCGAAGAAAAAATAAAGAGAATTTCTTATTACAAATAAATCGTAATTATAACACTATACAAACAACAACATTATAGTTCACAACTGTGTTACACTTATAGTTGTACTTTTCATCATCAAAAGAAATTCACCCACATGTTCACTAGAAATTTTCACCCAACTCAAAACAGCTCAACAAAATCTCTATATAAATTATTTCACACAAAAAAAGAAAAATCCAATTCATTTGTCATATTGAAACAATTAATTACTCCAAGTACATTCCTGTAGCACATCATTTATAATGAAATAATGCTGGACACAAACATAAAGACCATCATTAACGTTTCTGTTGTATTTGTTGTTCTTATTCCATCCATATGTACGTTACCAAGCCAACTATGCTAGCTAGCCCAACTCCCATCTCACGCCGCTATACATCAAGTGTTCATTCTCCCTTGGCAAGAGCTTTTGTTAATCTCTCAACATTATCATTTGCGATTTAATAACAATAAATCTAGAAAAAGATTTAAAAAGTATTCATCATCAAATAGCATAGTCATCAGTATCAGAATTCAGTTCTGTGTCCTACACTACTACTCCTGTACGTTGTCAACACACCAACAATGTCAGCCAGGCATTAATCAAAATCCACCAACGTCAAACTAAATGAAATGGAATTCAGAGGCTGTTGCAACAACAATAACATTTACATTGAAAAGTTCAGATATAATGAGAGATAAATGGACCATTTTAATATTGTAAAGTGCGGGACACACACAGTTTTTTAGTAAAAATAAAGTCAAAAATAAATTGAGATAGAATGCTGTTATAATTTACTTGAAATTTCAAATGGAAAAGTATGAAAACGCTGAAATAAAAGTTCTACGAGAGTTTTAAATGAACGCTAAAATGGCCATTTCGTTATTACAGTTTTGCTTTAAAAAGGATGTACACCTTTCTAAAAGATATACTTATTATAGTCCCTTCTTGTCACAAGCATATCGAAGATTTAGACCCGATTTGCCTCTATAAAAACGGCGCAGAAGGGTGAAATCGCAAAACACGGAGATTAGTTCAACAAATGAAACTCGGTTTTTTGGTATAACTGTTGTTACATGAATATAGGGTACAAACTTCTACATCTCCAACCAAAATGTCAAGATCATCTGTTGCTAACTTTTTCAGTTACATTGTGTTAAAGTTGAAGGTTTTTTATAATTTCAAAAGTACCATAAAAATAAAATGTTATTGCGTTTATGGTGTAATATCTTTTTCAGCATCAAAAAGGTCATTATAGGATGGAATAGTCAACTTCATGTAGTTATCAGAATTTTAGAAAATATAATTTTAAGTTCGGCCGGGCCGAACTTGTTCTACTCTCCGACACGAGTCGTATTGAACTAAAATGGAACAATAAGTTTCCTTTTGCTTAGGAAGAAGACTAAATACCAAATTTCAAAAATTAGAAAAACTTCAAAATAGAAGGAAAGTCTGGAGGTACCGTTCTATGGGGGCTATATGAAGGCGTGGACCTGTACCGACAAATTTATTGGGAAAAGTTTTATACCCTCAGCGAAGACTAAATACCAATTTTCAGCCATTTCAGTGGATTATTGTGGCCAGAACCTATAAAATACCGAAAATCGGAAGGTACCGTTCTATTTGGGATATATGAAGGCGTGGATCTATACCGAAAAACTTAGAGAGGAAAATTGTATACCCAAACGAAGACTAAATACCAAGTTTCAGTCATTTCGGTGTATTATTGTTGCTACAACTTTCAAAATACTTAAAATCGGGTGGTACCGTTCTATGGGGATATACGAAGGCGTTTGTGGAACTATAACGACAAATCTCATATGGAAAGTTTTATACCCTAAATGAAAACTAAATACCAAATTTCAGTCATTTCATTACAAAGCTCAATCTTAAAAATTGCGAGCTGTATCTTGATTTCAACAGACAGACAGACGGACATGGTTATATCGACTTACAATTTTACCCTGATCAAGAATATACATATATACTTTATAGTGTCTGCGATGAATATTTCGATGTATTACAAACGGAATGACAAATTTAATTATATGAAAAGGAAGTTTTGAAACATATTCAAAAAATGTATCCATATTTTCCATATTTTTGAAAAGTATACAGCGTTTTTAAAAAAGTAGAGAGATAAGGATGATTTTGTATATTAGTGGAGAGTGTTGTCTTGCAAAATCAACTCTTACATCGAGCCGTTGTTTTGTCTTTTTTATTGAATTTTGAACATAACATATTTCGACCTCGTTGTTGGAGCTATGGATATAGGCCCCATATATATTTGCTCTCGTTTTTTATGCCCAATTTTGACGAAATTTTAAATGTGTGACGGAATTAGCTCAAGAAAAATGTTTGCCAAATTATATTGAAAGCGGTTCAGATTTGGATATAAAAACAAACAAATTATTGTGAGATCGGTCCAGATTTAGATATAGCTCCCATATATATTTTCGCTCGATTTTAGGTTTTTGGTGCACCTATCAGGCTATGGATGTGCAATTTTGAATAAATTTGGAATGTGTGATGGAATTTGCTCTAGAAAAATGTTTGCCAAATTGTAGTGGAGTCGGTGCAGATTCGGATGTATCTTCCATATGTATATTTTCGGACGATTTTAGGTATTTGGGGCACCACACACGCTAATTCTGTTAAATTTTGATGCAATTTGGAAATTGTCACCAAATTCGGACTAGAAATAAGTTTGCCAAATTCCGTAAATGATTTTAACCGATTTTAGGTATTTGTATGTCCAATTATTTTATATGTACAATTTTGATGAAATTTGAAATGTGACGGTATTGCTCAAGAAAACTTTTATCCAAATTAGAATTAGAAATAAATTTGCCAAATTATATTGAAATCGATTTAGATTAGTATATGTCAGCCAGATTTGAGGTATTTGTCTAGAAAAAAATTAACCAGTCGGCCCCGCCCTACTTTGATCCTTTCCTTGCTGGTTATACCCTCCATCATAATTTGGGGGTATAATTATATTCGTCATTCAGTTTGTAACACATCGAAATATTCATCGGAGACCATATAAATTATACATTTCCTTGATCAGCATAAATTACTAAGTCGATATAACCATATCTTTCTGTTGAAATCAAGATACAGTCGCAAGCTTTATAGTAGACGATTCTATAGAAATTTTTATCACTCTTAGGATTTAATAGTACTGAAAACGGTTCAAGTATTGATATAGTCTCCATAGAACGGCACCTTCCAATTTTCGGTAC
Organism: Musca autumnalis; assembly: GCF_047663935.1. Lineage (NCBI taxonomy): Eukaryota > Metazoa > Arthropoda > Insecta > Diptera > Muscidae > Musca > Musca autumnalis. Next base: position 143,275,491 of record NW_027411755.1, on the reverse strand, counting down.
TTTGAAGGTTGGTGGCGAAAATGGTGAAATTTGTTGGTATAGGTCCACGCCTTTATGTAGCCCCCATAGAACGGTAGCTCCCGATTTTGGATATTTTGTAGATTCTTGCCCTTATTCCCCACCGAAATGGCTGAAATTTGGTATTAAATTTTCATTGGGGATATACTATATTCCATATAGGTTCACGCATCCATATGGTCCCCATAGAACGGTACCTCCCGATTTTCGATATTTTGAAGGTTGTGGCCTTAATTCTCCACCGAAATGGCTATAATTTCTTATTTAGTCTTCGTTTGTTGGTATACAATTCTTCAGCAGAAATTCGTCGGTATAAGTGCACGTTTTCATATATTGCCTTATAAAACGGTACCCTCCGATTTGCGGTAAAAATTTTTAGCTTTACCACATTATTCAAATATAATTAATGAAGTTAGGTATTTAGTCTTCGTTGGAGTTACAAAAATTGCCTCCAAAATGTTTGTGATACAGGTCGACCTTTTGATAGAGTCCCCATAGAACGGTACTCCCGATTTTGTGGGATACAAAATATTATAACAGGCACAAAACATCCATTGCAAAAAATCAGAGAGTGTAGCTCCACGTTTTGGCATAGGCCCCATACAAGGATACCGATTGTATACAGATTTTTTGAGGATTTTAGTAACATTTTTCAACCGAATTGGTTGTTAATTGAAATTTTGTTTTCCAGAAGATAGAAAATTTACTCGCAAAAACTATCCATGTAGTCAATTTCATGAATAGTTTTAGCCAATCTTATGTCTTTAGACGATTTTTTGTGAAATTTCCCAACTGAGATTGCTGGAATTTGGTATTTTGTGTTATCAGAAGATACAAACGCTCAATTCGATGACGCCCTTCAAGATGCTGGCTTTGTCGAATATGATCAATGTGTCATCAGAGGGAACGGCCTTCCGCAGATGACCTTTCACTTGCATTAAAATAATCATTTGCTACCCTATAAGGTATATAGGGATTTCTGAGTGAAATCGAAAACTTTTATAAAAATTGGGTTTTGATTCCCATTATTTTTTGCTGTGTAGATGCTGCTCCTCAGCAAAACATTTCAGCATATTTGCAGATTTTCTGACTAACGGTTCCAGAGATATCGCGCCTTAAAAAACTCGAATTCCTTAAAAAAATATATGCAAAGAAACACTCATGACTTCTTTACTATTGGGCCAAATAGAAAAAATCGTTGTCTTTTTTTTTTTTTGTTTTTGTATCACAGCAGGTGTGGATGCAATTTTCGCGATTTAACATTTAAAATCAGTTTTTATCAATTTTCCCATCGACTGGCCCAAAGAAGACAATCCACAAAAACTAAATTAATAATATCACAATTGTACAACTTGAGCAAAGTTTTTGGAGCCATTGTTGTTCTTGCACCCATTATTGATATTAGTATGGACAATTAAAAACTACAAAAAGTAGTAGACTACAAAAACATGGACTTGGTCATAAAAAATATTACATCGTCTTGAAAAATCCTCGAAAAGCCCTAGAACGACCTTTAAGCTAAAACTTTTCAAATGTCAAACCTGATGTACGTTTAAAAGAACTGTCACGATTTTTTAGAGGTTTTGGGTCATTATTTCAAGATTTATAGACGAGCCCACAAAGACAATCCTCTGGAATAAAATTTTAAAACTATCTTCAAACTGCACTTTTCGACAGTGTTTTTTTACTTTTTCGTAAAAGGTGCTTGGATGATTTGATAGATACATTCCATATTCTGATAAATTGATTTATGTTTGGACAATATATTACAAATTTCAGAGTTTGGATCAATTTGACTGATATGTTCAAGAGTTATTGTGGGCACCAGCTGCCAACCAGATAGACAGATGGATATGGCTAAATCGACAACAAATTATATGCAACGCATTTCTTCTTCAAGTCATTGTTATTAACTTGCTGCTCAGTATTCTCCAGCATGATTTATACACTTTTGCATGCGGTCAAACCTACTGTTGAAGCACCTCTTTTACTCCGAATGAGACACCTTCAAACCATGGTTTTTGAACGCTTCAATAGCATCTTGTGACGCAAAAATCGTTAACTACGCCTTTTTTCTTGATGTGCAGGAAACAAATGAAGTCATTGGGTTTCAAATCAGGGCTGTACAGCGAATGACCCATCAATTCCACGTTTTGTCTGGTCAAAAAGGCGCTGGTTTGAATCTATGTGTGATAGCTTACAGTGCCATGGTGCACAATGACTCGTCTTCTCTTGTTCGTTTTTCGAATTTCTCAGGAGACTTCAAGCAAATTTCGTTGGATTTGGCCCGTTTTCGAAGAGCAACATGGTCGATTGCTGTTGTTCTTAGGTTCCTACCCAAAGATCCATAATTCGTCACAGGTAAGGATCTTATAAACGAATTTAAACGTACTGCTAACTATTTTTTAAAATTTCATTGCACCAATCGACAAAAGTCTTTTTTTGAGCGATTGCCAACTTGTGCTTGATCCAAGGCGAACAAACCTCTTTTTTACGGACAGGTGTTCATGCAATACCGGATGTTTGCTGGTGAAATAAATGCCGAAGGATATATCATGTAACTATCTTTCATGTCAGTTAGCGCACGGCAATAATGTTTTCTTGCACAACGGTGTTTTGAGACAACCTTCGTCTTTGAACGATCGTCGGCCAATTAAATTTATTGAACCAGTTTTTCACAGTGCAATAGGATGACGCTTCATCGTCGCACAAAGATTTAATTTCATCGATAGATTCTTGTCTTGACAATCCATGTCGAAATTTGGGAAAAAAAGGTCGATCTAATGTTTGGCAAATTGATTTCTTCAAGCCACTGTAAACAATCCAACACATGGTCGCACGTCAAACCGTACAGAGTATGTTTAGGGTAAAACTGTGAAACTTTCCAAAGGAAATTTTAAATGGTGCATGGCAACACATAGAGTTGCCGAGTAATCCTCGTATATTACGTATTTGAAATTGATCTAGCTTTTATAGCAATCTAATATTGTGTGAAACTTGACCTGATGAATAATTAGTTAAAATTTTTATATGTTTTACAATCACCATTTCAGAATTCGCGAACAGTTAACATATTATAGATAGTATGACTGAAATTTTTAAAAATAAAGTGTTTTAGGAGAGATCCCAAAATGTCGATCACTAAATTTAATTTTCGTGGAAGCTGTGTTGGCGTCAATGTAGAAAATGGATAAACGTGGATTGAAGCCAACAAGATTTCTGGCTTAACCTTACATTTTATAGACTTATGCCCAAAGAAAGATTCAACGAATACACCATGGGCAACATGATACTAGTGTATGATTTTTCGATATATCCACTGAATCCACCTAAAATTGATGCTGACATTTTGAAGCCGGAATTTCTGCGATTTTTTTAATTTTTTATAAAGATCCGAACGCGCAACTAGATAATATTCAAAACTCATAATAAGATAGAACTTGTGATTTTAATGTATATCTCATGAGTGTGCTCCATACAGCATCCTAGTAATTGGAGTCTAAAGACCAAAATTTGATGCGTGAATTTTCTTATAAAACCTATTTTTTGCGTTTAAAACTTACGGCGAGAATTTAGGGCTTAAATGCCGTTTAGGGGCACCTCTCGGTAGATAGCCCTTGGCATTATTGGAAAGTTATAAACACGCAGTGGTTCTATATCGATAAAGTTTCTTTATTAAAGTTCTAGAATAAAATGGAAAATTATTGAAAATATTTTTCACATAAAACAGGTATACATATCTATGCCTACTACATTTATATAAAACAGGTAGATATATATGAGGAAAAGTCAAAATTTTTTAGTTTCCATGAAGCCAAGGTTTGCACTATTATAATACGCAAACTATTGTAGTTTACCAGTAACTATGACTATTGCTGGATTAATTTAGATGTTTTAGTACAAAGCTCAAAAATTTAGCAAAAAACTTTAATTTCCGTGGTAGTTACGACCGCGTAAAGGAAAAAACATAGGTAAAAACACGTTGAAGCTAAACAGGTTTTTCACATTGCTATTTCTGAATAAACCGTTCAAATGACGGACATCTGTCCAAAGTAAAAGTAGGAGAATACAAAATGAAGATTACACTTCTAATGTATCACTTTCCAAAATTTCCACTGCATCCACCTTTTATGGATGCTGACATTTTGAAGCCGGATTTCAGGTGTTTTTTGTATTTTTTATGTAACTGGGACGCGCATTCGGATATTTCGAAAAACCAATTATAGGATTAAAGAACTCGCGATTTCGCATAATCTGATATGTATATTGAGTATGTAGCCCACACAGCAGCAGAGTAATCTACTGCCAAAGGCCAAAATTTAGTGCGATTTTTTTCTAAAAAACTTATTTTTTGGGTACAGTATTTACAATATCGTTTTGAGTGTGCTGGTACTCCGCGATATTTTAGTTTTTCGACGATCCGGATCATATGAATCACAGATCGTAAAAATCCATCTACTAGAACGGCGGAAATGGCTACTGCAAAAATTGAAAAATTTGCGAAAAATGTTTTTCAAAATATCGCTGATTAATTCGCGTTTTATGTGGATCGTTTCTATTTCAATGAAGAAAGTGAATCATCACTCGCGTTTGTGCGAAAACAGCGGTTTGAAAAATTAGGTGGCATGGGAGCTGTATCCGATTTATCCAAAAAATACTGTGTGATGCTACATCCACGGTTCTTGATGGATTTTATTGAAATATGTTTAGATCGATGAATTTTTTCACGGTTGATAGTGAAATCGGATGCGCATAAAAAGTGTATGCACTTTGTGCAAAATATAAGCGTTATACAGTTTGTTGCACACTAAACTGCAGACGATGCTACATCTTAGCGGCCAAAGTAAATCCTGGCAAATGTGTACAAATTAAAAGAGAAGATTCGCTGTATTGGTAAACCGCATGCGCATCAAGTGATTTTGAGGATTTCGCGATTAACACGCATTTCAAAATGAACATTACCCGATACAATTTTATTTCACGATTATACCCCATTTAAAGGAACTCAACATTTATTTGAAAGATATCCATATCTTCTGCTAGATGTTAGCGTGTTTTCGAGAAGTGATTAGAATAAAAAACTAAAATAGAAGAAAAACTCCGACCTAGTTCTCTTACATTTTTTTAACTAACTCACAAAATAAATTTTAATAAATATTTTCTCTTACAAAAGTTTTATAAATTTCCTCAATATATTTTTTGTTTTTTGCTATAATATGCAAACCGCTAAACGGATTTGTATAGTTTTGGTTTCATTTGAATCTTCGCGATGTTTAGATTACGTACATATTTTTTATATATTTTTCAGATGCTTAAACAGCTTGAATTTTATTAGAACAAGTTGTAAACTACCAATTGTTTTGAATGCTTTCCTAATTTCCGCGAAAATTTGCAACTTTTTCACTAAAGTTAAGGGACCTCAGTAAACATATAGTATGTAGGGAGCCCCTAATTGAGAGAGTTTCTCAATATAATGATTAGAGTCTTTTAAAGGTTTTTTTCTTTTTATTAGAATTGAAACCGCCATAACTTTTGTGCGCAACAACCAAAATTAGTATCTCGAACAGATTTAAGAATGCGATATTTTTCCCAATCTATGTACAAAAAATCTTTCATGTAGCTTTTAAAAAATTTTTAATTTTTACCCTCCACCATAGTATGGAGGGTATATTAAGTTTGTTTTTCCGTTTGTAACGCATTGAAATACTCATTTGCGACCTTATAAAGTATATATATTCTTGATCAGGGTAAAATTCTAAGTCGATCTGAGCACGTCCGTCCGTCCGTCCGTCCGTCTGTGGTAATCACTCTAGCATCCACAAAAATGGAGATAGGACGCTGAAATTTTGGGAAAATACGTCTTTTGTTTGCAGGCAGGTCAAGTTCGATGATGGGCTATATCGGTCCACGTTTTGGTATAGCCCCCATATAACGGTACCCCCCGATTTACGGTATTTTGACGTTTTTAGCTACATTTTCAGACCGATTTGGCTATAATTTGACATTTAGGGTTCTTAAGTGTCAGTAAACATATATAACAAAACATGTGGACATAGGTCCACGTTTTGGTATAGCCCCCATATAACGGTACCCCCCGATTTACGGAATTTTGACGGTTTTAGCTACATTTTTCAGACCGACTTAGCTATATTTTGACATTTAGGGTTCTTAAGTGTCATTAAACTTATTTAACAAAACTGGTGGACATAGGTCCACGTTTTGGTATAGCCCCCCTATAACGGTACCCCCCGATTTGCGATATTTTGACGTTTGTAGCTACATCTTCAGACCGATTTAGCTATAATTTGACACTTAGGGTTCTTAACTGTCAATAAACTTATATAACAAAATTTGTGGCTACATTTTCAGACCGATTTAGCTATAATTTGACATTTAGGGGTTCTTAAGTATCACTAAACTTATATAACAAAAGTTGTGGACATAGGTCCACGTTTTGGTATAGCCCCCATATAACGGTACCCCCCGATTTACGGTATTTTGACGTTTTTAGCTACATTTTCAGACCGATGAAGCTATAATTTGACATTTGAAGTTCTTAAATGTCAATAAACTTATGTGACAAAACTTGTGGATATAGGTCCACGTTTTGGTACAGCCCCCATATAACGGGTACCCCCCGATTTACGGTATTTTGACGTTTTTAGCTACATTTTCAGACCGATATAGCTATAATTTGACATTTATGGTTCTTAAGTGTAACTAAACTTATATAACAAAAGTTGTGGACCTAGGTCCACGTTTTGGTATAGCCTCCATATAACGGTACCCCCGATTTACGGCATAATTTGACATTTAGGGTTCTTAAGTGTAACTAAACTTATATAACAAAAGTTGTGGACCTAGGTCCACGTTTTGGTATAGCCCCCATATAACGGTACCCCCGATTTACGGCATTTTGACGTTTTTATCTACATTTTCAGACCGATTTAGCTATCAATTGACATTTAGGGTTCTTAACTGTCAATAAACTTATATAACAAAAGTTGTGGACCTAGGTCCACGTTTTGGTATAGCCCCCATATAACGGTACCCCCGATTTACGGCATTTTGACGTTTTTATCTACATTTTCAGACCGATTTAGCTATCAATTGACATTTAGGGTTCTTAACTGTCAACAAAATTATATAACAAAAGTTGTGGACCTAGGTCCACGTTTTGGTACAGCCCCCATATAACGGTACCCCCCGATTTACGGTATTTTGACGTTTTTAGCTACATTTTCAGACCGATATAGCTATAATTTGACATTTATGGTTCTTATGTGTAACTAAACTTATATAACAAAAGTTGTGGACCTAGGTCCACGTTTTGGTATAGCCTCCATATAACGGTACCCCCGATTTACGGCATAATTTGACATTTAGGGTTCTTAAGTGTAACTAAACTTATATAACAAAAGTTGTGGACATAGCTCCATGTTTTGGAATAGCCCCCATATAACGTTACCGCCCGATTTCAGGTATTTTGACAAATTTACCAACAAGTTTTAACCGAATTATCTGTAATTTGAACATTCCACCTTTGAAATTCTTAGTGGTCACCCCCCATATAACGGTACCTCCCAATTTTCAGTAATTTGATGATTTTAGCTACAATATTAAACCGAACTAGCAGTAATTTGACATTTGAAGTTCTTAGTGGTCACAACACCTCTCCATCAAAAATTGTCAACATAGGTCCATGTTTGGATATAGCTCCCATGTAACGGTACTCCCAATTTTCAGTTATTTGGCAATTTTAACAATTCTCAACGTAGCCCCAATATAACGATACTTCCCGATTTTCGGTACTTTGAAGATTTTACTTAAAATGTTTAACCGAACGTAGGTCCATGTTTTTGTATAGCCCCAAAACAATCCTCCCGATTTTCCGTACCTTAGCTTTATTTTTTGGACGAACTTTCTGTAATTTGAAATTTAAAAGTCAACAAAAATTCTGCAACAAAAATTGTTCATTTAAGTTGATATTTTCGTATAGCCCAGATAAGTCCGAAGTAGATGTTAATGACATTTGAAGTTCCCACGTTATGTACCGATTTTCGATATTTTGAGGAATCTAGCTAAATTTTTTAACCGAATTAGGAGTTATTTGACATTAAAGGATCCCTTCAAAAACTGTCAACATAGGCCCATGTTTTATTATAACCCCTATATAACAGTACCTCCCAATTTCTAGCCCACCAAAAATTGTCAACAGTTAGATATAGGCACCAAAGGGCCTCCCGAATGCTTCATTTTATGTACATTATCTGACATTTTAAAGTACTCACTTAAAGTTGGGACAGGAATGAATATTTTATGGTGGAGGGTATGAAAAGTTCGGCCCGGCCGAACTTAATGCTTTTTTACTTGTTTTTTCATATACGGTACAATAATTTGATCTACATTGTACACCAACACCCCTTCTCAATGTATCAGATATTGATAACGGCAATACATATGTACATTTAAAGCTAAACAGATAATCCAATTAAATCCCTAAATTTACAAACTTTAATTTTTTGTAACGGTTTAGTGAAAATATCGGCTAACATATTATCTGTTGGGCAATATTCGTAGCTTATTCTTTCAGACCTTAGCAAATCGCGAACAAAATAATATTTAACATCAATATGTTTGCTTCCTGGATTAATTTTATCTTCCTGTAGAATCTTGAGGCAACTTTGGTTATCTTCATATATTACTGGATTGGATATTTTGATTCCAAATTCTTTCATTAATTGACAAATCCATAACATTTCCTGCGATGCTTCTGCTAAAGCTACTAACTCTGCTTCCGTTGATGACAAAGTTACGTTCGACTGTTTTCTACTTGCATAGCTTATGGTGGCGTCACCAAGTTTGAATACAAAACCGCTTGTAGATTTTCGGTCGTTGACATCTCCAGCCCAGTCAGCATCAGCATATCCTTTCAGATCCAAATTTGACTTAGAACCAACACACAATTTTAAATTTTTACTGCCTTTCAAATATCTAAAAACTCGCTTGACTTCCGTCCAATCTCTTTGACTTGGGTTTTCAACTTTTCGCGATAATATAGACACAGCAACTGAAATATCCGGACGCGTATTATTTGCCAGGTATAACAGAGATCCAATTGCCTTTCTATACAAATGATTGTCCTCCAGCAATTTATCATCTTGAATACCCTTTAAATAGCCCGGATCTATAGGAATCGAAAAAGTTTTTGCATCAGATAGTCCGAATTCTTTCAACATCTTTGTAATATAGTTTTCTTGGCACAAATAGAAAACTCCACCTTCGTTACGTGTTACTTCAATTCCCAAATATAATTTGATATCTCCTAGTTCAGTTATTTCAAAGTTCTGCTTTATGGTCCTTGTAACATTTTGAATTTCCTCGTTACTTTCACTAGCTATAATGATATCGTCTACGTAAATTAAGACATAAACAGTTGAATTGTTCTGTTCTTTTACGTAAAGGCACGGATCAGCTTTTCCCCTTCTGAATCCAGAATTAACTAAAACAGTGTTTATTCGCAGGTTACAACAACGTGCTGATTGTTTTAGACCATAGATGCTTCTTTTTAATTTGCAAACCAAATTTGCCTTGCCCTTTTCAATGAAGCCTTCTGGTTGCCGTATATAAATTTCGGAATCGATCTCACCATTCAGGAATGCTGTCTTAACATCAATGTGTTTCACTTCCATATTTTTATAGCTTGCCACTGCCAATAGAGTCCTCAGAGTTGTTTGCTTTACCACAGGTGCAAACACTTGATCATAGTCTTCTCCGTACTTTTGGGAATATCCCTTTGCTACATATCTGGCTTTGTATTTGGCCTTTTCATCAGTAGTTTTCTTCACTTTGAAAACCCAATTACAGTCAATCAGTTTGTGTCCTTTAGGCATTTCCACAAGATCCCATGTTTGATTGTCATGTAGCGACTTGATTTCCTCATTCATAGCTTTCATCCACTCCTTACTATCGGACCTCGATACAGCATCCTTGTAAGAAACAGGATCATCAGCGTGAGAAACTTTACACCCATATCTTTTAGGCGGCACGCTTTTGTTTGCTCTTGTCGATACTCTTCTTTCAGCAGTATGAGTTGACGTAACATTTTCATGAATTTCTTCTCGTTTTGACTCATCAGAAGATGACGTTGAAAGTATTTCATCTTCAGACTCAAAACCATGAAATTCGTCTTCATCTTCCCCACTTGATATGCCTTCATTTTCCATATCATAATTTGAAAATTCTAAGAGTACACTAACCATATTCTCCGGCGTTCTTTCGAATTCAATTGGATCACAACCCTTGTGGCGGCAGTCTGGTTCAATAAATTCCACATCTCTACTAATAACAATAGCGTTCGTCTTAGTGTTGAGTAAACGATATGTCTTCGATTCATCACAATAGCCAATCAAATTGCATTTGACCGCAACATTATCCAACTTTCTTCTCTTCTGTTTGTTAATATGTGCGTATGCAACCGATCCAAAAACTCGAATATGACTTAAGCTTGGAGTTTTGTTGAACCACAGAGAAAAAGGAGTAACATTTGTAACGGAAGTTTGAATTCTGTTTTGAACATAATTTGCTGTGTTCACAGCTTCCGCCCAAAATTTTACATGAATTTCAGAGTCATTCAACATGCAGCGAGCCATCTCCATCAAGCTTCTATTCTTTCTTTCTGCTACTCCATTTTGTTCAGGAGTGTAGGGAGCAGTTAATTGATGAAGTATCCCTTTTGACTTGAGGGATTCTTGCTACAAAATTCACCTCCACGGTCAGATCTTAATATTTTCATTCGCTTACCAAATTGATTTTCCGTCATTTCAACAAATTCTTTAATTTTATCAAAAACCATATCCTTGGTTTTTAAAAAATAAACATGACAGTATCGGCTGTAGTCATCTATTATTGTTAAAAAATATCGGTTACCACTCGGAGTTGTATTTTGCATTGGACCGCATACATCCGCGTGAATTATATCCAAAATAGTTTCGGTCTTTGTTTCTGACGCCTTTGGGAAATGTTTTCTTATTAATTTTGATTGTAAACATACCTCACAAGCAGACGAACATGAGCATTTCTTTATATTCAATCCAGCAGCTACCCCTTCACTAGCACTAGTCTTGATTGCTTGAATATTTCTATGACCCAATCGACGATGCCATATGAATGCATTCCGCTTTGTAACAACACAATTTATTCGCCATTTGACTACTATTAAGGATATACAAATTATTCCTCAATCTTCCTGTAGCACAAACTTGACCATCCATCAATATTAAACAGCTATCCGAATCAAAATGCACCTTGTAACCTTCATTTGTCAATTTTCTTACTGATAATAAACTTCCATCAAGTTGTGGAACGTACAAAACGTCTTGTACACATATTTCTTTGTTTTGACAAATCAGACGACATTCACCAATGCCACTTGCCTTTAATTCGGTACCATCAGCCAAATATATTGAATCATTTTCTTTCCTGTTCAACCTGTAAAACGATCCTTCATCGCAGCTCATATGACAAGTTGCAGCCGAATCTATGAACCAATTATGTTCCTTTCTTTTTGACGTAACTCCGAAGCAATGATTTTTACTTTCTTTATTCTCCGCAACATTTGCGCGATTTCCATTTGGTCTTCTGTTCGGACAATTTTTCTTTATGTGGCCCATCTTACCACATGAAAAACATTTTGGCTTGAATTTCTTTTGAGTTTTAAATACCGTATCAGCCAATGGAGCAACTTCAGATTTCGGTTTAAATTCTTGAAGCAGTTTTTCCTTTACCAAATCCACCGTTAAATCGTTCTCTGGACGCATCTCCAATGATGAAACCAACGAATTGTATTCCTCCGGCAGGCTCCCAAGCAAAAATGCAACAGTTTTGTGCTCACCAATTTCCTCACCAAGGTCATTTAAACGATCCACAATATCCATAAATTCTGTTATATGTTCTTCCATCGATTGACCTCCTAGCATTCTCTTTGTTGATAATTGGCGTAAAAGACTTACTTTATTTGCTAAATTTGACTTCTCATGGTGCTTCTTCAAAACATTCCAAAATTCCTTAGCCGTCTTAAGCTTCTTGATATGAACTTTTTGAGATTCTTCCACCGCTAAACCGATAGTTGTCCTAGCTTTTCCGTCACGAATTAACCATTTCGCATCAGGGGTACTTGGCACTTCTCCAACGATGATATCCCATAGTTCCCGTTCCAGCAACAGCAGCTCCATATTGAATTTTCAATTATGATAGTTGAAATTGGAAAGTTTTGGAAATTGCACATTTGATCCATTCATTTTGCCCGTAAAAACACAAATTACTGATTTAAATTAATTGTCGCCAAGCGAATTAAAATTCCCGATATATATCACGTAAGCGCTGGGCCAATAACCTGTTGGAAAGTTATAAACACGCAGTGGTTCTATATCGATAAAGTTTTTTATTAAAGTTTTAGAATGGAATGGAAAAATATTGAAAATATTTTTCACATAAAACAGGTATACATATGTATCTATGCCTACTACATTTATATAAAACAGGTACAATAATTTGATCTACATTGTACACCAACAGGCATCCTGAATACAACGATATATAATTTTCCGGGGGGAAGTCCATACTTCCCGAGATATGGTCTTGACATTTCGGAAATTTCGTACTTTCACACCTTTAGGTTATTTATGGGCACCTCTCGGATCGGGCTGAAATTTTTACAGTAGATAGCCCTTGGCATTTTTACCTATGGTAAAAATTTCGGACCGATCCTAGAGGTGCCCCTAAACGACACTTGTTCCGAATTTAGTTTTTTTTACGCGAAGGATCTAATGAGCGCTTCCGCGTTTAAATCCATCCACTAAAACCGCGGATATAGATACCTTGAAAATAGGAAAATTTGCAGAAATATATTCTGACAAATCCGCGTACTAAGCCGCTATTTTCTATGAACATTTTTACATAAATGGAATCCTTTGCTCGCGATCATCCTATTTGCGAAAACGCGTGTCATAAATTACAGAGATACGCGATATGGGTCTTTTACGCAAAATAGAGTGTGGAGGAACATCCACGGTTCTTGAAGAATCTATTTGAAATAGGTGTAATTGACGCATTTTTAATGGACGCTAATGAATCCCGATGCGCATCAAAATCGTATGCACATTGCGCGACTTTTCCCACTTTAAGTTTTTTGTGTGATGCAAATGGCGGCACAGAATGATCGCTGAGTGAAACATCGAAATGTGCATAAATATTGAAAGAGATTGATTCGCTGTATCCAAAAACGGATGCGGAATGGATGATTTTAATTAATTCGCGAATAACAGGCTTTTTAATTTTCACATTTTGTGAATGATTGTAATTTCAATATCACTTCAGCAATATCATGTGCAGCATTTTTAAGGTGATCTTGTGCAAACAATTCGAACTGAGGATTTTTTGAAAGTACAGACCCAAACGACAAGAAACCCTAGTTGGGTTTTGTTGTGTCAGATCCAGCTCGGATTTTATGGCCCCATCTAAACATGGTTAAATATTGAGTTTTTAAAGAAATTCGGGGCTGTATCTCAGAAACCAATGCGAATCTTCTTCTGACCTCTAAAGCAAATTTGTAGATAAGGACAAGAATAAAATATGTAAGGAAATAAAGAACCCGAAAAACTACATTTATTGCCTCAAATTTCAAAATATATGCAAAAATGCCACAATTTGTATACATTGCGCACCGTATCTCAAAAACCGTTAATTTTTTCTGAATATTTTCTTTTGGAAAAATATATCCTGGAATGTAATACACAACTCTTCAGAGCATGTCATTGTTGTAAAATGCCTCTATGCCGTTGTTTTCAGTACATTTTTCAACGACGATTTAATAAAAATGTCAATAATGTAGTGAAATACGAAATGCGAGAATAAACTGTTGGTGTAAACTGTGTTTGAAATACGTGTTGTAAAAGATATGATGCAAAATACCGCTGAAACAACATGAAGTAAGCATTTTAGAGTTCCAGAATGTTCTAAAGAATTGTTGGGAACTTTATTTTGAAAATTTTTGCAAAAGGTTTCTCGGTTCAACTCCCAATAGTTTAGCCGATACTGACCAGAATTTCAGCAATTATGTAAAATTGTCTATTTTTTATAGATTTTGATGCCCTAGATAGAGTTTTTCTTATGTGTTTTTTTCAAAAGATAAGTTCTACTAGTTTAGGGCTACAATATTGCTAAAGACAGCAAGACCAAATTCTTCTTCGTTTCTGAGATAAATGCCTGATAAATGCAAAAAAGTGTAGATTTAGCCCGGTTTAGATGAGGCCCTAAAATCCGAATTGGATCTGACAGGACAAAACCCTACTAGGGTTTTTGTAGTCTAAATACGTACTTTCAAAAAATTCATACTAGAAGTTGTTTGCATTTTCAGTGTTGCATAGTGTATTACTCTTAACTTCCTATCCTGATAAGATATCACAGTAAGCAACTAAGCTTTCGCGATGTTAAATAATATTTCTTTATGAAGTTTTAGCTGAACATATTAATTATTGTATTGAATTTTAGCGAAATAGTTAGAAAACTCCCAATTTTTTTTTTAAATTTTTCGAAACAAACCAAAAAATATATCCGTAACAATATTTTCCAACATTAAGGTTTTCTTTTTTGTTGTTGCTATAATATGCAATTTATGTACCCCATCTCTATAAACTTAGTTAGATTCCGCAGATATTTTTAATTTATTTTTTGAAGGTTTGAACGGACTCTGGGGCAGGATAGTTTGGATTTACTTCAATATTTATACCTTACACCACTATGTGGAAAGGGTATTATAAGTTTGTTTTGGGAAAAATTCATGTAACACCGCGAAATATTCGTCGGAGACCCCCAATGTGGTATACCGATCTTCATATCTCGGCGAGATAAAGCGATATGAAATGTGTGTCCGTCCGTCCGTCTGTCGATTATAAATTGTAATCAAACGTTAGGCAGCAATTATGGACCGATCGTCGCGAAATTTTACATGGAAGTCGGGTTCAGACCAGAATAGATACCTATTGTTATTGGTGACACTTGCGAAATATTTAGCAGGTGAAATGGACCAAAAACATAATTTTTATCTAATTTTGTAGAGGCTCCGTAGGTTGCAATAATAGTTCGGCCGACTCGAAATTTTAAATAAAATTAAAGTATATGACAAAGAAAATGCTTGCAAGTTGAGATAAAGATCAGATAATATATGGACCACAACTTTTGTGTGAAAATTTTTAATATACAGCTTAAATCTTTATTTCAGGAAGACACATTCCCGTTAAGTAAGCCATACTGGGAAAAAGAACTCTTGCCCTTTCTATTAAAGCCAATTGTGTTGGTGTACACGATCAGATAATGGAGTTACAGCGTAATACATATATCCAGTTTTTTGTTTGTAGTGTAATCATAAACACGCTAGAGGTCGCAATTATAGATCAATAGTCACGAAATTTTGCACGAGGTAAGAGTTTATGTTGAAGAAAATGCCTATAATTTTGCATATTATTTAGCGGGTGACATAGACCATTACTTTCGTATGAAAAATATACAAATTTTATTTTTGGTCCATATTTTAATTCCTGGAGGGCATATACCGGCAAAGTAGCCTATATATGACAAAATAACTACTAACCTTTCCCCTGATGCAAATTGCAAAAATGTGTCTGCTAGATAACGGGCCTACTGCCTAATATATAATGGGTTTTGTGTAGAGAACCACAATTTCCTCCCACGCTACAAGTTGGCTCTATCATGACAGAGAAATTTTCAGTTCAGTTGTCCAATTGGATGCTTTATACAAATATTGCAGCATGGGGTCTCACGCCACCTATTTTATACCTCAGGATTTACAGTAAAGAAGATACATACAAAATAGACCAAAGATGTGTCTTATCGAAATAATGGTTTTAGACCCCAAGTATGTTTGGACGAAATTCGTTTCAGACAATTTTGAGTCGCTTTAGCCCTGTCCTTTCATCTGTCTCTCTTTCTGTTTAGCTGGCTGGTGCGAACGATAACTCTCGAAGGGATCTACCGATTCGAATCAAATTTTATACCTCGTAATATTTTGCGCATAGGAAATGAGAGAAGTCTCCCTTGCGCCGTATGGGATGTTTGTGGAACAATTATTATAATATTTTGCCCAAACTTAGTTTAAGTTCAAATATGTATATTTTTATAGGTCCACATCTTCCCACAAAAGTTCAAAATTTTTTCGAAAAATTGTGTGAACGATAGCTGGCGAAGTGAGCAATCGATCGATAAATAGGGTATGACTATATCGATCCACACCTTCGGGTCGTTCCGCACAAAATTCGGAAAAGTGAAATTTAAAGGGTCTTCTCGCATCGTTTTGATTTTTTCAGCAGATTGTCCTTGCGGTCCTCTTTACGATGGTACAATTGCAATAGCAAGTCCAAAAGCTCCAAGAAACCCTGAAAAACAAACAAGAAACCTAATTAAAATGGAAAATCCGTAAGAGGATTTTCTGATTGGTCCAAACTGTGCACATCGTATTATTTCATCCACTCATGTGTCAGGTTGGAATATGGATTATATCGGTCCCGTCTTTCGAGTACCTCCCACACAAAATTTAAGGACTGGTATCGGAACTATTTAAATTTTTTGAAGGAGATTCTTTTCGCGGTCCCTATTGCAACGGTACAATTTTTCCGGGGTAAGTCCATACTTCCTAAAATAATGGACCAAGGGAGGGACAAGGTATTCTTCTCTTAAATCAATGGGTTCATATTAAGTTATTGATATGTGACCTAGTAGTTTTTGTCGCCGAGTCCGAACGGCGTGTCCTAAGTTGTCACCTGTAGAGAGCTTTTTCATGGCTGAAATGCTTAGGAAATGTCGCCAACATTACTAAGGGGTATTTTGTCACCGTTGAAAATTTGATGTGGCCAGGCCTGGTAATCGAACCCGGAAATTCAGCGTCCAAGGCGGTTGAACATAGCTAATTCCTAGAGGTTGTGGTGTAGGGTATCACATGGTCGGCCCATCCGACTATAGCCTTTGCTTACTTGTTTTTTACTATTTGTTGTTTTTCCGAGAAAATAAATTAAATTTAGTAAATATTTAAACATCTACGTATATGGTAACATGGGGCGCCTTCGCCACGTTTTTGTTCAAAATGTTCTCATACCAACATCGTTAAAGTTTTTTCAAATATTATTTTTGGTACAAATATTAGCATATCTTGACTATAAGTTTTGATATATAAATAGTTATATTTTTGTTTTTAAAATATTATTTTTGAGAATATACAAAATGTCTAAAAAGAGGCGAAGCCTCCCCACCCATGGGGCAGCTTCGCCATCGATATTGAACATTCTCCAACGGACTCTAAACTGTAATTTACCACACTTCTTCCATAAGTATCAACATTACGCAAAAAAAGAACGTGTTTTCTATTGAATAATCAAAAATGATTTTAAAATTCACAAAAAGTAACCGATTCTAGCGGTTAATTGAAGTAGGTACCTTGAATCTAGGTACAAAAATCATAATATAACTAATATTTGATTTTAACTTCACATTATAGTGTGGGATATCTATGGTATAAAGAATTTAAGTTAAACATGACAAATTTCTAACATTAACCCACCACGTTCCTATTATGGCGTAGGCGCCCCACCCCTTACATATTTCATAATATTAATATATTGACAATTGCAATTGCTTTTTTCATGCGAATTATTGGGATTTATATTCTTCAGTAGTTGTCTTCTAACGGCATAAAATGTGTTTTTGATATCACAAAAGGTAAAGAAGATATCACAAAAAATACCTACAATAATTATTTTTCCCAATACCCTGAAAACACAAAACCATATGCGTCCGCTATCATACCTATGACACAACTGTTAACTTTTGGGAGATGATAGATCTACATTAAACTCAAAATTTTTCCTTTAACGGATTTTTTCTATCATTTGTAGTTTGCGAGAAAATCGGCGATGGCGTAGCCGCCCCAGTGGCGAAGGCGCCCCATGTTACCATATATGTGCAATGCAGTTAACGATTTATGCATAAATTTTCTCATAACAACGAATAAGACATTTTCAAATATTTTGCCTTTATATGAGAATTAAAACCGCGCATCGGCAAATTTTGTGAACGCGAACAGCTTTGAAACCAGAATTTTTTCCTTTACCTCCATAAAAAATTGTAGATATGCTCGCAAACAAATATTTTAAATTTTTTCAAATGGAATTGCAAAGGAATTTTTATTTTTACCATATACACCTTAATACGGGCAAAATGTCCCTCATCGAAATAGTGGTTCTAGACCCCAAGTATGTTTGGACGAACTCCGTTTCAGATAATTTGGAGTTGATTTAGCCTTGCTCGTCCGTCTGTCTGTCTGACTGGCTGGAGCGCACGATAACTCTCGAACGAATCAACCAATTCGGTCTATAAACTGACTTTCGCAATATTTTGTCCAAACTTAGTTTAAGTTCGAAGATGGGTTATATCGGTCCACTCCATCGAGTACCTCCCTCACAAAAGTTCAAATTTTTCGTAATAATTATGCGCACGACAACTATCGATGGTACTGACCGTTTTGGTCCCTACTTTGCGCATCGTAATATTTCTACTAGACATAGACAAAGTTCGAATATGAACTATATTGGTTCACACCTTCGGGTACCTCCCCTACAAAATTTCGGAAAAGTGCAGTTCAAGACCTCCTCTTAAATCCTTATGATTTTTGTTGCAGCAACTTGTATTCGCTGTCCCCATTACGAAGGTACATACATGTTTTTCAGAGCAAGTCCATACTTCCTGAGAAAATGGCCTAAAGGCTGTAAAAACCCGCTATGGCACAATGCGTTTTGGATGGAGCGCGCGGTAACTCTCGAACGGATAGACCGATTCGATCCAAATGCAATCGTAATATTTTACCCAAAGTTAAATCAAGTTCAAAGATGGACCGTATCGGTCGACTACTTTGGGTACCTCCCCCACAACAGTTTAAAACTTTTCGCTAAAATGGTGCGCACGATAAATCTCGCAGACAGTAAGTGATTTGGTCTATACTTTGGGCATCGTAATATTTCTACGAATTAGAATATGGACTATAAATGTCAACTCTTTCGGATACCTCTCACACAAGATTTCGGATAAGTGCAGGTTTGGACCTCCTCTGGAATAGTTTTGATTTTATGCAACACGTTGCACTCAAAGCCCCTTTTACAATGGTACAATTTTCCAGTGGCAAATCCATACTTCTTGACAAATTGACCGGAAAACCGTATAAAACCCCTACGACCAGCATGTGTAGTGGCTGGTGCGCACAACAACTCCCGAACCGAATACTGTGTTGGTTCACACTTTGCATATCCTAATATTTCTTCGAATATTATATGAAATTCGAAGATGGTGCTTTTAGGTCCACTCCTTCCGCTGCCACCCCTACAAAAGTTCGAAAATATCCGCTCAAATGGTAAGCGCAAAATCGCATAAACGGAACAACCTATTTGGTTCAAACTTTGGATATCGAAATATTTGGTCCAAATTTGTACCTACCGGTACATTCCTTAGGGTACTACATACACAAATGAGCAACATTTGCCGACTGATAATTTTGTACTTGTTTTTTAGTTCTTTTTTATTTTTAACATTTTAGTAAATATTTTTTTTTTGTGAATACTGAGAATCCCCTTATCAAATTACAGTCAATGTTGGCCGAAAATGTAGATAAAAACATTAAAATGCCTGAAATTGGGTGGTACCGTTATAGGAGGCTATACCAAACCCTGGATATATGTCCAAAATTTTTGCAGAGGAAGTCTCTATATCATTGGAACTCCAAACTGCAGGGAACCTCAAAAGTCAAATTACGGATAGTTCCGTCAAACATTGTATATAAAGAAAATATTTTTCATTTAAAATTTTCTTAGCACAATAATCCAGTCCATGGACGGACCTATGTTGACAATTTTTAGTGAAGAAGTTTCGTGACAACTGAAAATTCATATGTCAAATTACAGCTAGTTCGACTTTGGTGGAGAAGTGACCACTGAGAACATAAAATGTCAAATAACAGCTAGTACGCTTAAACAATTTAGCTAAAATTCTCAAAATACCGAAAATCGTCTACAGAATAAAAATAATACTAAAAACATTAATTCGCCGGATGGGGTAGTCATAGTGAAATTCATGACGCCATATGATAAAAACTTTTTCCTAAAGTCTGTATCCAGTTTTAAAAAGGCCAACGACAACAAGATGTATCTGAATTCAATCGGCTACTCATCCGCTGCTCAATATTACATTAATGAAAATCTCTCGAACTCAAATTATTTACTTCTTCAAGACGCAGTACAGCTGAAGAAAAAAGGATTGATAAAATCAGCATATACGTTTCGAGGCCTCGTTTATATCAAAGCGCTCAACAGTAATGATCCGGTATGTGTTTATCATCCAACAATCATTGATCAATTTCGCGAATCAGGAAATCTACAATCCAAGTTCCCGCAGAATCAAAAGTAAAACCTCACCACTATCATGTTGTTTCCATAACATTATCTACATTATACTCTTATTTCATTTAATATTGTCCTTATTTTTTATCTATTTTAATTTTTTAGTTAACTTTTATTGCTCACTTTTGCATATCTCAATTCCAACTTACCCTAAAATCAATCATATCTCTTTAGTTTCCAACACAAGGAGAACAATTTGTTTATTCATATTCTTGATTATACACAATGCTGACTGCTTTATCTCAAGAAAATGTAATTATGATGCAATCGGGTAGATTACACAATAATTCCACAGACGTCACTAATAACTTAGTTAGAATCCTTGCTAAGCAAAGAAAAGGGTTAAAAATCTGCCATATTAATTCGCAGAGTCTTATGAATAAGATTGACGAATTCAAATATCTCTTCGAAAACTCGGGAATTGATATAGTGTGCGTATCGGAAACCTGGCTCAGTTCTTCTATTCCTGACTCCTTAGTGAATCTAAAGGGATATTCTATATTTCGATCGGATAGAGAGCAACGTGGCGGGGGTGTTGCAATTTTAACCAAAAACAACATTAATGCTAGATTCCACACCAGATCCATAGTAGGCGATGAAATTGAGCATGTATTCATTGAAGCTAAATCGAACAATAGTAAAATGTTAATCGGTTGTATATATAGACCAAACAATAATATCGATCTTGCTAAACTTCATGACATTCTTGAAGTAGTAACGTTAGGCTATCACGAAGTAGTAATAACCGGTGACTTCAATTCTAACATACTCGTAGATTCCACTCTGTCTGACAATATGCTGTCGTTAGGACTACATACTGTGAATAATACCTTACCCACTCACTTCTCCCCAACCACAAACACACTCTTGGACCTATTCTTTGTAAACAATCAGAACAATATTCTTTTATACGACCAGATCTCTGCGTCTTGTTTTTCCAAACATGACCTTATTTTCCTTACTTATAACTTCAATGTACCACAGCCTGAACAAACCTATTCATTTCGCAATTATAATAGACTGGACTACAGTGCCTTGGAAGAGAAATGGCTGTACATTAACTGGAATGAAATTTACAATTTAAACTCGGTTGACCAACAGTCAGATTTCATCCAGCAAAATATTCTTTTTCTTTATAATGAGACTGTCCCTATAAAAACAAAACGTGTCGATGGTACTAATAAGCCTTGGTTTAACTCAGATATCAAAACGTATATTGCCGATAGAGATAGAGCATATAACCGGTGGAAACGTTACAAAACAATCGAACTCCATGACGAATTTCGTTCAGCCAGAAGTAGAGTTAACAAACTTATAAATCTCGCTAAAACTGAATATTACACAACTAAATTCAATCAAGCAGTAGACACCAAAAGCAGGTGGGGAGTCATTAATGAAATTGGCGTTGGTAAGCCTAGAGCTGCCGTATCTAAACAGGACAATGCGGATGAGCTTAACAACACATTCATTAATACACCATTCATTCCGGCAAGTCCTTCATTTTACGACAATGCTGTAACTAGCGGAGACGAATCTAACGAAGGGGACTTTGAGTTTCGATGCGTCACCCATGATGAAGTCGTTAGAAGTTTTATAAAGGTTAAGTCTAATGCCATCGGTTCTGACGGTATTGATCCAAAATTCATTCGCATTCTACTGCCGCGACTTTTACCCTACCTCACATTTCTCTTCAACAGCATTTTGACCTCGAGCACTTTTCCAACACATTGGAAACACGCAAAAATCCTTCCTGTTCCAAAATCAAACTCTGAGTACCGTCCCATTGCAATTCTACCCTATTTATCGAAAATCTTCGAGAAACTAATTCACATTCAAATGTCAGAATACCTTCACCGGAACTCGATGTTATCTGCAGTGCAGTCGGGATTCCGAGCAGATCATAGCTGCATAAGCGCGTTATTGGAAGTATCTGAATCACTGAGGACTGATATTGACGAGAAAAAGGCATGCTTTCTCGTCCTTTTAGACCATTCGAAAGCGTTTGATACAGTCGATCACGATCAGCTTTATCTAAAGCTCCGGCGATTTTTCAATTTCAATTTCTCCAACACATCGACAAATCTTATTAAGTCTTACTTGTCCAACCGCTCACAATCAGTGTACGCCCAAAACTCCATATCCAAACCTTTGCCTGTATGTAGGGGTGTCCCACAAGGATCAATTATTGGACCTCTACTTTTTAGTATTTATGCAAATGATCTACCCAAACAGCTGATTCACAGTAATGTGCATTTGTACGCCGATGACGTGCAAATCTTCTTAAGCACCAACTTAAACGATTTAGATAGATCCATTCATAAATTAAACGTTGATCTCGACAGAGTTTGTAAGTGGGCTAGTGCAAACGGTCTTCTTTTGAACCCTACAAAATCCAAATGTCTCATTATACAGAAGAAAATAACACTTCAATCCGAAAACATAAATATATTTGTGAACAAGCAAAAAATTGAAATAGTACCGCATGCAAAAAATCTTGGGGTAACTTTTAATTCCACACTTAATTGGTCAAACCATATTAATCAGGTTGTTGGCCAAACCTATTCAAAATTACGCTCTTTATGGCTAACGCACTCTTTCACCCCCTTTAACATGCGACGTTTATTGGCTAAAACATTTCTAGTACCTGGTCTTATATATGGCTGTGAACTTTATATCAATTGTGATTCCGATAGTAGGCAAAAACTCAATATATGCTTTAATAGTATTACTCGTTATGTTTTTGGACGGAGCAGAACCCAGCACATTTCCGAATACTCGCGCCTTCTTTATGGAATTAGTTTTAACTCTTTTCTTCATACTAAAGCTATTTTGTATTTGCATAATATTATTTACAAGCGGAAACCACCATATCTGTTTAATAGACTACAATTTTCAAGATCTAAACGTGGAAAGAGGATAAATACTCTCAAACGCCGAAGCAAAGTATCGGATTGGCATTTTTTTTATCGGAACCGTACGTCTCTGGAACACACTACCTTATGACCTACAAACTGTCAGCAATGTGTATATTTTCAAGAAAAAACTTTATATGTATTTTGTGAAACAGGAATCTTTGAAACAAAATTATATATGTATGTAATTTTGCTATTCTTTCCATCCACAATTGATAAGATAATTATTTTAAAACTTTGCAATTGTAACCATTTAATTATTTTAAAGTTAAACTTTTATATTAAATTAAGATGGATATGTTTTGTAATTGTAGTCCTGCACTTTAAATTATAAGATGTTAATCTTGTTGTGCAGGAATTCATAAATAAATAAATAAATAAATACCGTACCAAAAACATGGAGCAATGTTGACGATTTTTTTTGTGGAGAAGTTTCGTGACCACTGAACACCTTAAATGTCAAATTACAACTAGTTGGCTTAAGAATTGTAGCTAAAATACCGAAAATCGGGAGGTACCGCTATAAGGGGGCCATACCAAAACATGGACATACATATATTAATGATTTTTGGTGGAGAGGTTCCGTGACCACTAAACACTTTAAATATCAAATTACAGCCAGTAAGGTTAAAAATTGTGGCTAAAATTCTCAAAATATCGAAACTCGGGATGTACAGTTATATGGGGGCTGTGCCAAAACACTGACATATGTTGTATTTTTTGTAGAGATGGTTCGTAACTATCAGCACCTTAAATATCAAATTACAACTAGTTCGCATAAAATTTTAGCCAAAATTCTCAAAATACCGAAAATCGTTAGGTACCGCTATAAGGGGGCCATACCAAAACATGTACCTCTATTGACGATTTTTGGTGGAGAGGTTAAGTAGCCAATGAGTACCTTAAATGTCAAATAACAGCTAGTACGGTTAAAAATTGTAGCTAAAATTCTCAAAATATCGAAAGTCGGGAGATACCGTTATATGGGGCTATACCAAAACATGTACCTCTATTGACGATTTTTGGTGGAGAGGTTAAGTAGCCAATGAGTACCTTAAATGTCAAATAACAGCTAGTACGGTTAAAAATGTTAGCTAAAATTCTCAAAATATCGAAAATCGGGAGGTAATGTTATATGACGGCTGTGCCAAAACAAGGACGTATCGCTCATTTACTCAAAAAGTGGCATAACTCAAAAAATGCGTTTTCTGAGATAGCAATTTCTGTTTTTTCTACGAATTCAACTTTATATTGTGTCAAATTTTAATGCTGATATCCTTAAAACTCGAGGAGTTACAGCTTATTTACTAGGAATTTGGCATAATTCAGCAAACAATTTTTTGGGTTATGAACCACTAAAACACTTCAAATTTAGCACTGATAACTGGCTAGGCCTTTTCAAAAATGGTACAAGTAGTTATTTTATTTTTTGTGTAATAATCATTTCAATCAACTTTTTGAGATGTGTCACTCTTGAGTAAATGAGCGATATGTTGGCGATTTTGTAGAGAGTTTTCGTGGACAATCAGAACCTTAAATGTCAAATTACAGCTAGTACGGTTAAAAATTGTACCTAAAATTCTCAAAATCGGGAGGTACCGTAATATGGGGGCTATACAAAACATGGGCCTATGCTCGTAATTTTTCAATATATAAGTTTGTTGATCACTAGGAGCCCTATATGTGAAATTATAGCTAATTCGGTTTGAAAATGTGACTAAAAACGTCAAAATTGCTGAAATCGGGTGGTACAGTTATATGGGGGCTATACCAAAACATGGACCGATATAGCCCATCATCGAACTTGACCTGCCTGCAAACATTTTTTGTGGATGCTAGAATGATTATCACTGGCGGACGGAGATGCATAGATCGACTCAGAATTTACCCTGATCAAGAATATATATATTTTATTAGGGTCGGAAATGATTATGTCAATGCGTTACAAACGGAAAAAACAAACTTAATATACCCTCCATACTATGGTGGAGGATATAAAAATTACAAATTGACCAAATATTTCAATAAATGAAGTAAAATTGTCAATCTGAAGCTATTCTTATCCTAATTATGTATAAGCATGCAATAAAATATCCACTTTTATTTTCTGCACGCTAGATCTGCATTTTTTCCACTGTGTGGGGGTACAAATATTTTTATCTGCAACGTGTTTCCCTCTGCGTTCTGATTATATTAGATCCTGAAACCTAATTGTAACAATTGAACAACATTTCGCCATCTAAACACACAGATATGCACTTCTTCAATTGAATTTCTAGGTGAGCAAACCGTAGATAGAAGAATTTCCAGTTGGTTTTCAATTTAATTGAAATCAATTCGATAAAGCACAGTTCGTTGAATTTAAAGTGGTTATTACGAGCTGATAGATACACACACTGGCATGTGAGCACATACATATACACACACCAACACTTTCAATGAATTCAAAATAAATTGCTTGAAACGACCCAAAAAGCATTTCGCCATTACTCCATTTTCGAATTTGCCATGGCGACAGAATTTTATGATCTACAAAAGTAGCTGTACCCGTGGTTATCGTTTTACAAAAATGATAGTGCATCCGTATGCGAGTACATGCATATGTACTTACGAAATTGGTCTGTATGGTCATAACTGTGGAAACTATTTGGATACGGAAGACAACGTTGCCCCAAGCCCAATAGTTGCCACAAAAAACGATATAAAAACATTTATAAGAAATTTTTATTGCCCGGAAAGTAATCACAGTGATTTTGTATGGCAAACTAGGTTTGTGGAGTTTTTGTTATTGGCAATAACTGTGAATATGCCTTTTATTGCCAAATGTAAATGTGTTGACATGTATGGCGTTATGATACAAAACGTTTGCATTTGTATAAATGGGCTAATTTTGTATATCCGATATTAGTTTGAACTAAGACTTTATAATAAATATATTACATATGTTTGATATATACTTGGATCTGGCAACAATCTTAAATTATTCATTATTAATATCAGAATGTTACCAATCTTCTGTGTCTCTCCCCAATCAAACAAGTTAACAAAGTTTTCAAGCTTCAACTACTTGCCTGCAAAAATTGGGTTAAGTATCATAAATAAATTTGATTAATATTAATTGCTTTCAAGACTTTGAGCTAATTTCATTTTTGCCATATTTCTCTGTCACTTGGTGGCCCCGGGTTTGCCGCCCTTTGCCACAACAAAAAACCAACTATTGATACTTGGTCCCCTGGTTTAGGTTCATGGGATTTCTTAAGCTCTCACGTCACAATTCCATTTCATCGTTCATTCGTGCTGTCAATGTCTGTCTATTCGTTTGACTGCCTGTTCGTCTGTCTGACTATTATTAATTTGTGCAAACAGAAAATGATTGACAGCCGTAAGGCTAACATTGGAGGAGACGACACTCTCTTTTGAATTTGCGTTTACCATTGCTTTCAATACATCGTTCACAAATATTTCCTTTGCAACAAGAATGACAATTTGTCTATTGTATCTATTTTCTGTTTTTGCAGCTGTTTCGTGTGTCCTACTTTAGTTTTCGACTATTGATGAGTTTGTGTAATTAGAATAAGTCATTTGTTACCCTGGGCATTTTGTGTTGTGGCTGGTTCATGGCAGAGGGCCACAGGTTCTCACTTTGACAGCGGATATGGTAAACATTTAATTATCCACTGGCATTGATTTCACTGCTGATGATGAATGAGTTTGTTTATTTTGCAGTTTGTTTATTTTTTGCAGAAAATTCATAATCATGACAAATTAGGAAATTAATCGTGCAAAACTAGAGAAAACCGAAATTTTTGGGATTAAACTGTTGTTTATGTAGCCCCTATGACTTTCTAAAAATAGTAAAAGTTTATTAGATATTCGTAATAAAGGACAGGACAACGACATAACTCAGGAAGTATGGACTTGCCCCCGATGAAATTTGTACCGTCGTACATTGGGGCAAGATTCCAAAAAACGGAGATTAATTCAGGGAAGCATTTGAGTGATCTAATGTTAATATTTTTCGAATGTTTACACTTCAATCAATATAACGGAACACAGTTTTGGTGCAAATTGAGGTATATTCGAAGCCCTCATAAATGGGTACCATAAAAACTATAAAGTGTTTTTACGGTTTTGCCTACATTTCTTATTTGATGAATCTAAAATTTTGTAATATGATAAATTATTGGTTAAGCTAATATTTGGCAAAAAAATTATTAAGTTAGGTCAATATTTTAGTGTAGTTCCCATACAAGGGTATATCCCGATTTTATGTATTTCGAGGGTCTTGACCACATTTTTTAGTACATTTATCTGTAAATTAGGATTTATAGTTCTGAATGCCTAAGAATTCATAGTGTGAAAATATGTCATTATAGGTCAATGTTTTGGTATAGGTCCCACATAGAGGTACAGTCAAATTTTGGGGTTTTCGAATGTTTTATGCATATATTGCAACTAAACTAGCTCAAATTGTGAATTGTGCATTTTGATAGGATTGCAAATATTTCTATCAAACACCATCTCTATATATTCTCGTTTTGGAATAACCTCCATATTAAATATTCCGCTACTTTTATAACTCTAAATACTTTTTAAAAATAGGGAAAAATTTATACATTTTAAATTACTTTTTAATATGCTTCTAAACTTTTTTTGCCATAAATATATTTTTCTAAGACTCAGCTTTCTAACTGAAATTGACGATTCCATTCTAAAAAGGGCACTTTTGATGCGTAAAAAATATTTCTCTTTATACCCCAACAAAATTTAATTTTTTATGGCGCTCTTTAAATTATTAAAAATTGTTTAGCTTTATCACAGTGTAACTGTAGAAGTAAACAATATATGATCTTGACATTTTGGTTAAAGGCTTAGAATTTTGTACCATATTACCATGCAACGGCAGTTATACCAAAAACCGAATTTAATTTTTTTAATTAATCTCAATTTTTTGCGATTTCACCCCTTGTGCATAGCCATCATTTCATATAAATCATTATAAATTGTACCTATAACATAATGGTGGACGTGCACACATTGTCTTATGTAGGGTGACCACAGACATTAAACCAAAAAACGACATACTGTACAACAATAACAGGGAAAATGAAGACAAAAACCCCAAAATGCAAAAATTTGACCCACAGCTATTTCCACCATTTTTGACATAACTCAAAATGCGCAAGAAAGACGCAAGTTTTGTTTGCGCAATATCAAAGACAACAATCAAGAAAAAAAAATACAAAAAAAAAAAAAATGCTCACGACCTTCTCGACACTCTTTTTTGTTATACTCCAATAGATTTCAAAATTATGCAAAATCTGGACGCATTTTGACGAATTTTTTAAACGCATTTCTACAAGACTTTTTCAGTACAATTTTTTCCTAAAATATTAAGAATTACCTCTGTTTGAAATATTCATTTTGAAAATGCCAAGTTTATGTAGCGAAAGCTACGTTATGGCGATTTAAAAGCAGCAAAATTTAATACTTGTCACCAGTTTCTTAAATTTTAAAAATATGTTCAACTTTAACACTGTGCTACACGAAAAGTAAACAACATACGACTTTGCTATTTTGGCTAGTGAGGTAGAATTTTGTACTCGTTAACCCTGTCAAGACAGATTATCAAAAATTTGTGTTTCAATTAAGACCCGTTTTTTTCAATCTTGCCCCAACGTGCGTCGTATGGGGGTAACAACCAAAATCAAAGTGATTCGAAGGCCGGTCTTAAAGTGAACTTATCCGACATTTTGTGTGGGAGGTACCCGAAGGAGTGGACAAATTTAGTACGTATTCGAAGCTGATCTATATCTGGAAGATATATTAGGATGTGTATAATATGGCCCAAATCGGTTACTCCCTTTAAATGTTATCGTGCGCACAAATTTTCCGAACATTTTCGCTCTATTGTGGGGGAGGTACCTCATGGATTGGACCGATATAACTAAGTTTGGACAAAATATTAAGAAAGTCAAATTTTGTGTTTTGTTGCACCTTTCAGGCTGCCTCTGATGAAATTTATGCCGTCTTATGGGGTACAAGTTGTATTCGGTGGCTGATTTTCGGTATTTTGAAGGTTTGTGGCCACAACCGGGATGTACCGTTCTATAAGAGCAACATGAAGGCGTGGACTTATACCTAAAAATTTTAGGTGGCCACAACCTTCAAAATACCGAAAATCGAGAGGTACTGTTCTATGGGGCCATATAAAGACGGACCTGTACGGAGAAAATCATGGGGAAAGGCTTTATACCCCCAATGAAGACAAAGTATCAAATTTCAGCCATTTCGGCGTGATAATGAAGCTAAAACCTTCAAAATACCGAAAATCGAGAGGTTCTGTTCTATGGGGGCTATATCAAAACGTGGACCGATATAGCCCATTTGCAGCACCAAACATCCTAGGAGTAACAGAAATTTCTATCTTAAAAATTGCGAGCTGTATCTCTACTTCAACAGACGGATGGACGGATGAACAGACGGACATAATTATATCGAATGACAAATTTAATTATTCCCATCATATTATGGTGGAGGGTATAACTACGGAGACATTTGTTACATACCTCGGCCAAATATTGAATGTTTCGCGGTAATCACCTAAATATTCCATATCCAGAAAGTAAAAGAGTAACATAATGTTGCAACAGAGAGCACAAGGAATACTAAGGCTAAATATTTCGCTATCGGTCCCTAAACTAAACAAGAACAAATGTGGAAAGTTTTATTAAAATATTGGACATATCTAACTCTTTCTTAAATTTTAGAGTACTAATGAGCATTTATATAATTTAAGCTGTAAGATTTATATTGAACATCAGCGCCACTTCTTTTCTCACCAAAAACTCAAGTTGGTTCTCATACAGAAGATCAGTTGGTCCTTATATATAGCTCGCTTAAAAAGTGTTGTCTAGAAATTCTTCTCTCAGAAGGGGAATCTATCTTCTCATAGTAGAAGGCCAGAAGTTCTTCTACGCAGCCTAGAGCACGAGTAAAAGCATTTTCCTGTTTCTTTAATGCGTTTTTGTCACAATTAAATCACTATAACATAAACATTTGTCACCCGATTTTTAAAAAATATGGCTTCTTTGAAATACTTGATTTTCACCTTTGAAATAGAAAAATAATCTGTAAAAATCCACTGTGGATAAAAGAAGTTATGTACGTTTTAATTTGAAAATCCAAGAAACCCCGTTTTTCACTACATTTACCGTTATAAAATCAAAAAACGAAGTGACCCAAAGAAGCCAAAGGTATTTTCGTCTTCCATAGACTCCCACAATACCGAATTTATGCATCAGAACCTCTGCAAATTTTCACTGTAGCACAGTGTTATTTGATTTCTATATTTTCTTTTTATACCCTCCACCATAGTATGGAGGGTATATTAAGTTTGTTTTTCCGTTTGTAACGCATTGAAATACTCATTTGCGACCCTATAAAGTATATATATTCTTGATCAGGGTAAAATTCTAAGTCGATCTGAGCACGTCCGTCCGTCCGTCCGTCCGTCTGTGGTAATCACTCTAGCATCCACAAAAATGGAGATAGGACGCTGAAATTTTGGGAAAATGCGTCTTTTGTTTGCAGGCAGGTCAAGTTCGATGATGGGCTATATCGGTCCACGTTTTGGTATAGCCCCCATATAACGGTACCCCCGATTTGCGGTATTTTGACGTTTTAAGCTACATTTTTAGACCGATATAGCTATAATTTAACATTTAGGGTTCTTAAGTATCAATAAACTTATATAACAAAAGTTGTGGACATAGGTCCAAGTTTTGGTATAGCCCCCATATAACGGTACCCCCCGATATACGGCATTTTGACGTTTTTAGCTACATTATCAGACCGATGTAGCTATAATTTGACATTTAGGGTTCTTAAGTGTTAATAAACTTATATATTAGAAGTTGTGGACATAGGTCCACGTTTTGGTATAGCCCCCATATAACGGTACCCCCCGATTTGCGGTATTTTGACGTTTTTAGCTACATTTTCAGACCGATGTAGCTATAATTTGACATTTAGGGTTCTTAAGTGTCAATAAACTTATATAACAAAACTTGTGGACATAGGTCCACGTTTTGGTATAGCCCCCATATAACGGTACCCCCCGATTTGCGGTATTTTGACGTTTTTAGCTACATTTTCAGACCGATGTAGCTATAATTTGACATTAAGGGTTCTTAAGTGTCAATAAACTTATATAACAAAAGTTGTGGACATAGGTCCACGTTTTGGTATAGCCCTTATATAACGGTACCCCCCGATTTACGGTATTTTGACGGTTTTAGCTACATTTTCAGACCGACTTAGCTATATTTTGACATTTAGGGTTCTTAAGTGCCATTAAACTTATTTAACATAACTTGTGGACATAGGTCCACGTTTTGGTATAGCCCCCATATAACGGTACCCCCCGATTTGCGGTATTTTGACGTTTGTAGCTACATTTTCAGACCGATATAGCTATAATTTGACATTTAGGGTTCTTAGGTGTAACTAAACTTTTATAAAAAAAGTTGTGGACCTAGGTCCACGTGTTGGTATAGCCCCCATATAACGGTATCCCCGATTTACGACATTTTGACGTTTTTATCTACATTTTCAGACCGATTTAGCTATCAATTGACATTTAGGGTTCTTAAATGTCAATAAACTTATGTAACTAGTGGACATAGGTCCATATTTTGGAATAGCCCCCATATAACGTTACCGCCCGATTTCAGGTATTTTGAGAATTTTACCAACAAGTTTTAGCCGAATTATCTGTAATTTGAACATTTGACATTTGAAATTCTTAGTGGTCACCACACCTCTCCACTAATAATTGTCAAGAAAGCTCCCATATAACGGTACCTCCCGATTTTCAGTAATTTGATGATTTTAGCTACAATATTAAACCGAACTAGCAGTATTTTGATATTTGAAGTTCTTAGTGGTCACAACACCTCTCCATCAAAAATTGTCAACATAGGTCCATGTTCGGATATAGCTCCCATGTAACGGTACCTCCCAATTTTTGGCCATTTTAGCTACATTTTTTAACAAAACTAACTGTAATTTGACATTTGAAGGTTGTAGTGGTCACCACGCATCTGCATCAACAATTTTCAACATAGCCCCAATATAACGATACTTCCCGATTTTCGGTACTTTGAGGATTTTACTTAAAATGTTTAACCGAACGTATGTCCATGTTTTTGTATAGCCCCAAAACAAACCTCCCGATTTTCCGTACCTTAGCATTATTTTTGGACGAACTTTCTGTAATTTGAAATTTAAAAGTCAACAAAAATATTTCATTTAAGTTCATATTTTCGTACAGCCCAGATACCTCCGAACTAGCTGTTAATGATATTTGAAGTTCCCACGTTATGTGCCGATTTTCGATATTTTGAGGATTCTAGCTAAATTTTTTAACCGAATTAGGAGTTATTTGACATTAAAGGCTCCCATCAAAAACTCTCAACATAGACCCATGTTTTATTATAACCCCTATATAACAGTACCTCCCAATTTCTAGCCCACCAAAAATTGTCAACAGTTAGATATAGGCACCATAAAAAAGGGCCTTTTATGTACATTATTTGACATTTTAACGTACTAACTTAAAGTTGTGGACAGGAATGAATATTTTATGGTGGAGGGTATGAAAAGTTCGGCCCGGCCGAACTTAATGCTTTTTTACTTGTTTTTTTTTTTTGGGGGGAGGGGGGGGGGGGTGGTCATATTTTATCGCCGTTGGAAGAGTAGTTTGAAATGAACAGTGTATGGAAATGACTGTACGCTCACAAAATTTTATATGAAAAATTAAGTAATTAAATTGTAATTGAGTGTCGAACGACGAATAGAGAGCGAATAACCGTCGGTATGAACAAGGCATAACCAAACTTAGTTTTGGAACATGTTGACGATTTTTGACGATTTCCAACCAAAAACTGTCGGAAACGCTGACCATGGGTCAATCCTGAACATTTCCTGAAAGTTTCATGAAATTCAATAGTTTCGAAAAAGTGTATTGAAAAGAGTGGTTGTGGTCATCAGTTCTCAAGATATAATATACACCGCGAACCGAAATTTTGGGGCACCGATAATTCCTTTTGCGGACAAAAAGCCTTAGAAAGTATATTGGGAATGCCGAAGGACAGATCCACCGTGATTCCAACTTCCGTGTTACGGCGTGATTATCATTACGCCATAACACGGAAGTTCGACTCACGGCGGATCTGTCCTTCGGGATTCTTTATATACTCACCAAGGGATTCCATTTCCAAAAGGAATTATCTCTGCCCTAGATTTTCACCTCCATTTTGTATCACAGTGATATTTAAACAAGTTGGCTTGATCCGGGATTTTGGCTCCAAATGTGTACCTAAGATCGGAGACACATCCCCATTGTCTCCTAAAATTAATAGCGTTTGAAAGAAAGGCTTAGGGAAGGTACATGACCTCTGAAATTCATAAATACACATTGCCACGGCAGACCTTCAGCATTTGCTGCAAATTTCAGGGAAATCGATTCAGTATTCTGGAGATATTTAAAAAAGCAAGCACCTAGATTCTAGATTAATTCGTAAATTTTCAAACTCATACATTCGTTATTACTGCAAATGTAGGGTTTTTTGTTTAAATATCAAACAAAATATGCAGCAAATTTTCACCGGAAGCCATGCCTTAACATCCCTGAAAATGTCAGTAGAATCGGTTTCGTAGATTTGTAGATGGAACATATTTTAAAAAGTGGGCGTGGTCATGTTTTTGGGTCCCAAATAAGTACGTAAGGTTGAAGGCACCACCACAATTGCCTCGCAAATTAATTTCTAAACCGAAACGTTCGTAATTATTGTAAATATAGCATTTCTAAAAATAGGGTACCCCTCCCCTTCCGAAATTCAACAAAATATGTAGCCTATTTTCTCCTGGGGCCATCGCAGTACATTCACTGACAATTTCAGGAAAATCAGTTCAGTAGTTTTTGTGGAAAAGATTAAAATTTAAAATTGAAAAAAGTGGGCGTGGTCAAATATTCTTTGCCAACCTAAGTTGGCTTATAACGAACATTTCAAATAAAGAATTATCCCAATCGGTCCGGACGTTTTCAACTGATGTCATTGCCAACGAACGTCATTTGATTTTTATTTATATAGATGTTTCTAAATTTTTTTTGACCCAGTATTAACAATTTTATGAATGTTACTCTTAGTACTGTTTTATACCTCTTGCGGACTGAGACTTAATGAAAAGATTACGAGTTACGCATTTGATACAACCTCGTCATGGTTTGCTTTTTTCTTGGAGAAATTTAATATTATTCAAATTAATAGGGAAGATAACGTATAAATCTTAAAACGTTTTCCTAATATGTTAATAGATCTCTATTACGACAGTGTCCAATTACACAGTTTAGAATGTCTCATTAAAAAAACGCAGTCCCTTACAACTGTTGTAATGCCCAATAGAGACAATTTATGAACAATTACAACAACTTCTTATTCACGATAAATTTTTAATGATAACAATGCCCCGGTATTACCAGTTACTTAGAATTTCCATAAAAAGTTCACTGTCATTTCTAAATTGTTGGTATGCCGGAAAAAATCACTGGTCGTAATGACACACAACAAAAACATCCTGATGACTCAGTACAATGGGAAAATCGACCATGAATGTGGAAATTTTTAAGCAGCTTACCAGTTTCACTTTTGTAAAGAGCCAAATTACCAAATTCGAATATCATCAAGTACGCAATGCGAGCTTGCTAGCTAGCGAACGAGCCAGCGAGCAAGTGAGTGGTTAGAATGGATGATAACAATGCCCACAAATCACCACTTTTCTGCTTATTTTCCAATTTGTGAATGTTCAGAGCATCTCTATTCATTGAATCCACCATCCTCTTGGTATTCGTTCAGTCATTCATTTATGAGAAGCAGAAAAAGAAGACGACGACGAATAAAAACAACAACAACTACATTTGACAATACGTTTCCTTGAATTAAAGCACTCCATTTTCAATATGCTTTGAATATTTCTTTTTTTGGAATGACAAGTCCTATTAGATTGTCCTGTAGATGGGGTGGATGGGTGGTTGGTTGGGTATTTCGATTGTTACTCTTCCTCCACCGCCTCTTACTCATGATACCATTAAAACGTGCTACAACAAGCAAAGAAGAATGTCAGTGTCTACTTAAAAATTGAAAAGCACCAGTGGGAGTAACAAAACAGCGGAAGGACATTGACACAAACAACCGGCAGAGCTTATCATTATCAGCACCAGAACAGCAACTTGGACTTGGTAAAAGTCGTGAAATGCTTTGAATTATGGAAAACTACGAAAATGTCTCACAAAGACAAGTTGTTTTTGTTTTCATGAATTGGGAATGACCGACCTGTGTACAGCGCTGCTGCTTTTGGTTTGGCCAAGTTAAAAGAGCTGTTGCATTCATTCAAGCATACCAAATACCACCCAGACGGCAAATGGGTGGTAATGCCAACCATGCCAATCATTGTTCGCCGAAATACATTGGCACTTGTTTCTGAAATGAGAGACAAGGGATTGAATAGTGTTACCGCCTTTGATTCAGATAGCACTTTGGTTATGAATTCGCTTTTGCTGCTTCCGTGGCTGTTACTGCCTTTGGAAAAGTAGGAAGATTCCTTTTAGTTGTTCATTTCAACGGTGTTATGTTTGCGTCATTTATGTGGATCCGTTGCATTATGCAGAAGATGGGCTGTTTATTTTTCGGCACAGTGGTTACTCAAAGGAAAAATTCTAACTTTTCCGAGAAAAATATGCAAAAGTAGTCAAGAATTCGGTGCCTGGAAATAACTTCCACGGACATAACTCCCAAAATTCGTTGGGAGTTATGTCCGTGAAGCAATGCGGACATAACACTCAAAAATCGAGGACATTCAAAATTATTTGAACATTTTTACAAAACTTTTTATCTTCTTAAATTGTGAAAATATTTTCGTAAAAAATCACGCGATTTTTTCAAAAAAAAATATTTTCGCCTGCACCGCTTTTAGTTTTTCAGAATGTATTTGAATATCTTGTTAAATTGTAAAAATAGTTCTGTAAAAAATCGAGCATTTTTTTCAAAATATTTTCCCCTGCGGCGCTTTTTGTTTTTCGGAATGTATTTGAATATTTTTACAATAACTTTTTATCTTGTAAAATTGTGAAAATATTTTTGGAAAAAATCTCGCGATTTTTCAAAAATATTTTCGCCTGCGGCGCCTTTTGTTTTTCAGAAAGTATTTTCAAATTTAAACAAACACTTTTTATTTTCCTGCAGGTAGAATTTTTCGTTTAAAATAAGTTTGATGGCAAATTTTGAATATAGGTCGATTTGTATTGCCTACTACTTATTTTGTACTTAATTTTCTTACAAATTTTAAATCAATTATAAATTATATTATGAAATGAAAAATATATATTAACTTAAAGTTAATTTTTTATTTTCTTTTACATTTGAAATGAAAATTGTATTTGAATATAAATCATTTAAATTTTAAGAACGAACATAACTCTCATTTGTACTTATGTCCGCAAGGGGGGTCGGACATAGCTCCCAAAATTGTAGGCCACTGTTAGTTAGCGTCGCAACTTGGAAATGATCCAGTAGTTATACCCTGCGTACCAAGCAGAATGGAAAGCACCAGAACTCGGTACGAAATATAGAATGTCTCACAACACACATGGGAATGAATGCACTTCCGAGGTTGTTTTGGCCTCCAGAGTTATTGCGACAGAATTTATGTTGCTGTTTGCTGCGCCAGAACATCTTCCAGCGTGTATCCAACTTCATCCTCTGATTCATCATCGTCGTTGGAATACAAGACACCCCCGCAGAATCCCCAACAGCAACAACAACACCACACACCACTGGCACCACACGCAACAAAGTCAGCGAAATTATAGACATCATGAGTCGAGCTCGCCTTCACTTGTAGCTTGCAACGTTGCGATGGTTCCAACTTCACCTGCACAGTCTGTCACGCTTGAGCATGAGATCGTAACGAAATATGCACTGGATTGACTCAGACGAATTTTCGATCAGGAGCCGTCCGAACACTATGGGTCCATCCGGGATAGAGAAGAACCCCGAGCCATTGATGTATTCTGTTTGCTAGATCCGCATATATGTCAATATCGTCGAAATGTAATAGATGTAGGTAATGGTTAGCACTTCCGCATATATGGCAATATCGTCGAAATGTAATGGATGTAGGTAATGGTTAGCACTTCCAAGGCTGTTTTGGTCTCAGCCTCCTCCAGGACTATTGCGATAGAGTTTATGATTCTGATTGTTGTCCCAGAACGTCCTGCTGTCTCTCCAACAACCAAAAATTCAATTGCAAAGATCTCCGCAATAAAGTCACCGAAATTGTAGACGTCATGAGTCCGAGACACATCATGGTCGTCGCGGTCCAGAACATAATACTCATCGTCACCTTGTGATTGCAATGTTGCGATGATTATAACGTTTTGCGGAAGGATCGTACAATGACTTGCCTTCCTTATGCACTAGTCTGTCCAGCAGGGACCTCTGTTGCTTGAACTTGACTCTAGTGACCCATACATGAAATGTACGAGGGAAGCAGTAATGTGTGGGACTACCGAGGTAGAGTTATACCTTAGTCTGCCCACTTGATTCTAGTGACCCATACATGAAATAGTTGTGCCCTAAGTTATATTCCTACGGATGAATGTCGAAGGCCGAGCCAATTTCGAATTAGGTTGCCGCTTTCTTTTTTATTCTTTTATTTTTGTTATGTCAGAAATGAAGCAGGAAAGCAAGGCAACCAGGCGAGGCAGCTTATGTACCCAACCCTTTATTGTCATTTATTGGTGCAGGGGGACTTCACTGCTCATCATGAGCTTTGGCATTCCGTTCTAGGCAAAGACCAGAGGCGTACAGCGTTGGGCGAGCAAATTGATAGCTCTATATTTTGCACGGTGAACGAAGACGCTCCTATGGGGATAGCAGAAGATTGCAATAGCTCGCCAGACATCACCATTGTGGCAACAGGACTGCTAAATGAC
This sequence comes from Musca autumnalis, assembly GCF_047663935.1. Lineage (NCBI taxonomy): Eukaryota > Metazoa > Arthropoda > Insecta > Diptera > Muscidae > Musca > Musca autumnalis. Next base: position 143,236,993 of record NW_027411755.1, on the reverse strand, counting down.
GTGTTCTCTTAATACGTAATTTTCCTTGGATCAGACCTTACTTCTATTATCTTCTCCGTTAACAGACAACTCGACTTCATAACCTCTGCCGTACTCTTCTGAATCATGGGAAAGCTAATTAAAAGGGCTCAGAGAATTTACCAAACAAAGCTTCAATGAGCTTCCTATTCCATCAAATCCTCGGGAAGGTGAGTAAATTTTTCAAGACATCAGCACTGCAATAACCGCTCGCTACACACCTGCTGGTCGAATACCCAAAATTAGACCGAACTTCCCAGCAAAGACGACTGGACTAGCAAATGAGCGTGATGACCTTCGTCGTACGAACCCTGAAGACCCAACAGTTCGAGAACTTAATGTTAAATTCAACAGACTAGTATGAGACCATCAAACAATCTAATAAATTGTGCGCAAAATCACTCTAGAATCCGGAAGAGAAGAATGATAGTTTATACTTTCAACGGCTTCATAGTGACAGATCCAATAGAACTCGCAATGAATAGAGCACGCCGAGAGTGATAGGGAGAAAGGAGCGTGTACTATGCCGTATAAGAGCCTCCTGAGCCAAGGAGGTACCACCACAATTTACCATAAGCGATGTTACATTACCGATGTATCCATTAAATGTTTAGACATTTTACTTGGAAAAGTTCAAATTTGGCCGCTGCCCACCTTGCCCCATCAACGAAATGGTTTTCTGCATTTCTGGCTACGTCCTTGAATCCTGGGTATTTGTAAAGCGTCGTCAACCTATCCTTAGCCACCCATAGTGCTCCAGAAGCCTGGAAAGTTGGCAAGTGATCCCGCTACTGACGCCAGGTAAGGATAATAGCAAATGCACAGCATTATACGCCATATCAACACATGTCAGTCAAGTTCTGAACCAGAACAGGCCATGCAGCCGAACAGTCATGGTGCTTCTTGACCTATTAAGGCCCTTGATACCGCCAACCATGCCAAATGTTCGAATACAGAGAGAAAATAATTCTATATGTGTGGACGCCAGTAGTTTGAGGAATTCAGAAATAAGAAATCGAAGACCCCTACAGTGAAATATGCATGAAGATGCCTCCGAAACTGTTTAACTCCAACCTTACTGAAATTCCACATCCCCGTAATGTATGTATGCAAATGAAATTCCACACTTTCCAGACGCCATAGAGATCGTAAGATAATTGTACGATCTTGGCGATCGATGACATATCTGACAGGTTTAATAGCTAACTAGCTAACTTAGTACAGTTCTTCCATCTGAGGAATATGAAAATATCCACTAACTACCACAGGATATTGGGTTTATCGTTTGACAGAATGAATATTAAGTCGTCTGCGCAAGTCGCAGCTATTTGAAGCAAGATCCGAAGAAGTAGGAACAAGGTTCTCAAGTCGCTGGCCTGCATCACCAAAAATAGTTGTTAACCTCTTACAATGCAATAGGCCGGTGTGTGGTAAGCTATGAGACTACAACTTAGCGCTTCACAGTGTAATAATAATCCCAGCTTCTAAAATGAAACCGACTTGACGAGCCTATCAGACAGACTTGAATAACATTTACACCGATGTAGTTGTGCTGGTAGTACAAAGTGTGAATACCGTGCTCGGAAAGCATCTTCCATCCATCGCAGCAGAAAAACGCCAGCTACCAAGGCAAACACAAGTGTGTTTCGTCCAGTTGGGATACGGACGATGCAGCCGCCTCAATTCGTATTGGGCCCGAATTAATAGCACGGTACCCAACACATAACTTGGATGTGGATTGGAACCGCATCACACACCGAACTCATACTTGCGTTGCTACAACAACAACACTGAGATCTGATCTGATCTTTGGAGATCAGAAAGCTCATCTGACTGCGAGTGAAATTAAACAAAATCTATATTTTTATGAAAGCAATCCCAGTCTCGATATCGTATTATAGATCATATGCGAATCAGTTAAAACCACTGTATCGCCACCTTTCATTGTTAGTACTAATACTCATGGGGTTGGGGTTAATGTTTCCCGGTAAAAAGCTTTCCTGTTTCGAACTGTCATTTTCACTCATTCCCACCACTATTTCTTCTGCTCCTGCATTTATCCAATCATTTGACATTGTGTTTCTTTAGCTTTTGTGAAATTATTACCTCCAATTTTAAGGGATTTCAAGGAAATTCCCATCCGTGTATTGGATTTTGTGTGTAGTTGACAGTGTGTTTACACTAAGTCTGGCATTTGTGTCGTTGGTAATATCACACAATGTGACACAACCAGAGGATGGCATTGGTGGTAGTGGTTAATGAAATCTGAGACTAGTCGAAAATGTCTAGTCGTTCAATCTTCATATTATAGATTTTCTTATTCAAAATGCAATGCATTGTTCCATTTATACGGTGTAATGAACTTAAAATATTTGTATCTTTCAAAATTGTTGTGCGTTTTTTTTTTCAAACCATTTTGATATTGACATTGAACATCTGGTTGATTGGCTTGTGTATTGATTAATGCGCAACAGGATTCAATTTTTTAATGTTATAAGACAAATTGCAGGCGAGAAGAGTAATGGTTTTAATGATAAAGTTGGAAGATAACCTATATTGGGGGAATTTCTTCCTCCTTTTGAACTATATCAACTATGTATATATGACGATATTCGAGGTAAGATTCCATACAATCATTGTATTTTAAGTAGAAAGTATCTTCAAAGAAAAACAATTTCTTCAAGTAGCTCAATGCAGAATAGATTTTCAAGACTATCAGCCCTTTGAATTAATAGCAGAAAATCTTGATCACAACATTAATATCAGTAGAGGGATAACATATTTTAAACTACAAATATTTAAACCTCTTAAATTAAATTCCCATTAACAACCGCACAGCTTTATTTCTAATTTTGTCGCTTAATAAATTTCAAATAAGTGGGGTAATTTTTCCATCTCACCTTTATTTCCTGCAAAGGGTTAATATTTGCCATAAGCTGCTTAAATATGCTGTATTGTACAAAATTTATTGCTACACACTAATCAGTCTCTACTCCACATTGACAAGTAACCAGTTTATCTGATGTTGACTGCTGATTCCATTTGATTGACATTTTTTTTGTCCTATTACGGAATTAAAAGTCTGGTGCGGGGTAAATTGTTATCATTGAAAATAAATCATGAATAAGTTATAGTTGTAATTGTGGTTTAATAACCTCGCATTCTCTCATTTGCATAATTGCTCTTAATACTCTATCAAACGTTTTTGTATTATTTTGCATCGCTAATTGGAGTGTCCTTTGATAGATACTTAACGAAATGTTAAAATATTCCATAGCGTTATCGATATTAATTATTGGGTGCGTTAATTTGAAATAAAGGAAATTCGGGAAATAACAAATTTAATTTGATCTATGTTGTTACGCCAATTTTTTGTAGTTTTGTAAATAAATAACAAGTAAGAACGGCGTTAAGTCCGGCCGGGCCGATTAAATTTGAACAATTAGTAACTACTAAGCCCTTTCTCTACGTTATGTATAATTTGTACTCCTGGCTAAAACGTTCAAACTAACGAAAATTCGTCAGTGCCGTTCTATGGGGTTTATATAAAGTCCAATATCCGTTCTATAGAGACTACACAAAGACGTGGACCTATACCTATAGATGAGTTATAGCATTTTTTGTGTTGTAACTTTTTGGTTTTTCCTTTATAAAAGTTGGTACCTTAGTTCGTATGATTGTAATTTGAATTTGTCTACTTAACAATTACGCGCAAGGTACCAATCTTTTATAAAGGAAAAACCAGAAGTTAAAACACTAAAGATGGCATAACTCACGCATTTTTCAACCGATTTCATTGGTTTTTCCCATTTTGTAAAGCTAACTAAATTTCTTTCTTGATAAAAGTACATAATTATGCAGTTTGGTGTCTTCTACGCAGCCTAGAACACGAGGGAAAGCATTTTCCTGTTTTTAATGCGTTTTTGTCACACTTAAATCACTATAACTTAAACATTTGTTACCCGATTTTTAAAAGTTATGGCTAGTTCGAAAGCCGTAAAAGTCCGTTGTGGAAAAAAGTTATGTCCGTTTTAAGTTGAAAATCCAAGAAACCCCGTTTTTCACTACATTTACCGTTATAAAATCAAAAAATGATGTGACCCAAAGAACCCAAAGGTATTTTCGTTTTCCATGGACTCCCACAATACCGAATTTATGCATCAGAACCCCTGCAAATTTTCACTTAGCACAGTGTAATTGTAGCTACAATATTTAAAACTCTTAACTCTCTCTACGTTTGAATTATGTTTTTTAATATCGCGTTATTGTGTTCTTGTTTTTTTGCTTACAATCATAAATTTTGTTTTCTGGATATTAATTTTTAAGCCACATTTTTCACTGCAAATTTCGTGTGTATCCACAAGGTTCTGAAGTTGGGATATGTTATGTGCCATTAGAGTTGTGTCATCAGCATATCTAATGTTGTTTAAAACCGAATTGCCTATATAGATGCCATTTCCCAATCTATTGTCCGATTCGTGCAATATTTGTTCGGAATAAATATTGAAAAGCAATGGAGACAGTATACACACCTGCCTGACTCCTTTTGGATATAGGTATATTTTCCGTCATTTCTCCGTTTACCTCAATTTGAACAGTCTGGTGCCAGTTTGGACTCTTTATACATTGTATTTCTTTCTGATCTATATTTACTGAGTTTAGAATGTCTATCAGTTTATCATGTAGTAAGCTGTCGAAGGCCTTTTCATAATCAACGAAACATAGGAATACATTTTTTGGTCGTTTCTACATTTTTGTATCAAAGTGTTTATGGAAAAAAGGGCTTCTCTGGTACCCATGCCTTCTTTGAAGCCGAATTGAGACGTTCCCATTACCCTTTCGCATTTAGGATATATTCCTCAATGAATAACTCTAAGGAATATTTTTAGAGCATGGCTCATAAGACTAATTAGTCTGAACTCGTGACAGTATTTAGTGTGACTTTTTTTAGGGATGGTAATAAATGTCGATTTTAACCACTCCTGCGGGGATCGGCCTGTATCATATATGTTGTTGAATAATTTTGTTAAGAGATCCATGTTTTCATTATTTATTAATTTTAAAATTTCAGAGAGAGTCTCATCTGGGCCACACGCTTTTTTATCTTTTAGTGACTTTATTGCAGATTCTACTTCTCTTCTACTTATTGATGTTCCTGATAGAGGTTGCTGGAGTGCTGCTCTAAGATTGATCTGGTGTCGTCCGTAAAAACTTCCGTTATGTAGTCTCTCCATAAAGTTTTCTTTTCATCAATGTCAAATACGGGTTTGTTGCTTTTATTACACAATACATTTGATGACGTCTTTCGGTATGCACCGGTAATTTCTTTTAGTTTTCGATGGAGGTTGAAATCGTCGTTTAGTTTTTGTAGTCTTTCAATCTCCGGACATTGGTTTTATAGACATTCACTTTTTGCAGTGCGTATGTAAGCTTGAATTTTTCTATTCAGCTCCCAATATAATTCATGATTCATATTTTAATATTTTCTTCTCTCGTCCATCAAGTTTAATATATCTTGTGTCATCCATTCCTTGTTTTTAGATCGTTTATAATATCCGAGAGTATCTTTTGCTATGGGTTTGAGTTTGGTTTTTACGTCGTTCCATATGCTTTCAACATTTTCTCTATTCACTTCGTTCAGTTCTTGCTTTATCCGGTTTTGTATTCTTGTTTTGAAAGCAGGATCGTTGAGATTCGCCAGGTCCAACTTCCGTCGAAGCAATTAGAGCAATCTTTGTTCACAACTTCATCATCAGGAGATTGTTGGTCTGATGGTACATCCACTCCTGGGTAGGTTGAGGTTTTTAAAACCGACGATTTATACCTCGAGTTAATTAAAATAAAAACTATTTGATTGCGTAATATGTGTCCTTTTCGACTTTGGGGCGATTTCAAAGTGTACTGCTTACTTGGGGGGAGACAGAACACTGTATTAGTTATGTTTATTTTATGTTCTTGGCAGAACTGAACTAGTCTGTCGCCTCTTTCGTTCCTTTCACCTAGTACATATAATCCTGTTATTCCAGGAACTCTTTCTCCTCCTCCTACCTTAGCATTGAAGTCACCTTGAATTATAGTTATTTCGTGTGGCTTTGTCATTTTTAATAGATCCTCGACTTCGTTGTAGAAAATTTCGATATCGTTATGCTTTTATCAGCAGTTGGTGCATATACTTGAATAATGTTTATATCAATAGGCTTGCATTTTAATTTAAGAATGATTTTGATTAATATTGCCGAGTGGTAAATTTTCATGTTTTGAGAAGTGAACTCTCCATTTTTGGGCCACCATGTCTCACTTATTCCGAGGATATCGACGTTTAGTCTTTCCATTTCCGATATAGTGTTGGCGAGTTTACTAGCCTCATAGAGGCTCCGCACATTCCATGTGCCAATGTTTAGATTTTTCATTCGTTTTACCTCCGGGGATTCTTAGCACATTAAACTAAATTGTGTGGTTTTCAAGGAAAATATATTTTTTTTTATTTTATTTTTTTTCTTTTGGTTCGCCCCGTATATTTTATTTCTGCGGTACCCGTCATATCTGATGAGCGTTCCCCTATCCACCACCTGGGGAGGCGTCCTATGGGAGAAAAAAAGTGAAAAAAAAAAACAACTCCGCACGGAGAGTTTACATTACCCCAGCAAAAATACTCATTACAAATTGGCCTACTTGCTCATTATTTTAACACGGGCATGTCATAGGGAGTAAGTACTTATTTTTGGCCTTTAAAAAGTAGATAAATAAGTAGTTACTCCTGGTTACTACAAGTCGTAACTACTTATTTAAGTACTTATTTATTTACTTTTAAGTGCCAAAAAATAATTACTTACTCCCTATGACATGCCCGTGTTAAAATAATGAAAAAGTAGGCCAATTTGTAATGAGTATTTTTGCTGGGACAATGTATTTATTTTAAAAATTGTGGCACAAGGTATGAAAAAGTGGCACATTCGGTATCAAAATAAAAAAGTGTTACAGAAGTACCAATAATTTCTTAATCTTTGGGGATTCCATTCAAACGCCATCCGAATTGTCCTATGAACAGTTTTCTTTAGTTGCGGCCAATCCATCCCCATTTTTTACATTTAATCTCATATTGTATGTTTATAATTTTTCATACGTAATTCCCGTCCCGAAAATTGTCGCATTTTCCGCTAATTTTTCATTTACGTAATCTCGCTGTGTATCCGGGGATTTCCCTGTATATTAGGAATTGTATGGAAGGAAAAATGCCTTAATGGACCCTTCGCGTTTCTAATTCCTGGCAAAAAGTCCACTAGACCACACGTCTACGGCGAAAATCGAGCTTCCCGCTTTTGACCTTAATTTTTTTATACACAAAACCAAAACTTCCTGAAGGAGCGTTTCAATTTATTTTCTTGGCTACAATCTCAATGGTTTGGCTGTTATATGCCAAAAGAAAACCCCTAGTTAAGCTCCACACCTCTAGGTTACTTAAAGTGTATCCTGCATATGATCCCGAGGTATTTGTTTATGAATATCTGTATATTTTGTGTGATGGTGTTAAATACAATCCAGGTATCGCTGTCACATAGCAGAAGCGATTTTATACATGCTACAAATAGTTTATGTTTGGTTTTCCTAGATATATGTAAACTTCTGAATGCGCCTTGGTGTCGTCTGAATGTATTTCTGCACCACCATTTGTTGTTACAGTGTTTCCTAGATAGCTTTAGTTTTCTTGGAATTGATCTTAGAGCCACCGTGGTGCAGTTGTAAGCACATCCGTCTTGCATTCAGAAGATCTTCGGTTCAAACCCTGACCATTAACATCCAAATTTTCGAAGGTGTCAAATCCCCTCAGTGCAATACTGACATACATTTCAGCCATGAAAAACTTCTCTATAAAGTGGAGTCGTAAGGCACGCCGTTTAGACTCGACGATAAAAGCAGGTTCCATATCATTGAGCCAATATGAATCTGTGTGCTTTCATTGATATAAGGGAAGTCTCCCTTGTCCCTTCGGGGATGTTGTGGTATTTATTTTCTTGGGTACTTATTTTTTGGGTGCTCCCATTTTGTTCCATGATTCCCATATGACAGTTTATCTTATGTTGTTGAAAATTGATTAACAGTAGATACTGGGGGTTTATCTACAGTTAATAAATTTTCGACAACATTATATACATTTTTCTAATTTCGCAATTGTTTGGATATTTCCAAATTTTTCAAATCGCAATTGTTTGGCATCTTCTAAACGACGCCTTTCTTCCACGTTGGATGTAGTCCTTCTTCCTCCCAATCTGATCTAAAGTTACGTAGCTGCGGTTCGGACGTCGCCCTGTAGAGCTTTTGCCGGTAAACCATCTTCTCCTGTTGTTTTGTTACTTTTTGGTGTTCTATTGTTTTTTTTTTTATTTCGTTCAATTCAGGAGGGTTACACGGAATTTTCAACGTATTTTCTATTGACTAATAGTAAACACTTCGTTATTTTTAGTGACGTTTATGACGGTAATTATTACTTTGAAATGTTATTTTTATCTTTAAAATTGTTTCTTTCTTCTTTCACAGTGTATTCAACGTCTTCGTCGGCGTCTATTTGCCACAAAACGTGGTAAATTAAGAGGTGCTCCTTCGGATGAAGAAAAAAATCGAAAAATCCTGAAATGGCTTATTGGACTCTTTGCATATTGTTGTGTTAGCTTGTCTGAAACGTTGTTTTTATTGAATGTCTGGAAAAGGTTCTTATATTTTAAATTCTGATAAGGTTAATTTCTGTAGAATGCAGAACTCAAACATGGTCATGATCTCATATAGAATTTGGCGTAGAGGTAAGATTTGGTAGTTTATGGTGGATTTGTCAGTTATCTAATACACATATATTTTAGAACTGACTATTCTATAGTTGTGCCAAATGAACTAAATGGAACTATCTAGTTCACTACGCAGCACTATAGGTAATTTGGCCTGTTTTTTAGCCAAAAAATTAATAACGGTGGACTTGTGGGCTTTTTATAAATTTTTAATGATTTATAATCAAAAGTCGACTAAAACAAAGAAGTATACATAACAATTCGGTTATAAGAAACTACGTTTATAACGAACACAGGTTTTTTGTTCCCATAGAAATTTCCTTCAGATTTTCTCACACGACTAACTTCTTAGAACTACAACGATTATAACGAACAGAAAATTTCACCCCGCTACACAGTGGATCCACCCATTGCCAAAAAATAAAATATGAATGTCAAAATTTTGGTACAACATCTGGCAACTCTGACAGCTATGACATGGACATTTTTAAAAATATATTAGTTTTTGTTTCATTCGAACGCCATCTTCTAAAGAATAGCTTCAAAAGTCGGAATATTTGACTAATATTTTATGTGCAAGTAAATATATTCAAAATATCGCAAAACTACTACGTATAGCAAAATATTATAGTGGATTTTCAAGGAGGAGGTAAAAACTTAATTTTCATTAAAAATTAGTGTTTTAGCGTGTTGTGGAGTTAGTTGCATATTTTCTTAGTGTATTTTGTAATGCCATATACATAAAGTTGGCCTAAGGTTTTAGTCATGATGCCCACCAGTGCCAACCTCGGGAATAATTTTCCAAAGTAGTTCATGGGTATAAGATTATTCAGTATTAAAATAAGCTGCCATCTAGTGCCAGACTATAAATGGTGGCCCGCTGACTAAAGCTGCCCTAGAATAGGGTTTCTATGGATATATTAGCGTATAACTCTGTTATCTGACCACGTACATTAACATAATTGGCATCAGTGGCAAGATGAAGAAATCTTCTTCCAAATTAGTCTTACGTTGGCCGTATGTGCCTTGCAGGAAGAACGCTATAAGATCTATATTTAAAATTTTACCAATTTTCAGACAAAAATATTGATTTTTTTTAATCCGCTAAATTGGTTAGATTTTATGTTGTTTTGGGGATTGTTTTGTTTCCCAAAGATTATTTTTGCATCATAACATAATCGGGACCTTTGTTCATGTCATTTTGTATTTACAGCAAAAACAATTCTTACCGTATAGCCCCTCCAGAGGGGAAAGGGGGGAGAATGTTACACTCGTGGTTTCTTAAAACACTCTTCGCAGCAGCACAAAGCTGTAACCGGCGCATTGGCTTGATTTTTACACTCTAAATATTTTTGGCCACTTTCTCCATACAAGTGGATCCACTGCGCGCTAGTAGAATTTCTTAAAATTTATTAGTATTTACAGGCCTGATTTGAGAACAAGCCGATAGCGACGAATTTGATCACTTTTTAAAAAACGGATATAACGAACAAGTTTTGTTGTTCCTACCCCCTATTCTTATTTTACCTATTTTATTCATTCCAACCAAATGAAAGCGGTTAGAACGAACACGGATATAGCAAACTAAAATGTTAATCCGCCGAAAGTTTTGTGTAAACGTTTACACTGTAAAAATGTTGATTCACGAAGAGATCTTAACAAACATATGTTTAAAAGGGACCATATAAATTGTATAAACATGATCCCTATTTAGAACCTATTACAACTATAACATTGTAAACCAAAATTTTGGGGGGTTGGAAAATTCCTTTTGGGGGTGAAAGCCCTTGTTGAGTATATACAGAACCCCAAAGGGCAGATTCGCCGTGAGTCGAACTTTTGAGTTATGGCGTGATTAATTTTTCACTGGAGACCCTATAAGCCATCAGAAATTAGCGTTATATCTTTGTTCGCTGTTGTTTTGGCTTATTTTTGATATGACATATCTGCAGTCAAATCTAATGAGGATCTTTTTCGTAGAACATTTCGACCTTATAACTCTCTCCCTTTCATTTCCTTTTCGTCCTTTATTTCAAGAACCCAAAAAAAGTAAAACAAGATGATAGTTTTCAGCTATATATATATATATAGGCAAAAAATCATATATACATGTGTTTTTTTTTCAAAAATTAACATTTGTATAAAGAAAGAAATATCAAAAGACATTAAGAAGTAGTTTTTTTACCAAAGGTAGCACACAAATTTCAAGACTAGTATATCATTGCAAATTGCATCAATTTAAATTGTGGGAATTTCGCTCGACAATTTTTGGCATAGCAACTAAATAAAGTTCGTTACATGGAAAACAAAACAATAAAGAAACCCATATATATTTTAGACAGTGCTTCCGTTATCTAACCGCTACATTAATATAATTTGTATCAAGAGTTGGTTTAATAGTTTCGTTTTCGTAATTTGTCTGAATATGTCCCCCAGAAATTTAAATGTGGAGCCAAAATTATATTTGTATAATTTTTTGTATATATTTTACCCGCTAAATATTATCCAAATTATTGGCATCTTCCTTGACCAAAACTCTTACCTCGGGCATAAATTTGTCAGTATTGAACTCTAACTGCGACATTTATCGTGAATGGAATTACATTGCACACAATTAAAACTGTGGGATCCGTGTATCAACATGATTGACATCAATGCAAAGGTTAAAAGATCATCTTCCAAATATAACTCACGTTGTCATTCAGGATATAATACAAATTTTACACAAAAGTTTTGGTCCATTTAACCCGCTAAACATTATCTGATCATCATGTTAAATTGCAAGCTTCTCCTTCGTCGTAAACCCAAACCTTTACTTAAAATTTCGCGCCTATCAGACTATTATTGCAAATTTGTAGCATCGGAGGAAAATATGGTTCTCTGCACAAAACCCGTTATATGATAGGCAGTAGGCCCGTTACGTAGCAGACGCATTATTTGCAATTTGCATCAGGAATTAAAATATGGATCAAAAATAAAATTTGGATATTTTTCATACCAAAGTAATGGTCCATCCTCCCCACTCCCCAAAAATATCAGATCATTATCCAAAATTGCAGGCATCTCGTGTAAAATTTCGTGACTATTGAGCTATAATTGCGACCTCTAGCGGGTTTATGATTATACTACAAACACATAACTGGATATATTAGGCTATAACTCTGATATCTAGTCATGCACACTGACACAATTGGCATCAATAGAAAGGTCAAGAGTCCCTTTTCCAAATATAGCTAACTTGCCCGGAATGCGTCTTCCAGGATTTTCAAACAAACGATTTGGCCAATTTAACCATTTTAATTTTTTCTGATCACCATCTCAAATTGCAAACTTCTTCTTTGTCATATACTCTTACCTTATTTAAAATTTCGAGGCGATCGGACTGATCCATTTTACCCATTAAATATTTCACGATCATTGCCAATAACTATAGGTGTATATTCTGGTCTGAACCCGACCTCCATGCAAAATTTCGTGACGATCGGTCCATAATTGCGGCCTGGAGTTTGATTAAAATTTATAATAGACGCACGGACGGATGGACACACATATCAAAATCGCTTTATCTCGTCGTCTCCCACATTGGGGGTCTCCGACGAATATTTCGCGGTGTAACATAAATTTTTCGCAAAACAAACTTTTAATACCCTTTCCACATAATGGTGTAGGGTATAATTAGCTATAATTTGATATTTAGGTTTCCTAGTGACCACGGAAGTGGTCACGAAACATTCTCCTTAAAAATGATCAACATATGTCCATATTTTGGTATAGCCCCTATATAACGGTACCTCCCTATTTTCGGTATTTCGAGGATTTTTGCTATTTTAGCTATTTGAACCGAACTAGCTGTAATGTGAAATTTAAAAGGTTCTCAGTGGTCACGAATTTCTCCAGTTCGTCAACTTAGGTCCATATTTTGGTTTAGGCCCCATATAACGGTTGTAACGTGACCATTACATTTAGTTATTTTCCTTAATAATATTTTAGTTTGCGGTCTACCCACCCCAATATATGCCCCATCTTAATGTACATCTTTCTATAAATACCGCTACTTATGAATTTACCTTCAGTCAATACATACCCGGACATCTTTATAAAATACTATCAGTTCATAACACTTACCTTAATGCAATTATTTTACTTCAATGCCTATAAATTATACTTATTTCTTAAGTGTGGGGAAGTAATTCTCATTCACTTCGCATTGCCCCCCGAATAAGAACTCCAGGTTTTGACACCAGAAGTCGTTAGTGTCGGAGTTAACCGAAGATACACGAAGTTGACGTGTGGCAGTGTCCGCAGTCGCCTGGCATCAACCCGAAGACATCAGCCCGAGTCCCTTCAACCCGACTACCACAGCCGAATCCAAAGTCGAGTATCATCAGCTCGAAGACGTACCCTAAGCCGAGTATCATCAACCCGAAGACATCAGTCCGAGTCGCTTCCACACGACTACCCTAAGTCGAGTATCATCAACCCGAAGACATCAGTCCGAGTCGCTTCCACACGACTACCCTAAGCCGAGTATCATCAACCCGAGACGCTTCAACACTGCTACAACAAGCCGAGTAACATCAACCCGAGTCGCTTCAACACGACCACATCAACCGGAATATAACAAGCCGAGTCGCTTCAACACGACTGCACTAAGCCGAGTATCATCAACCCGAAGACATCAGCCCGAGTCGCTTCAACACGACTACACCAAGCCGAGTAACCTCAACCCGAGTCGCTACAACACGACAACACCAAGCCGAATACAATCAACCCGAATCGATTCAACACGACTACAAAACCCAGAAGCCAAACAAGCCGAGTCGTTGGGTGCGAGTACTACAGCCGAGCATCAACGTAACGACCACTACCACTGGGCACGATCAAGCCAACACCGCTTCAACCACAACCTTACCAACATCACTCTTTCTCGTGTCGCCCCTAGACAATTGACTACGAGTCCACAGTAAGGCTCCACCCAGCTGAAACGAATAACAACCATATATAATTGCATCTACTACATAAGTATCCACATGTTAATCATAAATTAAGCACCAAGGGGTGATAATAAAGAATTGAATTGTCATCACTCGTGTTTTCACTTAAGGTTTCGTGGGTCCTTGAGTTGACCCTGGCTGCGACTGAACTCACCTCAGCCTTAGACAAAACCCTCGTTATACGGTACCTTTCGATTTTCAATATTTTAAGCTAGCTACATTGTTTGACGGAACTACCCGTAATTTGGCATTTGAGGTTCCCTGCAGTCACAAAACTTTTCAACCAAAAATCGCCAACGTAGGTCCACATTTTGATATAGCCCCCATATAAAGACACCATCTGATTGTACACATTTGTATACCCTACACAACACTATGGTAATGGGTATTATGTCCTTGTGCATTTGTATGTAACATACAAAAGGAAACGAACTAGACCCATACTTCCTTTTGGGGATATACATAGAATCACTTTCTGAGTCGATTTATGCATGTCCGTCCATCAGTCTGTCCATGTATTTTTGTTCGCAACGTACAGGTCGCATTTTGTGTCCGATTCAGCTGAAAATTGGGGAATATAATACGTGAAAAAGGCACTCCAAGTCCGCACAATTTAACAGCATCCGGATGCAGCCCAAACGGAGTCGTGAAAAAGGCACTCCGTTCGCTACATTTTATTAGCAGTTGTTAGAGATCCCTACATGTACATAAATCAGTTTGTACATCTCTACAGGCAGCGGCATACATTTTCCAAAAAGAGATAAGCGTGTTAAAATTTCAAAAAAAATTTTAATATAAAATAAAAAATATTTAATTTGCGAACATTTTTTTCGGTAAGAAAATTTCCCAATGGAGTGCTGTTGGAGCACATGTCGAAATCTTAACTGGTGATGGGAAGACAATATCAAACCCATTTAGCAGATGAAGCAAGAACTGTTCAGCTTGTATTAAATAGAGAGATTGAATTCAATGGAGAATCTGTGTTAATGTAATAAAGTTCTTAATATTTTTGTTTTACATAAATAATAAATGCATTTTATTATACCCTCAGCATTTATGCTAACGAGGGTATATACACTTTCATACGGGCAAAATATGCCTCATCGAAATAATGGTTTTAGACCCCAAGTATGTTAGGACGAAATGTGTTTCAGACAATTTGGAGTCGATTGAGCAATGTCCGTCCGTCTGTCTGGCTGGCTGGAGCGCACGATAACACTCGAACGGAGCAACCGATTCGGTTCAAAATTTGGCTTTCGTAATATTTTGCCCAAACTTAGTTTATGTTCGAACATGGGTTATATCGGTCCACTCCTTCAGGTACCTCCCCCACAAAAGTTCGAAAATGTTCGGAAAATTTGTGCGCACGATAAATCTTGAAGGGAGTAACCGATTTCGTCCATACTTTGCAAATCGTGAAATGTCTACCAGGCTTAGATGAGTTTCCAATATGGACTCAATCGGTTCACTCCTTCCGGTACCTCCCACACAAAATTTGGGATAAGTTCAGTTTAGGACCTGCTCTCGAATCGCTTTGGTTTTTGTTTTAGCAGCTTGTATTCACTGCCCCCTATACGACGGTACAAGTTTCATCAGGAGCAAGTCCACACTTCCTGAGAAAATAGCCCCAAAGTTGCAACATAACCTATGACACCGTGTGAGGTGGTTGGAGCGCAAGATAACTCTCGAACGGATCTGCCGATTCGGTCCAAAATTTGGCCTTAGTAATATTTTGGCCAAACATAATCTAGGTTCGAAGATAAGCCATATCTGTCCACTCCTTCAGGTACCTCCCACACAAAATTTCGGATAAGTTCACTCTAAGACCTGCAATCGAATCACGTTGATTTTTGTTGAAGCAACTTGCATTCGCTGCCTCAATTACGATGGTAAATTTTTTTCAGGGGCAAGTCCATACTTCTTCAGCTAACAGCCCGGAGGGTGTAAAAACCCCCTATGGTACCATATGTAGCGGCTGGAGATCCACTTCCATAATGGTCAATGTCGATCCATTTCTTTAAGTATCTCCTCCGCAAAACTTTTGATCTTTAATACTAATCAACATTTTTGTCGGTTCATACATCCAAAATTTTTAAAACCCCCTAATTGTTTCAATATACACAGGCTGAGGGTATATTTCTGTCAGCAAAGCTGACTGATACTTTTTTACTTGTTTTTTTGATATTTTGTAATGGCTTGCACACATTCCACACAATGTATCAAAACACTTGCTTTGGACTGCATCTTTTTCTACCCCCAAAGGGTTAGTTAAAATGCAATGCCAAAGGGTCAGTTAAAATGCAGTGCCAAAGGGTCAGTTAAAATGCAGTGCAATGGAGTGCATCTTTCAGTAGTCACGCTCTTGTAAAAATCATGAGTGAAAATGCATAATTTGATGCACTCCCAAATCACTTATACATATGATTTAACTGCCTCTTTGGAGGTAAACTTTTTGCTGGGAAAAGTTCGGCCGGCCGAACTTAACGACTTTTTACTTGTTGTTAACTGTAAACTGAGTAAAGAATAATATTATTTCCTTTATTTTAAATCCGATGCAAAATATTTAAGTTCAATTTATTAATAGCCTCAACATTTTAATGTTCAAATCCAAGGTTGGTCTGAGTCTACTGGGAGCATAGAACTTTGTTACACTTTTGTGATCTTATAGCTGTTTACTGTCTTTAGATAGACTCCTCCACAATTGTATCAACTACTGATGTTACGTTTCGCTTTGATCTATACATAAGGTCATCCCCTTGACTATTGATGTATAGTGGACTAATTAGTGTATACTCGTATGTGTATCTCGGTGTGTATCTGTAGACATAAAAATACCATTTTCGGTTTACTATGAATTCTATACTTAGCTAATGACAGTTTTAACACAGTGCGTAATCTGATGTATTCTTTTGTCGGTGTCTTTGCATCGC
The DNA here is from genome assembly GCF_047663935.1 of Musca autumnalis. Taxonomy (NCBI): domain Eukaryota; kingdom Metazoa; phylum Arthropoda; class Insecta; order Diptera; family Muscidae; genus Musca; species Musca autumnalis. The sequence continues at coordinate 143,220,274 of NW_027411755.1, read as the reverse complement.
ATTTCCTATAGGGCGATAATATCAGCTTTGTACATTTCGAGTACATCAGACAGTGCATAAAGATCATCTTTTCTGAAAGAGTTCGGAAATACCAATCCCAATTTCGCAATACATATTTATCATCCCCTACGTCACCCATTACATTTTTTAATACTCGATATTAGATTACATATAAATACTATAATTAAACTATGAAACATACGGTTTGTGTCTTGAAAAATATATTTGCGGACGTATTGATGCCCATCACGTAACTTGATACAAACGCACAACAATATTCCTATTGATATTACATTGTAGTAAAAATTCTTGTTTTCTTCTGTATACCCCATTCCTGAGGTATACGCGAACAGAAATGATTCCGTGCATCATATGATACGCGTTTTATGTACGTGTCCTGTGGATATTTTTACGTATGTATCTTTTTACCGAACCACAAACCTCTGTTCCTTTACATGCACTTCAACCTTCCATTGTTTTCCCATAAAACTATTGTCTTCAATTTCCATTGATATGCGAATAAAAGTTTAACGTCAATTCTTTTTTACATCAACAACAAATATGTGAGTGACATTTACATGTCACGGAAACAGAACCAATTTTGCAAAAACAACGTAAAAAACTAAATTGGAATGTGTTTTTTTGTGAGGTAGACAAAAGAAAAATAGTATCACAATACTTGAATCACTTGCGTAAAATTTGACATGCAAAGGAATGTATCAAGAGAATGAATGTTTTACTCAATATTACCTGCTGACTAATAAAAAATGTTGTGTAATGGAAAACTTGATGGATGGAAAACATTTTAATTCTATTACACTGTGATCCGAAATTTTGGGGGGTGGAAAATTCCTTTTGGGGGGTGAAAGCCCTTGATGAGTATATGAGGAAAAGTCAAAATTTTTTAGTTTCCATGAAGCCAAGGTTTGCACTATTATAATACGCGAACTATTGTAGTTTACCAGTAACTATGACTATTGCTGGATTAATTTAGATGTTTTTGTACATAGCTCAAAAATTTAGCAAAAAAAATTTAATTTACGTGGTAGTTACGACCGCGTAAAGGAAAAAACATAGGTAAAAACACGTTGAAGCTAAACAGGTTTTTTACATTGATATTCGATTTCTGATTAAACCATTCAAATGACGGACATCTGTCCAAAGTAAAAGTAGGAGAATACAAAATGAAGATTACACTTCTAATGTATCACTTTCCAAAATTTCCACTGCATCCACCTTTTATGGATGCTGACATTTTGAAGCCGGATTTCAGGTGTTTTTTGTATTTTTTATGTAACTGGGACGCGCATTCGGATATTTCAAAAAACCAATTATAGGATTAAAGAACTCGCGATTTCGCATATTCTGATATGTATATTGAGTATGTAGCCCACACAGCAGCAGAGTAATCTACTGCCAAAGGCCAAAATTTAGTGCGATATTTTTTCTAAAAAACCTATTTTTTGGGTACAGTATTTACAATATCGTTTTCAGTGTGCTGGTACCCCGCGATATTTTAGTTTTTCGACGATCCGGATCATATGAATCACAGATCATAAAAATCCATCTACTAGAACGGCGGAAATGGCTACTGCAAAAATTGAAAAATTTGCGAAAAATGTTTTTCAAAATATCGCTGACTAATTCGCGTTTTATGTGGATCGTTTCCATTTCAATGAAGAAAGTGAATCATAACTCGCGTTTGTGCGAAAACAGCGGTTTGAAAAATTTAGTGGCATGGGAGCTGTATCCGATTTATCAAAAAAATACTGTGTGATGCTACATCCACGGTCCTTGATGGATTTTATTGAAATACGTTTAGATCGATGTATTTTTTCACGGTTGATAGTGAAATCGGATGCGCATAAAAAGTGTATGCAGTTTGTGCAAAATATAAGCGTTATACAGTTTGTTGCCCACTAAACTGCAGACGATGCTACATCTTAGCGGCCAAAGTAAATCCTGGCAAATGTGTACAAATTAAAAGAGAAGAATTCGCTGTATTGGTAAACCGCATGCGCATCAAGTGATTTTGAGGATTTCGCGATATACACGCATTTCAAAATGAACATTTCCCGATACAATTTTATTTCAAGATTACACCCCATTTAAAGGAACCCAACATTTATTTGAAAGATATCCATATCTTCTGCTAGATGTTAGCGTGTTTTCGAGACGTGATTAGAATAAAAAATGTGATTTATTGCGTGAAATTTAACTAAAATAGAAGAAAAACTCCGACCTATTTTTCTTACATTTTTTTCAACTAACTCACAAAATAAATTTTAATAAGTATTTTCTCTTACAAAAATTTTATAAATTTCCTCGATATATTTTTTGTTTTTTGCTATAATATGCAAAGCGCTAAACGGATTTGTATAGTTTTGGTTCCATTTGAATCTTCGCGGTGTTTAGATTACGTACATATTTTTTATATATTTTTCAGATGCATAAACAGCTTGAATTTTATTAAAACAAGTTGTAAACTACCAATTGTTTTGAATGTTTTCCTAATTTCCGCGAAAATTTACAACTTTTTCACTAAAGTTATGGGACCTCAGTAAACATATAGTATGTAGGGAGCCCCTAATTAAGAGAGTTTCTCAATATAATGATTAGAGTCTTTTAAAGATTTTTTTCTTTTTATCAGAATTGAAACCGCCATAACTTTTGCGCGCAACAACCAAAATTAGTATCTCGAACAGATTTAAGAATGGGATTTTTTCCCAATCTATGTACCAAAAATCTTTCATGTAGCTTAAAAAAAAAAATTTTAATTTTTTTTTATGGAAAACTAAAAAATTTTGTCTTTTCTTCATATACCGAACCCCAAAGGACAGATCCGCCGTGAGTCGGACTTTGGAGTTAAGGCGTGATGAATTTTTCACTGGAGTCCCTCTCCCATGAGGAATTAGCTTTATATCTTTGTTTGCTGTTGTTTTGGCTTATTTTTAGTATGACATGTCTTCGTCAAATCTACTGAGGACCTTTTCGTAGAACATTTCGACCTTCTAACTCGCTTCCTTCCATGTCCTTTTCGTCCTTTAGTTCAAGAACCGCAATAAAAGTACCACAAGATGACATTTTTCAGCTTCGAACTGTTCTGCAAAAATTTCGCTCAGAAAATTTTAGGTACGGCTCCCATTGACAACTAATCGATATTGTCGCGTTTGCATAGTCCTTTTTGACATTTACCCTGTTTTTGTTCAGAAAAAACTATGTTTTGTGTTTTTGTATATTCGAAAAACCAAAAAAAAAAACGAATATACAGAAAAACAAGTGAAAAATTCATCACGCCATAACTCAAAAGTTCGACTCACGGCGGATCTGCCCTTTGGGGTTCTGTATATACTAATCAAGGGCTTTCACCCCCAATGGAATTTTCCACCCCCCAGACCTCGATCTCCATTTTGTTGCACAGTGTTATAAAAGTACAGCTTTCTAACAATGACAGACTAACTGAAAGCTATAACTTTTTTCTCAGGTAGCTATTTCATTTGGTTATGCATTGCTTGGTTACACGGTATCTATGGACCCCTCACAGGCTTAATTAACATGTCTAAAACCCCAACTAACCTACCAGCTACGTAATATCTTTTCACAATCGATTATATAATGCGAGATAGACGAACATTTTTGGAACTTAAGACTACGAAACCCAGGCAGGGGTTGCTCTGGACTCGTCCATGTGAGAGACTATGACAGGAACATGGTCCCTACATGCCGCGAAAACCCAGCCAGACCTCCAATAGTAGCAATAGTGGAAGTAGGGGATAAACTTTCCTAATACACCAGTCTGTTCAATACAGACATATCTGGGTTGAGCCTGGCTCTATTAACTCGTTCATGGAATGTATGGATCAGGTCTTTGGTGACTCATGATGAGTTGTGGCATTCGGTCCTCGGCAGAGAACAGAGAGAAAAGTGCTGGCTGGACAGATTTACAGCTCTACGTTTGGCACTGTCAATGAGAACACCCCTACCAGAATAAGCGGAAAGTGTCACACCTTGACCGATAAAACCATCGCGCCCCTTGGTCTGACAAATTACGGCACCTGGCAAGCCATTGTTTTTTTTTTTTTTGGTTCATAACATCTCACCATAATTATCACCACCAAGAGACTGCCCGATTTCATTATCTGTCATAGGAAAGCTATTAGGTCTAGTTTTTAGAGATTTTATTAATCATCAAAATCAGAAATCTGCTTTACCATTCTGATGTTCCGAGACATAATTACCTGTTGCTCGAAAGCTCGAAGTGAGACCAAATTTCCTGGCAGAGGTGACGGGATTAGCAAATGGAGGTGATGAGCTTCAGCATTGGAGTCGAAACAAATGAATTGTGGGTTAAGTCACTTTGAAACCCTGGGAAGAAGGAAGATAGGACGAAGAGGTTCGCAAGTTATTTTAATCGCATTAGATCTCTTCCTGTCGAGGAGGAACCACCACAATTTTCAATGGATGATGTTGCGAATGCCACCAGAAATGCTTAGGACCTGATGGAATCTCCATGGTAATGCTGAAACTGCTGGATGAGCAGCGAGTTGTGTGTCTCACCAACGTTATCAACATGTCGCTAGCCTACATCATGCCCGAAATCTGCAATATGACCAGGGTGGTCCCGCTACTGAACCTAGGCAAGGATACCAGCAAAGGTGAATCGTATGGACCGATTTCGCTTTTATCGCAAAGACTCTTGAGGCTTTACTTATTCCCAGCGTCAGATATACGTAGTTGGCGATAATCAGTACGGTTTCAGCAGCGCAGCTCGCCATCTCCACACATATTTGGTGAGGATTCAACCAGAACAAGCCGTGCGATAGTACAGTGTTGTTGGCGCTCGATTTATCAAAAGTCGTTCATAAAGCACTCCACGCTGTTTGAGCACAATATGTTGAAGTCCCGTATAGTTAAACAGAGACTTTCCAAAAGTTGGCCGAATCTGCAGAACTATTTAACCTTCCTATCTTCCACCATCTACAGAGATCGTTACGTATGCGGACGATTGTGGGATCGGGAATATACACACAGAAAAAAAAATGGCCTCTCTAACATATGTCCCAAACATATTTTGCAGCAAACATATATTTGTTTGCAAGCAGAAAAAAATACTGTTTTTTCTGAGAGATTCAGATTCAAAAAACAATTTTGGCGAGTTTTTATTTTTATTGACTAACAACCACCGCACACCACCAAACAAAGCAGGGACAAATTTTGCTGCTTTTTATTTATTATTTTATTTTGTAATATTGTAAACTTACCGTTTCTTCCAAAGATTTCCACTGTAGTTGTTATCGTCTTGTAAGCATAGCAGAACAATATGAATCATATGTACCCAGCAAACCAATCGTACCGATATCGGAACAAAATTCGGACGTTACGTCCGATATCTGATCCGAAATCGTAACGATATCTTAACGAAAGTTGTATGAAGTGGTTGACATAATTTCGGAATGAAATGTCGGAGCGAAATCGGATCGATTTCGATCAGAATTCGCAACGAAATCGGAATAAAATCCTTGGGAAATTCGGAATTCGAATTTTTTCCTCCGAATTTTCGTACAGATTTCTGAACGATTTCGGAATAATGTCGTATGAAAATCTGAGGTACCTTCCGAAATTTTGTAAAGATTTCTGAACGATTTTGGAATACTAATTTCGAATGATATTCGAAGGAAAAATTTTTCTCTGTGCCTTTTTTTTTATTGATAAATTTTCTTTGTTATATTTTTTATTGGAAGATTATAATTTCAAAGATTTCTAATGATTTTCACTGTTGTTATCATTTTGTAGTTATAGTAGAGCAATGTAAACTCTGTGTGCGAATATGTTGAGTCTATCAGCACTAGCTTGAATTATTACATGTTGCATTTATATTTAACATATTTAAAAAATATATATGCGAATTTTATAACCAACCATATTGTTTTTCGACAACAAACTAAAATGTTGCTTGTTAGATATATACAAAAGGTGGTTGTTGTGAGAAGGGAAATTTGTTTCCGACATTTTCTCCGAAATCGGAACGAAATCTGAACAAATTCCCCTACGAAAAATCGTATAGAAATCGATACGAAATCTGTACGATTTTGCCTTCGAAATTGTTCCGATATGTCGGACATCCGACATTTGGTTTGCTGGGTACATACATGTTGAGTCTATCAGCGCTAGGTTGAGATATTGCCTTTATATTAAAGAAATTACAAATTTGTAGTTGCGAAGTATTTGACTATACGAACTTTGTTTGTTCGACACCAAACGCACTGTAGCTGTTTGGTTTGTCAGTTTGTCAGGTAACTACCCAGCAAACCAATCGTACCGATATCGTAACGAAATCGGAACAAATTTCGGACGTTACGTCCGATATCTGATCCGAAATCGTAACGATATCTTAACGAAAGTTGTATGAAGTGGTTGACATAATTTCGGAACGAATTGTCGGAGCGAAATCGGATCGATTTCGGTCAGAATTCGCAACGAAATCGGAACAAAATCCTTGGGATATTCGGAATTCGAATTTCTTCCTCCGAATTTTCGTACAGATTTCTGAACGATTTCGGAATAATGTCGTATGAAAATCGGAGGTACCTTCCGAACTTTCGTAAAAGTTTCTGAACAATTTTGGAATAATTTCGTATGATTATCGAAGGAGCAAATTTTTTCTTTGATGCCCTCTTTTTTATTGATAATTTTTTTTATTGGAAGATTATAATTTCAATGATATCTAGTGATTTTCACTGTTGTTATCATTTTGTAGTTATAGTAGAACAATGTAAACTTTGTGTACGAATATGTTGAGTCTATCAGCACTAGCTTGAATTATTATATGTTGCATTTATATTTAAAATATTTAAAAAATGTATATGCGAATTTTATAACCAACCATTTTGTTTTTCGACAACAAACTAAAATGTTACGTTTTAGATATATACAAAAGGTGGTTGTTGTGCGAAGGGAAAATTGTTTCCGACATATCGATCCGAATTCGTAACGAAATCGGAAGAAAAACATTAGCAAATTCGAAGGGAAATTTACTTCCGACATTTTCTCCGAAATCGGAACGAAATCTGAACAAATTCCCCTACGAAAAATAGTATAGAAATCGATACGAAATCTGAACGATTTTGCTTCCGAAATTGTTTCGATATGTCGGACATCCGACATTTGGTTTGCTGGGTAACAACAATTGTTGCGATAGCAGTGGTTGTTGTGTGTGTGTGTGGTTTGTTGATACCCAGCAAACCAATCGTACCGATATCGTAACGAAATCGGAACAAATTTCGGACGTTACGTCCGATATCTGATCCGAAATCGTAACGATATCTTAACGAAAGTTGTATGAAGTGGTTGACATAATTTCGGAACGAAATGTCGGAGCGAAATCGGATCGATTTCGGTCAGAATTCGCAACGAAATCGGAAGAAAATCCTTGGGAAATTCGGAATTCGAATTTCTTCCTCCGAATTTTCGTACAGATTTCTGAACGATTTCGGAAAAATGTCGTATGAAAATCTGAGGTACCTTCCGAACTTTCGTAAAGGTTTCTGAACAATTTTGGAATAATTTCGTATGATTATCGAAGGAAAAAATTTTCTCTGATGCCTCTTTTTTATTGATAATTTTTTTTTATTGGAAGATTATAATTTCAAAGATTTCTAATGATTTTCACTGTTGGTATCATTTTGTAGTTATAGTAGAACAATGTAAACTTTGTGTACGAATAAGTTGAGTCTATCAGCACTAGCTTGAATTATTATATGTTGCATTTATATTTAAAATATTTAAAAAATGTATATCAAGCTTTTTGTAGAAAATTATCTTATGTTGAAACTGAGGTATGGGGTATTGTAACTCGCGATCAGTTTTACTATACCATAACTTTTAACCGCGTTTCGGTAAAATAAACTGTTGTAGCCCGATTCACTGAGGGGTTTCTTAAAATAATAATTTGAGCGGAAGCTGTGGTCGTACTAATGTAAAAAAATCGTTGAAGAAAACGAGTTTCATTATGTTATTTTCCAATTAGTGGTTTTACAACACAATGTAGAGCTTAATGCTCAAAGGAGAAGTTAAAGAGTACACTTCAGAGTTGAAGTTTCTCATGTATGTTTTTTTAATATATCCACTGTATCTACCTCAAACGGATGCTGACATTTTGAAACCTGAAAAATGGGGTTTTTTGAATTTTTGCTCTTATTGGCACGCGTAGCTGGATTTCCCTAAAAGCTTATTATTTGATTGTAGTACTCGCGATTTCGCATTTTTTAATGTATAACATCCCTCACAGGATCACAGTAATCTGCGCCCAAACACGAAATTTTTGTGCGTAAATTTTTCTCAAAAACCTATTTTTTTGGCTTAAAATTTACAAACGTCATTCGATTTCCGTGGAAACCCGCGTAAATTTAGTTTTTTTACGTTCTAAATCTAACAAGCCACGACGCGTAAAAATCCACCCACTAGATCGGCGAATATGATACCCCTCAAATTTCAAAAATTTGCAAAAAATTATTTTGAAAATATCGCATATTAAAACGCGTTTTGGATGTGCCAGTTCTACTTAAATAAATAGATAGATACGCGTGTTTAAACTGTGCGAAAACAGATATTTAAAAACTCTCGTAAATCCAGAGATATAATAGATTTTTTCTAAAAACTGATGCGATGCTACATCCACGGTTCTTGATCGATCGCATTGAAACGGCATAGAATGATGTATTTTTTAATGGTGATTATTGAAATCGGATGCGCATAAAATGTAAATGAACTTCGCCGAAATTATGACCATTTTACAGTACTTTGCACCCTAATATGCAGCAGATGCTACATCGTGGCCGCCAAATAGAATTTGACAAACTGTACATCAAATAAGAGGAATTGATTCGCTGTGTTGGAAAATCGGATGCGCATCATGTCATTTTCATAATTACGCGGTTTATATGCGTCTCAAATGTTATAATATTCAATATAACATTACTTTAACGTTATGCCACAATTGGAATTCCTTGTGATTTAATATAAGGTTCTAATAATATTATCCAATAGGAAAAGTATAAGCGAAAAATTTGTTACAATTCAAAATTTTTTTCTCCAACTTTTCCTATAAAAACATAAAAAAATAAAATTAGAATCATATGATTTTAATTTTTTCCTAATATTTTCTTCGTATTTTTGCAAATAACATGAATACTAGAGCTTCAACCTTCACGACTTATGTTTCATTTTATTCCTCAAAATGTCTGGATGCTGTTATAATTTTTTTATATATTTTTCGTAAGTATGAGCGCTATTGTTTCAAAAATATGCTTGTAAATACGTGAAATTATTTAACAAATTTGATTTTTCGCGAATCCATTGAGACTTTGCGATTATTTTTTGCATCATCGCAAAGGTTACGAATTCAGTTAACGATAATAGGATATAACAGCTAACTATATTAAGCCGCGATTTTTTTAGAATTTTTTCTAATTATCATAATTAAAACGGTCATATCTTTTGCGATCAAAGTTAGTAACGAAAACAGATTTGGAATGCAGATTTTTTTTTTAATCTATGTACCAAAAATCATTGATGTAGTATCCAATTTTTTTTTTGATTTTTTTGAAATGGAAAAGACAATTTTAGACATTTTTCCTGATATGCGAATTTTATAACCAACCATTTTGTTTTCGACAACAGACTAAAATGTTACTTGTTAGATATATACAAAAGGTGGTTGTTGTGCGAAGGGAAAATTGTTTCCGACATATCGATCCGAATTCGTAACGAAATCGGAAGAAAAACATTAGCAAATTCGAAGGGAAATTTACTTCCGACATTTTCTCCGAAATCGAAACGAAATCTGAACAAATTCCCCTACGAAAAATTGTATAGAAATCGATACGAAATCTGAACGATTTTGCTTCCGAAATTGTTTCGATATATCGGACATCCGACATTTGGTTTGCTGGGTAAAGTCTCAATGTTATCGTGAGACGATGGTGGGGGTTGTGTTGTGGTTTGTTGATACATTGTCAATGTGATGGTGAGACGATGAGACCGATGAAAATGTAGGGAAAAATATGTTCTAACATAAAAAATGGGTGCCGTGACATAACTCCCAACGGACATAACTCCCAAATTTTTTGGGAGCTATGTCCGACCCCCCTTAGCGGACATAAGTCCCAATGGGAGTTATATCCGTTTTTAAAATTTAAGTGATTTTTATTTAAATACAATTTTTATTTCAAATGTATAAGAAAAAAAATTAAAAATTAACTTTAAGTTCATATGCATTTTTCATTCCAAAAAAAAAAATAGAATTGATTTAAAATGTTTAAGAAAATTAAGTACAAAATAAGTAGTAGCAATCTCAAATCGAACTATATTCAAAATTTGCCTTCCAACGAAAAATGCTGCCTACAGAAAATAAAAAGTTTTTGTTAAAATTCGCAGATACCTTCTGTAAATATTTTTAAAAAATCGCGCCAGTTTTACAAATATATTTTCACAACTTTGAAAAAATCGCGCGATTTTTTACAAAAATATTTTCACAACTTAAGAAAATAGATTTTTTTGCTAAAAAAAAAAATCGCGAGATTTTTTACAAAAATATTTTCACAGTTTAAGAAAAAAAAATTTTTTTAAAAAATATTCAAATATTTTGTGGAAAACGAAAAGCGCCGCAGGCGAAAATATTTTTGAAAAAATCGCGCGATTTTTACAAAAATATTTTCACAATTTAAGAAGATAAAAAGTCTTTGTAGAAATATTCAAATACTTTCTGAAAACCGAAAAGCGCCGCAGGCAAAAATATTAAAAAAAATCGCGCGATTTTTTACAAAAATATTTTCACAATTTAAGAAGATGAAATGTTTTTGTAAAAATATTCGCGATTTTTTACAAAAATATTTTCACAATTTAAGAAAATAAAAAGTTTTTGTAAAAGTAATTTAAGAAGATAAAAAGTGTTTGTACAAATATTCAAATAATTTCTGAAAAACGAAAATATGAATAAATAGCGCGCGAACTAATTTTATGAAATCAGGAGGATTTTGTGGATACTTCGGTATTGTTTGTCACTTAGGCCTTCTCAAATGTATAATTCCGCTTACATTATAACTTCTACTCTAAAATTTAAAAAAATGTATAACTATAAATTTCAAAATTAAGCAAAGAAATATTTTATAAATTAAGAAAAAATCGTTGGGAGTTATGTCCGCAATTTTTTTGGGTGTTATGTCCGCTTTGCTTTACGGACATAACTCCCAACGAATTTTGGGAGTTATGTCCGTGGGAGTTATGTCCGGGTACCAAAAAATGTGTTGGTACCCAAACATATTAAATTGAGATATGTTACAAAATGTTACATATGTACATATATTTGTTTGAACACAAACAAACTATGTTTGGATCCAAACATATATTTGTTTGCAATCAGTCCCAAACAAATATTTGTTTGGATCCAAACATATTTCTAACATATATTTTTCTGTGTGTACAAATATTGGCGACTTAGTCAACAGACACTCTGTTCACCAAACTGAGCAGAAAGTCATGGTCGATGCTACCATGGTAGCAGAATTCCGGCCACTAACTACCCCACGATTCTAGGGGTCACATTCGGCATGGCAAGCTCACGTCGTCTTCGACAGCTATCTGCGACTGGCTGAGATGTAGACTCCAGGTTCTCAAGACCCCCTGCCAGCAGCACGTGGGGTGCAGAAAAAGAAACCACCATATGGTGTGGAGAGTTATCAAGGTAACACCGAACTGAAACGAAAAGATGGCTCTGTGTTGCTGTATTGGAAGAATCTTTTTCTCCACTTATATTCGTAGACAACACTGGCGCCGTGTAGCTTACCGCAAACCTACCTATGTCGTCATATGCGGCCAACAGCATGCGGTCAACAGCATATAACGCCATAGGTCGGTCCACAAATATATCGACGCCTCCAAACAATAGTATGCTAAGTCGACTTAGCATGTTTTCAAGTTCTTTACATTTTTATATTTAACGTCCTTTAACTTAAATTCTGTCAAATTTTGGTAATAATCGGACAATCCGAACAGAAGTTATAAACAAATATTTACTTAGCATAGTACTGAAGGTCAAAGAAATTTCCACACTTTTAGAGCTTGTCCTGCAAAACTCACTGTTCAGAATTAGCAAACTATTATTTGGAGGTGTCGAACGTCCTTTAACTTAAATTCTTTCAAATTTTGGTAATGATCGGTCAATCCGAACAGAAGTTAAAAACAAATATTGACTTAGCATAGTAATGAAGTTCAAAAAAATGTCCACACTTTGAGAGCTTCTCCTGCAAAACTCACTTTTTAGACTTAGCATACTATTATTTGGAGGTGTCGATATGTGTATCGCGATGGAAATTCCAATACTGCAACACAGAGCCATGCTCTCGTTTCAGTACTTCTTCGGGTGTTACCGTGCGAACTCTCCACAACATATGGTGGATAGGATCCAACCCCACCGAGGCCTGTCAGGAGGCATCTTCATGATCTAGAAAGAGAGGTCCAACGTTACAAGAAGAAAATGCAGGTTTCTATAGCATTCACACAGCTGCATCACAACTGCCCAGCACACATCACATACCGACACGTTACACTACACCTTTTCAACTTTCTTGCCAGAACTACTCAACTAACTTCAGTAGTTTTGTGGCCAATACTGATTGCAGATACATCTTGTTTTCCAGACTATTAGAGCCAGAGATAGTTCTTGACTTCTTCAGAGCGGAGCAATATTTGAGTAATGAACCAATGAGAGCATGAGTAAAAAATGGATGAATCCGTTTTACTCAATCTGTTCCGGATTTTAGACAACATAATAAATGCAAGAAGTGCTAGAATGGCACGAGAATTCCAGCGTGGTTTACAGACCCAGTAAAATTTGGAGAAAGTGGTTCTATACGATGCACAGTGTGTCCAAATTCAATATTTTGTGACAAAAATTCCCAAAAAATTTACATGAAGTGATAGAAAACAAGCTAGCTTAGAGAGAAAAATGAAAATTTAATTGATTGTACCGTTAGTTTAAGTTCGAAGATGAACAAAATATTACGAAGGTCAAATATTGGACCGAATCGGCTGATCCGTTCGAGAGTTATCGTGCGCTGCAGCCACTACACATTGTGCCTTAAGTGTTTTTACAGCTTTCAGTCTATTTTCTCAAGAAACGTGTACAGCTCCAGAAAAACTTGTACCGTCGTAATGGCTAATACAAGTTGCTACAAAAAAGATCAAATCGATTCGAGAGCAGGCCATAAATAGCATTTTCCGAGATTTTGTGTGAGAGATACCCGAAGAAGTTGACGTATATAGTCCATATTCGAATCTGATCTATGTCTCGTAGAAATATTACGATGTACAACGAATAGACCAAATCGGTTACTGCCTTCGAGAGTTATCATGCGCATAATGTTAGTGAAAATTATGAAATTTTGGTGGGGGAGCTACCTAAAGGAGTAGTCCGGACAAAATATTACGATGTCCAAATTTTGGACCGATCAAGTAACTAACAATGAAGTTTTAAGAAGAATGAACGTGGATCGACAATTGATTAAAACGATAAAAAATAGAAAAATCTCATATTTCGGCCACATAATGAGAAATGATAAATACGAACTCATCCAATTCTCAAAGGGAAAATTGAAGAAAGACCCAGCAGAGGAAGAAGACAACTTTCCTGGCTGAAGAATATTTAAAAATGGACTGGCTACGACGACGAAAAGAACTTGTTTAGGGCGGCCAAAAATAGATAACTTCCGACAATATAAATAAATATATACAAGAAAATGTTTATATATTCTGAAATGAAATATAATTATTTTAAAACGATTTAATGTATGATCGATTATATCCGAACAACGGATGGACAAATAAAAGAAGAAATTTTGGACCGAATCAAAAGATCCGTTGGAGAGTTATCGTGCGCTGCAACCAATGGTGTCATAGGGATTTGTTACATCTTTTGGGCTATTTTCTCAGGAAGTATGGACTTGCCGCTGATAAAACTTGTACCGTCGTAATGCCGGCAGTGAAAACTTGTTGTTACAACAAAAACCAATGAGGTCGTAAATTGAAATTTTCCGAAATTTTGTGTAGAAGGTACGCGAAGGAGTGAACTGACAGAGTCCACATCAAGAGGTATTTACCATTATAGTTGGTGCCGTCAGGTTTCTTTGAGCTTTTAGGTCATTATCGCAGGAAGTATGGACTTGCCCCCGAAAAAAATTGTACCGTCGTAAACGGGGCTGCAAGAACAACCTACTGGAAAAATTTCAAACGATCCGAGAGGAGCTCTTAAACTTTAGGTATTCCGAATTTTGTGTGGGAGCTACCAGAAGGAGTGGACCGATATAGTCCATATTCGAACCTGATCTATATCTAGAAGGAATAATACGATGTTCAAAGTTTGGAGTTATTATGTAGAGTTATCGTTCACACCATTTTTCAGAATTTTTTTAACTTTTATGGGGGAGGTACCCGAAGGAGTGGGCCGATATGGCCCATCTTCGAACTTAAACTAAGTTTGGACAAAATATTGCGAAGTGCAAAATTCGGGTCGAATCGGTCGATCCGTTCGAGAGTTATCGTGCCCACCAGACAGACCGACAGACAGACAGACAGACGGACGGACATGGCTAAATCGAATCCAAATATTATGAAACGAATTTCGTCCAAACATACTTGGGGTCTAAAACCGTTATTTCGATGAGGCACATTTTTGGTCGTATCAAAGTGTATATTAGGGTTATAACTTTTTGCACTTTTTTGCAAATATCAAAAATACCACCACATAGCCGTGTAGAGCATGTAAAACTATTATGAAATACGGTGTCAATTTTTCTCTATCGCGAAAAAAGTTTCCGCACCAAATGCATTGAAGTTCAGTAATGCATTTTTTAATTTTAGCTGTTATGACAACATATTTGCTTTTAATTAAATTTTTTATTTTTTTGTAATCTAATTTAAAATCATTATCAAAGCGTTTTGGACCAATTTGTTCTCAAATCGCGCCATTTCGGAGCATATTAGGAACTTTTGATACTATTGCAATTTTTGCTTTTTCTTTATAAACTCGTGAATTTTATGTTTATATTTATTGTACCTATTGGACAAGAGAATATGGTGTCATTTGCAACAAATTCGCGAAAGTTACAGGCAGTTTTTAATGACTTTGTCTGTGAGAATTGTATTTTTTTCTATGAATATTTATTCAAACAAAGACAATTTAAAATTATAAGTAGAAAAAATATCAAAAGGGTTTTAGTAATTACAGTCGGCGCGGAAACTTTTTTCACTGAATCGATCTTAGAAACGTGTTTTCATTATCAGGACAAAATTCCCCACGTAGTACTGGTGTTGTCTTTTTGTAAAAAACATTTACGATTCTCACAGGCAAAGTCAACAAAAACAGCCTGTAACTTTCGCGACTTCGTTGAAAATGACCCCATATTCTTTTGTCCGGTAGGCACAAAAAATATAAACATAAAATTCACGAGTTTATAAAGAAAAAGCAAAAATTGCAATAGTATCAAAAGTTCCTAATATGCTCCGAAATGGCGCGATTTGAGAACAAATTGGTCCAAAACGCTTTGATAATGATTTTAAATTAGATTACAAAAAAATAAAAAATTTAATTAAAAGCAAATATGTTGTCATAACAGATAAAATTAAAAAATGCATTACTGAACTTCAATGCATTTGGTGCGGAAACTTTTTTCGCGATAGAGAAAAATTGACGCCGTATTTCATAATAGTTTTCCATGCTCTACACGGCTATGTGGTGGTATTTTTTTGGTTATAGCCCTAGTGTATATACTAGGCCGGGGGGCGATTTAAAAACCTTAATGGGCCCTTCACGTTTTTTTTGGACATTTTGGCATATAACAGTCAAACCATTGAGATTTTCGATCGAACTCAAGAACAAAAATTGTAGACAAGAGAGTAATTAAGAACTCTCTAATACATCGCAAAAACATTGGAACGCTCCTGCAGTCAGTTTTGACCTTGAAAAAAATCTATAAATGGCACGGTGCTGCAAAAGTTGACCAGAAAGCATTCTAATGCAATATTATATCTAGTTGGGATCCATGGACAACGACAATGCCTTTAGTTCGTTTGGGCACTTCGTTTTATTTTTTTATAACGGTAAAAGTTGTGAAATTACATATTCAAATTTAAACGGACATATCTTCTTTTTTCACAACGGATTTCTATTGACCCTTCTTCCTTTTAAAATGACGAATAATATCTTTCGAACAAGTTATTATTTTATTAAATCGGTTAAGAAATGGCTAAGTTATAGTGGTTTAAGTCTGATCGTGTGTTGGATCGAAAATATCAATGGTTTGGCTGTTATATGCCAAAATGTCTAAAAAGCTGGATAAACAACTTAAAGTCAAAATCGGGATGCTCGATTTTCACCGTAGACCTGCGCTTTGGTAGACTTTTTTGTTAAGTTGAATCCCAGGAATCAGAAACGCGAAGGGTCCATTAAGGTTTTTTCCTCCCATACAAATCGCCCCGGCCTAGTATAAACCCTTTTTAGCCTAAAGGCTGAGGGTATAAAAACGACCAATTTTTATACCCTCAGAATTTATGCTAACGAGGGTATATACACTTTCATACGGGTAAAATTTGCTTCATCGAAATAATGTTTTTAGACCCCAAGTATGTTTGGCGAAATCCGTTTCAGACAATTTGAAGTTGGTACCTCTCCCATAAAAGTTTGGGAAAATTTGTGCGCACGATAACTCTTGAAGGAAGTAACCGATTTGGTTCATACCTTGCACATTGTGAAATTTCTACCAGACTTAGATGAGGTTCCAATATGTACTCAATCGGTTCACTCCTTCGGGGTAACTCCAACACAAAATTTCGGAAAAGTTCAGTTTAGGGCCTCGAATCGCTTTGATTTTTTTTGTAACAACTTGTATTCACTGCCCTCATACGACGGTATAAGTTTCATTAGGGGCAAGTCCATGCTTCCTGAGACAATAGCCTGAAATGTGCAAAAAAAACCCCTATGATACCGTGTGGTTTAGTGGTTGGAGCGCAAGATAACTCTCGAACGGATTTGCCGATTCAGTCCAAAATGTGGCCTTCGTAACATTTTGTGCAAACATAGTTTAAATTCGAAGATACGCCAAATCGGTCCACTCCTTCAGGTACCTCCCCCTCAAAAGTTCAAAAATGTTCGGAAAAATTGTGCGCACGATAAGTTTTGATAGGAGTGACCGATTTGGGCCATACTTTACATATCCTAATATATCTACCAGATATAGATCAGGTTCGAATATGGACTACATTTGTCCACACCTTCGGGTACCTCCCACACAAAATTCCGGATAAGTTCACTTTAAGACCTGCTCTCGAATTACTTTGATTTTTGTTGAAGCAACTTGCATTCACTGCCTCAATTACGACAGTAAAAGTTTTTTTCAGGAGCAAGTCCATACTTCTTTAGAAAACAGCCCGAAAGTTGTAAAAATCGCCTAGGGCACCATATGTAGTGGCTGGAGAACTCGAACTGAATAGTGCGTTCGTCCACACTTTAGATATTGTAATATTTCTTGGAATATAAGATGAAATTCGAAGGTGGTGCTTACAGGTCCACTCCTTCAGGTACCTCCCCCACAAAAGTTCACAAATATTCGCTAAAATGGTACGCGCGATATTTTATAGACCTAGCAAACGATTTGGTCTAAAAATTGGATCCCTAAATATTGTAAAACCCTAGTTTATATTCAAATTTGGGCCCTATCTGTCCAATCCTTGGTGTACCACCCACACAAGTGTTCAACATTTTTGTGTGGTTAAGGGTCTGTTCGAGGATCCTTTGGACATTTTACCGAAGGTTTTTCTAGTGGCGATGTTTACAGCGATATTATGTTTTTCGTAGGATAGCGTGGTAAAAAAGCCCTATCTATCGATATCCCCGAAAATTTTTAAGCATTAACCCATCCATACTTTTGTCGGTTCGTACGGCCAACATTTTAAAACCACCCTAAAAACTTACGTTTTTTTTTGGGGAAAAATAGTTTTTCTATCCACACAGGCTGAGGGTATATCTCTGTCGGAAAAGTCGACTGATACTTTTTTCCTTGTTTATTATATTACTTTTGCCCAATGGTAGCACCAAAGTTTCAAGACTTGTATCTCATTGCAATTTGCATCAAATTAAATTGTGGGAATTTCGCTCGACATTTTGTAGTATAGAAACTAAATGCAGTTCTTAGCAAGCAAACCAAAACAATAAAAAAACCCTTTTATATCTTAGATAGTGCTTCCGTTATCTAACGGCTACATTGATATAATTTGCATCAAGAGAGAGGTCACGAATTCGTTTTCTAGTTTCGTTTTCGTAATTTATCTGAAAATGTCCACCAGAAATAAATGTGGAACCAAAATTAATTTTTAAAAATTTTTTTTTCAGTTATGTTGCTGTCACATTATTTGCATAAGGGGAAAAGTCAGTAGTTCTTTTTCCATATGTAGGCTACTTTGCCGGTATATGCCCTCCAGGAATTAAATATGGACCATAAATAAAATTTTGATATTGTTCATACCAAAGTAATGGTTCATTTCAACCGTTAAATAATATCAGATCATTATCCAAAATTGCAGGCATCTTCTTCGACCTAAATTCTTACCTCGTGCAAAATTTCGTATTTATAGAGCTATAATTGCGATCTCTGGCGTGTTTCCAAACACGGCTTACTTGCCGGGAATGTGTCTCCCAGAATTAAAGATATAAACTATATACATATAAAAAAATTTCACAATTTTCAAAGAAAAAACGTTTTGGTCCATTTAACCCTCTTAATCTTATCTGATCACCATCTCAAATTGCAAACTTCTTCTTTGTAATATAATCTTAATATCGGACTATTACTGCGACCTACAGAGCAGCTACAAAATCGGTTAAAAATTTTGTATTTGGTCCCTTTCACCCGCTAAATATTTCACGATTATCGCAAATAACAAAATTGCGTGACGGTTGCTTGATTACCTTGAGTTTGATTACAATTTATAATGGACAGACGGACGGACATCTCAAAATCTCTTTATCTCGTTGAGATATGACGTAATATAGGGGCTATACTCAAACGTGGGGAGTTAAGAAGTAGTATAATAAAAGTAGTGGTTGGGAAACTCACCGCGTTCAGCTAGTCCTTCATGAAATACGTTTTTATTCGCAGAAATGACTTTAATTTGTGGTGTGGTATTTATGTTTATATAATGTTCGTTTCCGTACGACTATATTCTTTTCCTACTTGTTTTTATTCGTTTCTCGTGTTAAAGTAGTCCAGTAATAAGATTCCTTTTTGATTTCCTATTGCAAATTCCCCTCACATATCAATGGCATCTTGTAATTTTTCAAGTAGATAATGCAGATATATTGTCAACAATTTAGTTGTGGTTATCCAGGACAGAAGTTTGCCAAACTTTCTCCCCACTTAACCAGTAGTTCCTTGGCGATGGTGGTGGCAAACCGTTTTACCACAATTGCATAAAAATTATCCAATTTCTTTAATATTCTGCAATTTGTACCATAATTCATGGTTACAGTTCTAAGGGAAATATAGGGGAATGAGCATGTCCATCCCCTAACCAGTGATTTCATCATTATCAAACAAAACCACAATACAATGGCATATGTGTTCCACACACTCATGCTTGCAATGTCCTCTCGGGGAGCGGTGGTTGGTCTTGAAGAATAACGTTATTTGTGCGTTTAATGAAGCATCAATTTTAACGATAATTCTGGTAATTGAGCTGAATCATTGAGCAGCAAAGCAATGACGAATATGATGACAAAGTTTTCATTTTCTTCGTATTCAGTTTTTTTCTGGGGCGTATGACTATCATTTTCAAGATATTTCTCGACAGATTGTGGGATTTTTACGGTTTTATTTATTGTTTTACGATGGTTGTTGTTGTAGTGTTGCAAAGTTTGTCCTACTTTCTGTACGCTTGTCTTTTGTCTTTTTGGTATACGTATGTGAACGTACAACATTTCTTTATCCTCCCATTTCAAGTTTGTTGATTTAAAATTAGTTCCGCCCACTCGATTTATTTCGCCAATTTTCCACAGATCTTAGCCTTACGACAAATGATAGCCAACATTACTGCGGAACGTAGTTTCTGTCCAGTAGCAAAAAATAAATGAAAAAACGTACATGACGATAAACAAACTGTATGCGTTTTAAACCCAGCAACAATTTTCAATTTAAGCACAGAATGTATCTTCACTTTTGTTCATAAATAGGTCAAATACCGGAAATCGGGGGTGCAGTTTTATTAGAGCTAAACCAAATCATGGGCCAATGAACGGGATTTTTTGTAGATGACTTTCTGGACTTCAATGTCAAATTATAGCTAATTCAGTCAGACGCATCATTCCAAAATGTAAGCTTCATATCTCAATTATGTGAATTCTAGAGTGATTAACACAGACGGACGGATACATTGATCGACCCTGAACAGGATTGCAAATTATTATTTCAATGCGTTACAAACGGAAAAACAAATTTAATATACTCTCTATACTATGATCGTATTTTAATGAAATTAATTGTAGAAATACCGAAAATAAGCGAAACATTTACATCTATGCAGAAATATTTTATATCATCAACGGAGTCTAAAACCATTAAGGTGCCGAAAGTCGGGATGTACCGTTCTCTGCCGGAAAGTTTTAATCCCCAAACAGCTACGTCGGTTGAGTAAGGTGATTATAATTTTAAAAATGCACAAAATCGCACATATTTTAAAAAGGCAACCTGTCCCGACAAATTTATTCGGGAGAATAAATTTCTGAAGGAGAGTATTCTAGGCTCAGCTAAGATTAAATGCAAAATGGGGTGGTATGTTTCTATGGGCGTTTATTAAGGTTAAAACTTTAAAAATACAGAACATCAGGAGTTGCCATCCTGAAAAATACAGAAAAAACAAATGCCTTAACCCTTAAAAGTACCGAAAATGGGGTACCATGGATCGATCATGGGGGTTGTATCAAGACTTGGATAGCTCCGAAGAATTTCTGGGGGTAGCCCCCCGCGAAGATTAAATACAAACATGTTCAGTCATTTTGGTTGGATAATAAGGCTAACATCGGGCGGAAATGTGGTTTTTAGTCTTTATGCACTTTTGTGGGACGATTGAGTACATCAAAATCTGCTCTTTAAACATTTTTTTTATTTCACTGTAAAACAAAATTAATCTTTTTTAATTTACAAGAAACCCCGCGCAGGCACGTGTATCAAGATTTTGAAAGTTTACGTCGGGAGGTCATGAACTGTTTTGGAAATATTAGGAGTAAGATTACTCGTAATCCTTGCATTTTAGGTATATAGTGTCTTTGGCAGTATTACTGGGAATGCTCTGCGGAACATTTTTGTGGAATATATTAACCCTCTAACGTCTCGGTAAAGGTGCCCTTTTGGTAATTTTTAATAAAGTTTTTAAATCATCTTTAAGGGTGGGTCACAGCGCGTTCATATATGCCGCAAAAATGTCAGCCATAAGATTTTGCTATAGATCTCAGAATCAGTGTTTCGGAGTCGGAGTCTACGAGTCGGAGTCGAGAAATTTTGCTGAAGTCGGAGTCTGAGTCAAAAAAAAATAACTCGACTCCGACTCCGGGCAAAATTTTTTCCACCTTATAGAAATATAACATTAAACTTGGAACACGAACCTTTTTTAAAAATCATTATTTATTTTAAAAGAAAGGTATAAGAAAATATATATGCAAATTATATATTATACTAAGTTAAAGGACAATTCACAGGATATTTACTATCCTCTGAAGTGTAGTCTATTTATCCCTATTTTGTTGATCCAATTGATTCGTTACATTTTTGCAAACAAAAGTAAAGTTCTATTACAATCGAATTAAGATTGGACCTTTAACCTCGTTCGTCAGAAGTCTTACTGATCTTCTCACAATGGTCTATTGGTATTCTCATCTTGTTTTTTATAAGAAGTCATCCTTGTATGAAATCTTACTGAATACCCTGTGACACAAAATGGAAATTAAGATCTGTGGGAGGAAAATTCCTTTTGGGAATGAAAGAACCAATTGAGAACCCCAAAGGATCCCATAGCTGAAATTTCTGAGTCATGACATAATAATTTTTTTTCATTGACCCCCATCAATCATTGAGAAAATAGTTTTATATCTCTGTTTGGAGATATTGTTTCATCATTTTTAGATGACATGTTTTCAGTTAAATGGAATGAGGAACCTTTCTGTCAAATATGCTGCCCTTCTAGCTCAGTTCCTTCCATGTCCTTTTTGTTCTTGAACTCAAAAAGTAAGACAAAATGAAATATTCTACAAAAATGTTCCACCGAAAATTATATGAAAAATGTTTTTTATTGAGCTTTACAACAGGGGGTCTCTTTTTAAGGTTAGGCACACTAAAATGTTGGCTTACATCCAGTTTGAAACTTGGTCGTGAATTGCTTATAATTTTTTCAGCATGTAGTCCTTTTGATTTGTATTGTTCCTCCATTTTCACATTTTCTTGTGCCAGACTATGAACATTTTCATGCGAATGTTTTGAGCTTATGGTTAAGAAGGGAGAAAGGGATCTCCTCTACCTTCCCTCTCTCCAAAAAGTTAAAAAATGTTTCGATGTCTGGTACATGAGATATTTTCTCACGAAGAAAAGTTCCTCCCAGAATATTATCGTGCTTGTATTTTGTTGCTGTTTTCCAATGTAAGATTCAGTAGAAACAATATAGATATAATTTTACTTCATATTTATCTTCTGGAGTTAAGTATTATATTCGAACGGATGTCCTTTCTAAAGAATATGTTAGGAAAAACCAATAGATTAGCCTATATGGGCCCAAATATACGAAAAGGTTAAAATATGTGCACATTTTATTAGTTTTTAGCAGTACAGGAATTTACACTGGGAGTCGACCCGGAGTCGTGGAAAAAATTTGTCTGGAGTCGGAGTCGACCCAAAAATACCTCGACTCCAAACCCCTGCTCAGAATACACCAACATTGAAATACCTTAGATAAGGGTAGAAAATGTGAAAAAATAAATAATCATTTTAGGGTTAAATACGCACTTTTTCCGAATTGGCTCCAGATTGTCTAACTAAACATCATTTTAGAACGAAAGTGCTAAAGACGAAAATATTCTAGACCATCATCATCTGAGTCGATTTATGCATGTCCGCGCGTCTTTCCGTCTGTCTATCTATCTATTTTATAATCAAAATACAAATACATCATTTGGTAAAAAATCGGTTAAGATTTAGATATAGCTCCCATATATTCTGTGGTCTTCCAACAAAACGACATAAGTCGACTTATGTAAATTTTGAGTTATTGGTACCACGTAGTTGTACGTTTAAAATTTTGATTGATTCTCTGTCAAGTGAAAATGACATAAAACTAAATGTGATCTTTTGCATGCTATTTTATCTTCATTTTCTGCTTTTACTGTCAAACACAAGTTCAATTACATTATTGTGATGGAATCGCAGTACGAAAAGTCAATAAATATGTAGGTACACATTCATCAAATTCTAAAAGCGTTTTATATCTCTATAATAAATAATTTATAATACTGCCCACTATTTCTAAATAATATTGGTATGACAAACTACATATATGTATTCTTGATCAGCGTGCAATTCTACATCGATATAGCCATGTCCGTCCGTCTGTGGAAATCACTCTAGCTTCCGAACGGATTGAAGTAGGTGGATGACATTTTGGTAGAATCTATTATATGTATGTAGGACTTTTGGTATTAAAAGCGGGCTATGTAGGTCCACGTTTTCGTATAGCCCCCATACAAATTGACGCGTGACGCGTCGGCGTTTTATGGAAATTTGTCCCATTTGACCACCGAATTGGTTGCAATTTGGTATTTTGTGTCTCCAGGGACTAAAAAATATTTCTACCAAATTTTGTTTAAATAGGTCCACGTTTTGGTATAGCCCCCATATGAGGCCCCATATATAGTACGCGTCATTTTAAAATATTTTGAATGTATTAGTCCCATTTGACCCCAGAATCGGTTGTAACTTTGCATTTTGCGTTTTAAGGGGCATATCTACTATAAAATGTTTACATAGGTTCACGGTTTGGTAGAGCCCCCATATAACACCCCATATATAGTACGCGTCACTTTAAGATATTTTTGAATGTATTAGTCCCATTTGACCACAGAATCAGTTGTAAGCTTGTACTTTGTGTTTCCTCAGGCTAAGACATATTTCTACTATAAAATGCTTATATAGGTCCAGGTTTTGATATAGACCCCATAGGACGATATCTCCCGATTTTCTGTATTTTGAAGGTTTTAGCCTCATTATCGCGCCAAATGGCTGAAATTTGGTATTTAGTCTTCGTTGGGCGTATAAAACTTTCCCCCGGAAATGGTTAGGTACAGGTCCACGCCTTCATATAGCCCCCATAGGACGGTACCTCCCGATTTTCGGTATTTTGAAGGTTGTGGCCTCAATTCCACCGAAATGGCTGAAATTTGGTGGTTAGTCTTCACTCGGGGTATAAAACATTCCATGTGAAATTTGTCGGTATAGGTCCATGTCTTCATATATCCCCCATAGAACGGTACCTCCCGATTTTCTACACATAGATCGTTCTCCAGCAAAATAGCTGATATTTTGTATTAAGTTTTTGATAGAGGTATGACACATTCCAGCCGAAATGTGCCGGTATAGGTCGACCTAGGTCGAATATGAAATTTGTCGATATAGGTCTAGGCCTTCATATAACCCCCATAGAATGGTACCTCCCGATTTTCGGTATTTTGAAGGTTGTGGCCTCAATTCCACCGAAATGGCTGAAATTTGGTGGTTAGTCTTCACTCGGGGTATAAAACATTCCATGTGAAATTTGTCGGTATAGGTCCATGTCTTCATATAGCCCCCATAGAACGGAACCTCCCGATTTTCTACATATAGATCGTTCTCCAGCAAAATAGCTGATATTTTGTATTAAGTTTTTGATAGAGGTATGACACATTCCAGCCGAAATGTGCCGGTATAGGTCGACCTTCTCAAATAACCCATAGGACCATACATTCCAATTAGCGGTATTTTGAAAGTTGTGGCCTCAATATGCCACCGATATGACTGAAATTTAGTATTTAAGTTGCCATGGGTGTATAAAATAGTGCAGAAAAGAATTATAAGTATACGCCCTTTTCTTCAAATAACCCCATAAAAGCGTACTTTCCGGTATTGTTCCATGTTTTTATATACTCCCCATAGAAAGATCCCTCCCAATTTTTGCTATTTTGAAAGTTTTAGCCACAATATTCAATGGGAATAACTGAAATTTGGTATTTAGTCTTCGCTGGAAACTTTCCTCCAGAAATTTATCGGTACAGGTTAACGTTTTATACAGTCTCCATAGAACGGCGCTCCTGATGTGGTTAACTATTCAAATCCAGAATATCCAGGTTTAGGTCTAGTCGGTTTTGCCCATTTTTATGTAATTCGCTCAATTCGGAAAATTGTAAATATTGGTCCATGTTGTGGAAAGAACAAAAATGTCGGCCCATATTAACTGTTTTGAAGGGAGTATTATCAGTTGAGATATATGTAATACTCCTGCAATAAAGGGCAGAGTTTAGCACTTTCATAAACGAAATAAAACCAATTGTTCCTATTCACTTCAATACAGTTTGTGGTGGGGGGTATTATTCCTAACGATTGTCCTTGGGATGCTCTATGAATATGTAAGAAAAAACGAAAACAAAATCATCGCCATGTGGCAAATATTACAACAAAATATTGTTTGCGCTCTCCTGAAAATTTTGATTTTTAGACTTATGTCGTTTTCTATGAAAACTACAGATATATTTTCGACCGATTTAAAGTATTTGGTGCACTAATCACGCTACGCATGTCCAATTTTTATGAAATTGGAAATTTATAACGAAACTTGTCTCGAAAAATGTTTGTCAAATTATATTGAAATTCGTTCAGATTTCGATTTATCTCCCCAAAAACCCGCTATGTGTGTAAATATTTATTTTGAAATTCGGACAGACACCGGTCTATAACAATACTGACCTATTAAAATTATTTAAGATTATTACCATATAAATCCGTCCGATTTCATGTGTTTGTATATCTCTTTTCACATTTAATTAGCTCATAAGCATCAACATATGCCGGAAACATGAACGGCGGCCAATAAATCCACTAATCCACTTCTCCGTGGAATAAGAAACTATTATATGTATGACGGTGGAGCCTAAGTACTTTCATTAGTGAAGGGAAATTATGCAAATATTTTATGTTTATACATATTTACTGTGGTGTAGAGTACCATATAGTTGGCTCCGCCCGACTTTGATCGTTTCCTTACTGGTTTTCCTTGAATCCTGACATTAAATTGATGAATTAAATACGTATACATACAACTATTTTAAAACCGTTGTAAACTTAACTTGGGAATGATTGTCTGTTCCTATTCCATTGCCTTATTGTGTATTTCTCTTGTACTTTGTGGATATGTTGGTATGTATATTTTAATGGATGCAGAACATTTTAAGCTGTAAAAGTAATGTGAGTAGGTGTGTGACCGGGTGGTAGTATATTTGACTGAATATTGCATCGGAAATTGATGTAAAAATGTAACCAAGTTGAAAATGCAAATAAATTTTGTACGACTTATCCTTGTTCAGGAGATTGCAATCCTTTTTATTGTTCAAAAATTCCTCCTCTTGCTGTCATGTCAATTCTGGATGGTGATGGTTGTTGTTCTCGGTTGGTTGCTTGGTATGTTCACCACATGTTTGAGTGAGAAGACTTATTCTCTTTCTCCAGATTTGAGTGTGGATTAAATGGAGAATTGCTGTTGGTATTGTTGTTGCTGTTGTTGTTCTTGTGGCGGTATGTCACACAATGTTTGTACATTTATAAAAGTAAATTTTCTTACAATAGTTGATGTTATTGTTGTTGTTTCCGCTGACATCTGACAATTGCATTTATCTTTAATTAACATGAGCATTGTTTCAATTGGAAGGAAGATAATCAAATGAAGAAGAGTTGTTTTATGGTTACAGAAAATATTTCTGAGAATGTGAGAGGTCTAAGTAATCGAATTGTCAGAATGGATATACAATTAATTGTTTTAATGTTACAAATTGTAAAATATTTAATGTTTACCTAAGTAACAGAATACATTTTGGACATAGGTATTTCAGATTGTTTTCCATACAGTAACTACATAGGAAAAATTATTTCACAAAACCCCCATTAATTACAAACATCATACCCTACACCACAACAACAATACCCTAACAATTATCATGCATTGGTGGTCATCGACAGCATCCCATTCTTAACAAATGACTCGAAATAATAATAACAATAATAATAATAGCAATAATTGGTATGGTTTCCTAATTGGATGGGGGTGGTTTTTGTGGTGACAGTGTTGGCTGCGTGCAGCACTGAATAAATAGAATATTAAGGAAATTAGACGACAACAGTAACAACTAACTTGTATCCTTATTTATTCTATACATTGCCATCAGACCGCATTACGCATTTATGGTCATCAACATGTCCGTTTGTGGTTTTTCTGTTCATACTCGCCACAACGCTCTGTAATGTGAAATTCTATTACAAGCACAACTGGACTAAATTCATGACAGGGATGCCTTTGTCTGGGAGAAATACATGTAAACATATGTAATAACGAATGATTGATCCAGATAGCGGAAGCACAAATGCAAACAACCGAATACTTGGTATATTTGCTAATTGGATTGAGTCATTATGATGTCCATGTGTGCAAATATACATACATATCCCCATATCCATACGCAAAGACAAGAAATATTAGAATTGTAACAATGTTAACATTAATAAGTAGTACAAAATCTGAAACACCCATAAAATCAGCAAACTGTCATTTTGCCTGGGACAATTTTGTTGCTATTCCGGATTGCATCACATAGGTGAAACTAGTTTAAATCTTCTTTTTTAAGGCAAGTAGCGCTGAAAGCAATTGGAATTAAAGGGAAGTAAAATATCACAGGCTCGAGGTGGCTCTCTATATATCGATCTTCTAATTATTGCCTCTGTCTTCCAAATTTGCCACAGTTAAATAAAGTGGATTTTGGTATTTTAAGATGGGTGATTTTTTTATAAAAACCTTTTGCAACTGTATTAAGTATCCAATTGAAATATAACCACGGTGTGCCTTATATATATTTATTCCTTTAAACTCCTATAAGGAGCATAGGGCCAGAACAAAATTATGAAATCTATTTCTATCTAATGCTAATAATTTTATTTCACTCCACGTAACAACGCTTCTTTCAACATCTTTTTCAATTTGTCGCCTCCAGGTGTGTGCTGGGCGTCCTCTTCTCCGACTTTCTTGTGGATTCCATTCAATGGCTTGTCTTGTTATATCACCAGCATCCTTCCGCAGTGTATGCCCTATCCACTTCCATTTCCGTTCAATTATATTTTTATAGATTTGCGTTTGACTCGTTAGCTCCCATAGCCTGTTGTTTGGCATTGTGTTGGGCCAGTAAATTCTTAGCAAGCGTCTTAGGCAGCGATTGCTGAAGCTTTGTAGTCGCTGTATGAGCTGAGGCGCCGCGTTCCATGTTTCACAACCGTACAAAAGAACTGAAGTTACGTTTGAGTTGTAAATACGTATCTTGGTTTGAATGGAAAGAGATGTTGATGTCCAAATGTTCTTGAGTTGTCCAAAGGCTTGCTGTGCCTTTTTTATACGGTTCTCGATATCGTCAGCGCTTCCACCGGTGTTTGTAATAGTGCTACCTAGATACATAAAAGATTGCACATTTTCCAGCGGTTTTCCGTTTAGAAGAAATGGACGATTGTTCGTTGTATTTAGTCGCATTGCTTTTGTTTTTTCAATGTTTATATGAAGTCCGGCATTGGCGGCAATTGTAGCTATTGATTTGAGTTTGCGAGCCATATCATCATATGTGTGCGCAAGTAGACAGATATCGTCAGCAAAGTCAAGATCTTGCAGGAATCCATGTAGTCCCCAGCTAATCCCCCTTTGGCTTTGGAGTGCTTGGTTCATAACAACATCTAGGACTATGTTGAATAGTGTTGGGGATAATATGCAGCCTTGCCTTACTACTACTTTGATGAAAACCTTATCACTAAGAACTCCTTCATGCAATATGAGGCAGTTTGCTCCGTTGTACAGGTGTCTAACAAGTTCTATGATTTTCTCGGGAAAACCTTTGCACCGTATTGCAGCCCATATTGCCTGGTGGCGTAATTTGTCAAACGCTTTCTGAAAGTCGATGAAAATTAGGTATAACGGCGACCGATATTCGACACTTTGTTCAACTATTATGCGAAGACTATTGATATGATCAACGGACGATTTGTGGGGGCGGAAGCCAGCTTGTTCTGCTCGACACAGCTCAGGGTATGCTATGTTGATTCGTTTGCTTATTATATAGGTTATAACTTTATTGATGGTGCATATTATTGTTATACCTCGCCAGTTTGAGCATCTTGACAAATCACTCTTTTTTGGCAACTTTACTATTACACCTTCTTTAATTTCATCGTCTAAAGTACCATTTTCCCAGAAGTTTGTAATTATAGGGTATAGGAGCTTTGCGCTCACTAAAGGGTCAACTTTTATCAACTCTGCAGCTATATTATAAACGCCAGCCGTCTTGTTATTTTTTAATGCTGTTATAGCTTCAGCTATCTCATTTATGGAGGGAAAGTCGGTTTCAATATTTGGGTTTTCAATGTGTGTATGGCAGTTACATTGAAACTCGACATCATTATCCGCTCCGTTTGATAGCAATTCTGTGTAAAAGTTCTTCCATACCGCAATTTGCCTGCTTTTTGCCGTGACCAGTGTACCATCATCATCCCTGATAGGCTCGTTGTTCAACGGTGATGTTGCTGAGGGCTTCTCTTAAAGGGTTTGCAAAGGCTGTAGTAACCTCCCTAATTTTTAGACGATCTATATCAAACTTCCGTGAACACTTGGCTTCTTTCTTTATAGCAGCTATTTTTAATCGGACGGTTGCAATAAGAAGATGGTGATCACTTCCTATCCGCTCCCCTTTTGGTTCGTACGTCGAGTAATGAGCCTCTCCATTTCCTGCTTATCAAGATATGATCAATTTGGTTTTCCGTGCGGTGGTCCGGAGATGTCCATGTTACTTTATGTATTCTTTTATGTGGAAATAGCGTGCCTCCAATCATAAGATTGTGCGTCGAACCAGTTTCGGCAAGAAGTTTGCCATTCTCAGTCAGACTTCCAATTCCGTGGGTGCCCATTACAATTTGGAGATTGGTGTTGTCGCTGCCAACTTGGGCATTAAAATCTCCCATAAGGATGACTATATCACCCCCGCGTACATTTGTCAATACAGAATTTAAGCTGTTATAAAATTCTTCTTTAGCTGAGAGTTCAGCCGCTTCTGTGGGCGCATAGCATTGTATTATAGTCAAGTTTCTGGCCTTCGTCCTGAACCGTGCTTCTATAATGCGATCTGTGTGAGGTTTCCAGCCTAACATCGCTTTTTGTGCATAGTTCTATAGTAAGAGGCCAACACCTCCGGCTCTAGGTTGATTTTTAGGTCTCCCAGAGAATAAAAGGAAATATGTGTGCCTTAACCAAATTTAAATGGAAGGTGCTTACACCTGGGAAGTTTTTGAAGATTCTGAAACTACAATACTCATAGATGAGAAATATCAAGAAACAAAAAAATCGCCGGAGGGATTTTCAAATAAATCGCGATTTAAGTTAACATTTTTAGGGATTCTTTAGGTTTTCACGACTTTGCTTGGAAACCACGAGAACTATGTAAATAGGCCTAAAGAAAATATTGTAGCCGTGAAAATTCTCTACAAGATTGGCCTTTATGATATTTTCGTAGGTCTTACCGTTTTTGAGATATAGAAGTTCAAATTGAGACAATGCACTGACTGTATCGCCCCCTTATAAAACAATATCATGCTCAGTGCGCCTTAACTAACTTTTGATGAAAACCGCTTACACATGGGAAGATTTCGCAGATTCTGAAACAGCAATGTTCATAGATAAGAAAAATAAAAAAACAGAAAAATTCGCCGGAGGGATTTTTAAATAAATCGCGATCAAAATTCACAATTTTAGGGTTTTTTTAGGTTTTATCGATTTTGCTTGGAAACAGCAAGTCGTATCGAAATGAGTCTAAAACAAGTAAGCAAAGGCTATAGTCGGACAGGGCCGACCATACCATACCCTACACCACTACCCTGCGAGTTAGCTTTCAGCAAATCAAAGTTTCTTTTGGGCAAATAAGTTAATTGTAAGAAATAAATTTTTGGAGTCTGCAACCTTATCACATTAAGTTTAAATAACAATATAATAATTGTTCCACAAACATCACAGAAGGGACAGGGCGTGCACCACGATTCATATTACAGCAATAGTATGGGGCCTACTGTTTATCGCCGAGTCCGAAAGGCTTGTCTTCAAACACCACCTGTAGAGAAGTTGTACATGGTTGAAATACTCAGAAAATGTCGCTAACATTGCTGAGGGGTATCTTGCCATCGTTGGAAATTTGATGTTTGCTGGCCGGGAATCGAACGCCCGACCTTCAACGTGCAAGGCGGGTGTGCAAACAATTATAAGTAATTTTAGAACGGAAATTTAGTCTGGACCTAATTTTTTGCATATTTTGACATATTTGCTAAACCATATGCAAGACTTTGTGCCCTAAATATCCCATCGAATTGGCTGAAAGTTTGTATTAAGTACTCGTTCATCACAATTTTCGACCTGAAATTTATCGGTATAGGTCCAGGTCTTTATATAGCTCCCATAGAACCGTACCTCCCGATACCCGGTATTTTGAAGGTTGTGGCCTCAATATCAAACTGAAGTGGTTGACATTTTGTATTCAGTCTTCGTTGGAGGTAAAAAACTTTCCACCTGAAATTTTTCGTTATATGTCCACGTCTTCATATAGCTCCCATAACCAGAACCTACCGATTTTCTGTACTTTGAAGGTTATGGTCTCAATATCCCTCCGAATTGGCTAAAATTTGGTATTAAGTCTTCATTGGGGGTATTAAACTTTCCAAAAAATGCAAAAATATGCAAATTTTACAAATATAGGTGTTGCATAAAATTCCGCTGTCTACACATCATTGATCATATGAGAGAAAGCTCCCTTGTCCCTTCTGGGATGTTTGTGGAACAATTATATACAGTACCTTTTAAGAAATATTCTTAAATTTGAAAATTGGCGTTGTTTAGCAATTTCTGCTACATCTTTAAATTTTGAACAATTGGACAGGTAATATGATAGGGTTCCACGCAATTTGTAAGAACTGGGAATTTGTCTGTCATGATAGAGAAAATTTGTAGCATGGGAGGAAGATGTGGTTCTCTTCACAAAACTCATTATATCTTCGGTAGTAGGTCCGTTACCAAGCACACATATTATTGCAATTTTCATCAGAGGAAAGATCGGTAGTTAATTTTTCATATATAGGCGACTTTGCCGGTATATGGCCTCCAGGGATTCAAATATGGACCAAAAATAAAATGTTTTTATTTAGCATACAAAAGTAATGGTCCATTGCACCCGCTAAATAATATCAGATCATCATCAAAAATTGTAGGCATCTTCTTCGACCTAAACCCCTACCTCGTGCAAAATTTCGTGACTATTGATCTATAATTGCGACCTCTAGTATGCTTTTGATTACATTACAAGCAAAACACTCGATATATTAGGCTGTAACTCTGTTATCTGACCACATAAATCAACATAATTGACATTAATTGAAAGGGCAAGACTTGTCCTTCCAAATATTATTTAGTCCAGGCATTGTCTCAATTTGAACTACTATATCTCAAAAACGGTAAAACCTACGAAAATATCATAAAGGTCAATCTTGTGGAGAATTTTCACAGCTATAATATTTTCTTTAGGCCCATTTACATAAGACTCTCGGTTTTCAAGCAAAATCGTGAAAACCTAAAGAACCCCTAAAAATGATAACTTAAATCGCGATTTATTTGAAAATCCCTCCGGCAATTTTTTTTTTTGTTCCTTGATATTTCTCATCTATGACCATTCTAGTTTCAGAATCTTCAAGAACTTCCCAGGTGTAAGCACCTTCCGTTTAAAATTAGTTAAGGCGCACCATGTAACTGTAATACCCACAAACAATTCTGTGTCATTTTCTTTGAAAATAGGTCCACATTTTGTCATAGCCCCCATACAACGGTATCGCTCGATTTACGATATTTTTGGGGTTTTAGCGACAATTTACAACCGATTCGGCTATAATTTGGTATTTCGACGTTTTGGAAGGTAAAAATCCTTCGTACCAAAAATTAAAATATGTCAATGTTTTGGTTTAGACCCCATACAACGGGACCACCCTATACAACGAATTTTCACCATTTTTGGTAATTGTGGGCGAAAAAACTTAAGAATTGCTGTTTTCACACATTTATTATATATAACAATCAAGTTCAATTCAAATTGGACGCTGAAATGGTTTTGGCCAGAAAACTTAAATTTGAGACCATAGTTGTTGGGGAATTTTTATATGAACAATTAGTAACAACTAAGCTCTTTCTCTACGTTAAGTACAATTGCAACCTTCAAAAAAACGAAAATCAGAAGGTACCGTTCAATAGGGAAAATGAATATGAAGACGTGTACCTACATATGTATACCGACCAATTTCAGGTGGAAAGTTTTATACCCCAACGAAGACTAAATAACAAATTTCAGGCATTTCGGTGGAGGTACCGTTCTATGGGGGCTATATGAAGACGTGGTACTATTCTGCCAAATTTAAGGTGGAAAGTTTTGTACCCCTAACAAAGACTAAATACCAAATTTTAACCAGTTAGTGGTTATGGGGGTTATATGAAAACATGGAGCAATACCGACAAATTTCAATTCCCAAAATTCATTGTCCACCGAAATGGCTGTAATTTGGTACTTAGTCTTCGCTTGGGCTATAAAACATTTGTCGGTACAGGTCCTCTCCTTCATATAGTCCCCATAGAACTGTACATCCTGATTTCCGGTATTTTGAAAGTTGTGGCCTCAATATTCTTCCGAAATGGCAGAAATTTGGTATTTAGTATTCGTTGGTGGTATAAAACTTTTCCCTAGAAATTTATCGGTATAGGTCCACGCCATCATAAAACCCCCCATAGAAAGGTACCTCCCGATTTTCCGTATTTTGAAGGTTGTGGTCTCAATATTCATTTGGTGTATAAAACTTTCCATATAAAAGTTGTCGCCATAGGCCCATGCCTTTATATTCCTCCACAGAACTGTACCACCCGATTTTCGGTATTTTGAAGGTTGTGGCTTCCACATTCCACCGAAATGGCTAGAATTTGTTATTTAGTCTTCATTGGTTATATTCAACTTTCCCCTGTAAATATGTCGGTATAATCCACGCCTTCGTATAGCTCCCATAGAAGGGTACATTCCAATTTTCGGCATTTTGAAGGTTGTGGCCTCAATATTACACCGAAATGGTTAACATTTAATATTTGGTCTTCATTGGGCGTGCAAAACTTTCCACCTGAAATTTGCAGGTATAGGTTTACGCCTTCATATTGCCCCCATAGAACTGCACCTCCCGATTTTAGGTATTTTAAAGGTTGTACCTTCAATATTCCGCCGAAAAGGCTGAAATTTGGTATTTAGACTTCGTTGGGGGTGCAAAAGTTTGCACCCGAAATTTGTCTGTACAGGTTCATGCCTTCATATTGCGCCCATAGAATGGTACCTCCTGAATTTCGGATTTTAAAAGTTAGCCACATTGTTTTACCGAAATTCCTGGAATTTGGCATTTTGTCTTTTTCATAAACGAAAGGAAACTAATTGTTGAGTTTTACTTCCATACAACTCGTGATAGAGGTTATAACAGGTTCGGCCGGGCCGAACTTAACGCTGTTCTGGCTTGGTTTAAAGTATATGAGTTTTATAAAAAACCCAAGGGGAGTTTTTTTTTTTTAATTTTCTAAATTAATTTCTCAATGTTTTTTTTTAAGTTTTTTGATGTTGATGAGAAATTGAAAAAATACTTAAAAGTTTAACATTGAATTCCCCTGCACCTACACCGAATTTGACCGATACTGACTGTGTTATCTGTCGAATTATGAAAATATCCCTCTCCGTTCAAAAGTTACAGAATATTGACAAAGAAAAAAAGATGCTGAACAACTGTGCGCCGATATTACTTGTTACTTACCACAATTCTCCTTTTTCACAGTTATGAGATACTTACATACATATTAATAATGACCGCAAATTTAACAGCAGCTTACTTCAACTCTATGTCCTGTTGCAACCTCTATAAGTTTATTGTCCTTATATTGATTTTATTTCCCCTTCCAGAAAGTATAGTCATTTAATTCCGTTTTGTTATAGTAACGGTGCAAAAAAAGAAGTTGCCTTGTCATCATTTCTCGTTTGCCCCGTTGACTGGCTGGCTATATAGACATTCTGGCTTGTTGCAAAGCTGAATGGTGGTGCTTGATGTCCGCTGTAATTTGTTAACTAATTGAATAGTTATTTGAGCTTAATTGCTGATAATTGTTAAGATCCGGCTTGTACTGACATGACTTTCAATTTGTGGATAATCAATTTATTTAACAGGCGTCACTACGATAATGAGAAAATTATACTGTCGCTGAGATTACTTTCATTTTAGTCCGATGGTCACACATACAAGTTAACACATAATATGTTGTTTTACCTAATAAAACTAAAGCTCAGCAACAATAAAGTTGCATACTCTGTTAAACTCAATTCCAATTAAACTACATTGCAGACATTCATCTGCCCCAAATATTAAATTCCAATTAATTATTTTAATAAATCAGAAAATACACTTCCGTTGCAAAAGCACATTGCAGACATTCATCTGCCCCAAATATTAAATTCCAATTAATTATTTTAATAAATCAGAAAATACACTTCCGTTGCAAAAGCAGCCAACTCAATGAAACTGCTTTGCAGACATTGTGTCTGTCCGATTTCAATAAACCCAAGAAATGCAATTTCCGGTCAACCAATGCAACGCTCGACGCGTGCAGACAAATTTAATTGAATTTGGTAACAACAAATTATTAAAAGCTAAGTGACATGATTTCATGGAAAATCATAATGTCAAATAAGCAAATATTTGTAATCTAGTTTATGATTGTAACACAACATTAACTTTACTCTTTTACCAACTGTCAGTGAATAAAGTCGTCTTAAATCAACAAACGGTTTTTTTAATTCGGGAGCGGCGAAACTTTTGATAAGTGTCACTTAAGTTCAATTTTGATAATTGAACTCCGGTTTTAAAAGGGTCCGCGGTCCTTTTTCGACAAAGTAACGCGTACAAGATCTAGAAGATCTTAATTAGGATCTAGACGATCTTAATTTTTTTTCAGACCTAAGCTCTCGTAGGTCTAACTTACATACAGGTATATACATATGTATAAACATTTATATTATAGGCATTGATGGTTTAAAGGAAAAGGAAATTGTTGATTAATATCTTTAGCAATATTGGTAAAATAATTTATAATTTAATGTTTAAAATATTAAACACAAATATTCTTTTATGGGCCATATATCTTACTTTGCACAGACATATATACATAGGTCTGTAACTCTTCGTTAAATAAATAGATATAATATATTTGAATTTATTGAAAAGCCTGGACAGAACTTGAAAGCCTTATGTTTTATTCATTTAACAAACCTCATCGACTTGTGAGTAAGTTTTCCTAACAAAGTTTCAGTGCGAAATTCATTATCCGAAATTAAGCGAAAATTTGGCCTTGACTTTGTTGTCTTGTCATTAGTTTATAACATAAACTACATTGATTTGTATCGTAGTGCAACATGCTTTTATTATTTTCAGATTTATTTTTAAACCCCTAGAAAATCTTGTCATAAATCTTTTCATATGTAATACTGCCATACAACCTTCAACCCTATATACACACTCCATGCTAAATGATGGAACATGCTGCTCTACAAGGAAAATCTGCAACCACAATTAATCTTCATAAACATTCATTTGAATACTGTCACTAAGTTAAGCAGAGGAATGATGGTACTTTTTTTTTTTTGTTTCCAACATTTACTTAACTTAACCCATTCCATTGTATATGCGAACGTACACATATAAATCGATGTGAGTTTATGCATCAACAATCATATTTTCAACATCATCATTTTGTGGTGGATTCTCAGGAGTAAGAAAATCCATAATATATGCAATGATTGTGTATAACATCAACTTATGGAAAATAGGGTGGAACGATTGAACCGGCACATGGTGTAGTATTGAGGACATGCAGAGATACTATTTCGGACTATTTCCCACGAAGGTCATTTAAAGGACAAGAGACGATTTATGGGACCTCCTCCTCGATTCAAAAGTTTTACATGGCTAAAAATACTAAAAATAAAGTTTTATATCCTCAACGAAGACAAAGTGCCAAATTTCAGTCATTTCGTTTGAACATTGAGACCACAACCTTCATTGGGACGTACCTTCTATGTGGACAATACGAAAACTTAGACATATACTTATAAATCTCTTCTGGAATATTTTATACCCCATCGAAGGCTAAATACAAAATGTCATCCATTTCGGTTTGATAATGACGCTGAAACCTTTAAAATAACGAAAATCAAGAGGTACCGTTCTATGGGGGCTAAATGAAAAAGTAAGCCTTTACCGACAAATTTCGGGTGGAAAGTTTTTTGCCACCAACGAAGACTTAATGGTCAATTTTAGCCATTTAGTGGGTTATTGAAGCCACAACGTTTGAAATGCAGAATATCGGAAGATACCTTTCTGTGGGAGAACCGACATATGTAGCTCATTTTCAATACCAAACTTTCAAATAGTAGTGGAAACTTCAATACCAACTATTAAACTCTATATTAAATATTGCGAGCTGTATCTTAATTTCAACAGACAGTCGGACGGACGAACTTAGGACTTTATGCTGATCAAGAATATCTATACTTTATAGGTCGCCGAAATATATGTCGATGTGGTACAAACGGAATGACATAGGTTAATTGAAGGTCTCTGACAAAGTATGTGTATGTATCTGTTGTTGTTCTTGTAACATACATATGTAGCATATACATATGTTTGTATGTTCGTTTTCACTCTCAATCTTGCCCTTTCCCCAGGTGGCTGCTTCGAGTGGTTTTAGCCACAAAGCTGCAGGAGTTAATGGAGTAGGTTAGTTGAAAAGGTGCAGTGAGTCCTGCGGGCTTGTTTCGCATACTGGACAGGTGTTTTGCACGGTTTCATCAATCCTTGCCCTATAGGAATTTAGTTGGCTGCGCAATCACTACCCGTTGTTAAGCCAAACTCTTCTGGTTTGACGTGACAGCTGACGTTGTCCACCTATAATTTTAATCAATAATTTTCTATGGCATCTGCAATAGCATCTGTTGAATGCTATTCAAACCTGGGGCCTAATTGCGGCATTCGATTCGATCGAGTATTTGCTCGTGAATGAAAAAATCGAACTATCAAAACCTGTGTTCTTCAAAGAACATTTAAAAAGTAGATCGTAAAAATGTGTTTATTTTTTAAACAAAAACTAAAAAAACAAACCTATTAATGAAACAAGTAAGCCAAGGCTATAGTCGGACGGGGCCGGCCTTGTAATACCCTACACCTTTACCCCTGGGAATTAGCTTTCCACATATCAAAATTTTTTATGGAACAAATAAACTTATTGTAAGATCACACCAAGCTTAAATAATAACATAAGAATTGTTTCACAAACATCCTTAAAGGGACAACGCTCAATGATATGGAACCCACAGCTTATCTCCGAGTCCGAACGGCGTGTCCTAAGACACCACTTGTAGAGTAGTTTTACATGACTGAAATACTCAGAAAATGTCGCAAACCTTACTGAAGGATATTTTGCAACCGTTGAAAATTTGAGTTTGTCTGGCTGAGGAATCGTTTTGAAAAAAGGTGGCAAAGCGACCCCTGCTGCAGTGTATGTATAAAAATCCAATTGGACAATTAAAACGTTAGGGCACTATGTAATTTGCAATAATGCAACAACTGGGAATGGGAAAATGTGGTTCTCTACACAAAACTCATTATATATTAAGCAGTAGGCCCGTTATCTAGCAGACACTTTACTGCATTTTTCATGAGGGGGAAGATCAGTAGTTCTATTTTCATATGTAGTCTATTTTCACGGTATATGCCATCCAGGAAAAAAAATATACACCAAAAATCTTTTTTTTTTGTATTTTTCATACAAAAGTAATGGTCCATTTCACCGGCTAAACAATATCAGATCATCATACGAAATTGTAAGCATCTTCCTCTACCTAAACTCTTACCTCGTGCAAAATTTTCTGATTATTGATCTATAATTGCGACCTCTAGTGTGTTTATGATTACACTACAAACTAATAACAGGGTATATTAGGCTGTAACTCTGTTATCGTACCATGTACACCAACACAATTGACATAAATAGAAAGGTCAAGCGTTCCTCTTCCAAGTTTAGCTTACTTGCCCGGAATATCTCTTGCAGGAATAAAAATATAAGCTGTATGTTAAAAATTTTCACAATTTTCACACAAAAGTTTTGGTCCATTTAACCCTCTAAATATTATCTGATCGCCATCTCAAATTGCAAGCTTCTTCTTTGTCATATACTCTTACCTTAATTAGGCGATCTGCCTATTATTGCGACCTACAGAGCATCTACTACGCTTTATCTCGTCGAGATATGAAGATTGGTATACCACATTGGGGTTCTCCGACGAATATAGGCTTGCTGATGATGCTAGGGGTTCTCTCTGGTTT
This sequence comes from Musca autumnalis, assembly GCF_047663935.1. Lineage (NCBI taxonomy): Eukaryota > Metazoa > Arthropoda > Insecta > Diptera > Muscidae > Musca > Musca autumnalis. The sequence continues at coordinate 143,180,390 of NW_027411755.1, read as the reverse complement.
GCCGTCACAACTGACGTTCTTCAGCTAAGATATATCGGGAATGTACTCCGAGGACCGCATTCACACGATAACTTTCTATCTATCCTTGATAGGTTTGCTTTTGTAAGGTTGACCTTTCTCTCTAGGTCATGAAGCAGCCTCCTGCAATGAGAGCATGTCACTGTGTTGCGTAGACAGGTTTCAAAAAACTAAGCTGCCGGATGAGACCTTGGGGACCTTGTAGATATATCTCAACATGTCATGTATAGTTCTGACATGCGACTTTAACTTACTTTCAAATATGTCTCCTACAATCTTGGGGTAGTTAGTGGTCAGAGTTCTGTCACCATCGGCCAGTACATTTAATTTTGTGTTCTTCTCCACAGTTCATTTTATGCATTTCACAAATGACATCAAGGAAGATAGCCGACACCAAAATCGTACAGACATCCCCATTTGTAACTATGTATATGAGTTGGAATTGAGTTGAGTATGAGTTGAAATACACAGTTTGGAGATATAACACCACCTTGAGAAACTTCCTGTTTCACTCTACGGGGCTTCGAATTCTTGTTCCTTAATTCCACGTACGATTGGCTTCCACACATATGGAGTGCTTGACAGTAACAAAGGCTTTTAATGAGTTGAGCGTCAACAACACTGTCCTATTGAACGGCTTGTGATGGTAGCGTCGTATCGGTAAATGGGTAACTATTTCTCACTCTGGGGAGGAGTAAAGCCTCAAGAGTCGTAACTAGACAGCGGAATCCTATGCAAAAGCATATATGGTTAGGATTGTGGTAGAGAAAATTTAATTAGACAGAAACTCGTTCTATTACACAATAAAACGGATTACGCCCAGAATTTTTTGCATATTTTGCATATCGTGCATATTTGGACATATTTTACATATCTGCATAAAATGAGCATATGCAAAACCATATGCAAAAATATATTCAAGGATTTGTGGTCTAAATATCCCACAGAAATGGCTGAAATTTGGTATTAAGTCTTCGCTGGGGGCATACAACTTTCCACTTGAAATTTATCGGTATAGGTCTACGTCTTCATATAGCCCCCATAGAATGGTACCTCCCGATTTGCGGTATTTTGAAGGTTGTGGCCTCAATATCCCACCGAAATGACTGAAATTTTACACACAAACATTTTTGTACCTATTACTGAAAGATTTTTTGCATAAGAAAATATGCAAAATGCATAAATTTTTGCATATGTCATATGTTTCAATTGCAATGTAATCAGAAGCCAAAAATATGCCCAGTCCCAAAATTTGACATGAATCGGACCAAAAATAGGGGTTGCATAAAATTCCGCTGTCTAGTCATTACTACTGGTAAAAACCCCGATGATGTATAATTCAGTAGGGAGAACACCCTGTCCGTTTCGATGTGGATGGATGGCTTTGTTGAAAACTTTGCTGATATACTCAACTCCCAGCTCATGATATTTGAAAAATCATCCATTCAAAATTGTTTGTGGTTCCTTCCGGTCCTTGTTAAATCTGGGGTGCTCGACAAATTTTCGATTAAAATAAATTGTGGATCAGTTAGCGTAGCGTGGTAAAACTTTCCTGAGGTCCTGCCTTTATTTTTCTCTGCGTTCGTTGCCCACCGGCTCCTATGTTGCAACATTTCAAATAATCATCCAGAGTCAGCTCCGTAAATCTGGGACAATATGCTTGGCTCCACGAAACCCATTATTCTCATTTGCTGGTCCTGCTGCTTCTGCTGGGGAATTTGGTCTCACTTCGGGTATTCGATCAAATCGCGAGGGTCTCAAATTGAAGGATGTGAAAGATTCTTCCAGCTGTGAAAGGTTACATCCCCGGAAAATATCTCTAGAGGTGTCAGCTCGATCGAACGATTCTTTTTCCAAAAGCGGTCTAAGAAAAATAATACAAGAATTAAACACATTTCTTATGATTAAAGCTTGTTGGCCGAAAACTTCAGCTCCGATACTCTTTAAAATAATTTACAACAAACCTGTTGGGGCGTTGTCATCTGTACATGTGCCAAAGCAAACTGTTATAATACGACATCTTTGAGGCTCGACGCTTCGGGAAAACGAAGTATGTGTCGCGATGATCTGTGATGACTTTTCAGAAGTCCAAAAAGGCATTCCTGTAAACAATTAACACTTCATTGGCGACACTGAACATTTTAAATACGTTTCACGCCTTCATATAGCCCCTGTAGAACGGTACCTCCCGATTTTCGGTATTTTGAAGGTTGTGGTCTCCGAAATGGCTGACATTTGGTATTTAGTCTTCGCTGGGGGTACGAAACTTTCCTCCAGAAATTTTTCGGTACAGGTCCACGCCTTCATATAGCCCCCATAGAACGGTACCTCCCGATTTTCGTTATTTTGAACTTTATGGCCAAAATAAACCATTGAAATGGCTGAAATTTGGTATTAAATCTACGTTGGGGGTATTCAACTTCCCCCTCTAAATTTTTCGGTATAGGTCTATGCCTTCGTATATCCCCCATAGAACGGTACCTCCAGATTTTCGGTATTTTGAAGGTAGTGGCCTCAATATTCATCCGAAGTGGCTGAAATTTGGTATTTGGTCTTCGTTGGAGGTATAACATTTTCCCCCAGAATTTTGTTGGCATGGGTCCACGCCTTCGTAAAGCCCCAAAGAACGGTACCTCCCGATTTCCGGTATTTTGAAAGTTGTGGCCTCAATATTCTCCCGAAATTGCTGAACTTTGGTATTTTTGATGTATAAAACATTCCATATGAGATTTGTCGGTATATGCCAACGCCTTGATATATCCCCATAGAACGCTACCTCCCGATATTCGGTATTTTAAAGCTTGTGGCCACAACAACCCACCGAAATGGCTGAGATTAAGTAGTTAGTCTACGTTGGAAGTAAACCCCTTTCCGACTGAATTACGTCGGTATAGGTCCGGTACCTCCCTATTTTCGTACTTGTGAAAGATGTGACGTCAATATCCCAACGAAATGACTGAAATTTTTTATTTAGTCTTTCATGGGGTTATAAAATGTTCCAGAAAAGAATTGTCAGTATAGTCCACGTCTTCCTATACCCCCATAGAAGCGTACCTCTTGATTTACGGTATTTTTAGGTTTTAACCACATTATCTTACTAAAATATCGAAAATTTGGTTTTTAGCCTTCATTCTTTTTTTCTTTACGCCAGAAATTTGTCGATATAGATCGAAATTTTGATATAGCCCCCATAGAACGGTACCTACCGAATTTCGTTATTTTGAAGGTTAGCGACTTTGTTTTACCGAAATTGCTGAAATATGGTATTAAGCATTCTTCATAAACGAAAGGAAACTAATTGTTCCATTTTATTTCAATACCATTCGTGGTGGAGGGTATAACAAGTTCGGCCCGGCAGAACTTAAAGCCGTTCTTATTTGTTACTTGTTACGTTTTGCACAGGTATATGAGGTTTCAACGTTTACAACTTTTGACTTAATGATTTATTTTAAAACTACTGTTGTTGGATCTATAAGTTTGATACGTTCCAACTAACGTCCCTATCTCAGTCGATTACGGGTGGTGATCGGTCATCTAGTTGGCATGTTCCTTTTGTGACTACCGTAGAGGGCTGACTCAATGGTCGAAGCTTGTCTGACAAAGATCCTCTGCGATCACTGTGAAATAGGAGCAGTGAAATCCACGATTTGTTCAAATAGCCTCAGTAATTAGCCCACCAAACTGTATGCCCCTTGACAATTTCTGTTTGTGGAAAACCTCATTTTAAATTCATTCATACATTGGTCTACCTTATGTAGTCCGGTCAAAATAGACATTGAAATAGCAAAAATTCCCACAAAGCTGAATTTTGGTGGAGAGCTAGAGTTTGCCATTAGAAGCAACGTCCCAAAAGTCCCCATCGATCCCATGTGTGCAAAAAAAATTATCCGGGGTCAAAGGTCAAATTTTAAGGGTTATTGTGGTTTTCGGATTTATTTTTTGATAACGGTTGATCTAATCAAAAAGTGACTAAAGTAAATATTGTAGACAGAAAAATTATCTACAAGTTTGACCTTTATAATTTTTTTCCTAGAGGAAACCATTCTTGAGATATAGCAGTTCTAAAAAACACATGATTTTTATGTACTTATAAGGGAAATATGCACATATTCAGACAAACCGGCTAAACTAAGCGAAGTAATCGGTTCTGTCCCCCGAAAAATATATATTTTCTTGAAGAGCGAGATTATAGCTATCTTCTAAAAAAAATTCCAACAAAATCGGAGCGTGTTTAGTAGAGTTATTCAATGCTAGAGTCATTTTATGCAAAAATATCCCATTTAACCCACATGTATAATCGAAAGCCCAAAGGGAACGACCATAACGAAAACTCTCCGATTTTTTTCAAGTTTTGTCCGAAGGTAAGGTTTGTTGCGCTGATTACGGAAATGTATAATTTTCAACGGTTGCGGATCCGGTTCGCCGGTTATTCGACCCGAAAGGCCAAATTTAAAAACCGGGTTAGACCCGGATCTACTGAACCGATTACTGCAAAGTGGATATTGTCTGAAAGCTTACGGAAGTATCTAACACATAGTGTCGTTACTTTAACCGGTTCGCCTCATAATGTACTTACGCGGCTAATTTTTTATTTGACCTTTAGATCGCGATATCTCGAAAATGGTAAGTATTTTTTAAGTGTCGTAAAGACCACTCTTGTAGACAATTATTGAATCTACAACTTTTACTTTAGCCGGCTTTTGCTAATTCTTACCGTTTTTGAGAAAAATTAAAAAAACTGAATAATGCCTCCAAAAATGACCTTTGACCCCGAATAACTTGTTTTGCACACATGGGATCGATGGGGACTTTTAGGACGTTGCTTCTAATGGCTAACCCTAGCTCTCCACCAAAATTCAGCTTTGTGGGAATTTTTGCTATTTCCCCCTTATACGCATGTCTATTTTGACCGGACTAATGGTTGTGTCAATCAATTTTCCTACATTCTAACACTGAACATTAATTTTCTCATCACCCTGTTACCTAATGATCGATAAAGTAACACAACAAAATGACAAATCATATGAACGCCTGCATTCACTCAGATTCAAATGTACATACACGCAATTCAAATGGGTTGTATACAACTAATACACCATTATCCATTCAAGAAATGCTTGTCTATGATGTTCTGATGATGATGATAAGGATGATTATGATTTTTGTTGTTGTTTGTCCTTAGCTGCATACATAGACATACCACTACAATAATAAACTTGATGTTATTGTTGACGTTATACGTAATCGAACAAACCCATACACCGACAATGTACATGACCGGTAGTATTATCTTTATTATTGTTATTGTGTTGTATTATCGTATGCAAATATTATTGCAAATTCATAGTAAGAACACACAGTGTTGCCAAACGCTGGTTAGAAATGGTCAAAATATGAGTTTTCAGTCACAAGAACAAAATAAGCGGGGTATCCAAAAATTGTAAAAAATTTTTTATAAACAAATCGTCACCATAAATGCCCGAAGAGGTAACCGACATGAAAATGACGTAATCTGATACATACAGCTAAAATACGTGCCATGGCAAAATTTCAAGCTTCTACGTTCAAAAACAACGATCCTATTCAAGAAATGGAATTTCGGAAAATGGGATAACATTGCAGATTTGGTTGTAATGGAAAATCTCAAAACTAAGCAATTCAGAGGTTTTGGTTTCACTATACTCGCCTTCATAAGATTAATATTCTGTAAAACAGTTTTTAATTTTATAACGGGTCTTTCTTCTCCTGTAAAGTTTTGTTTTTGTGGGTTACGTCTTCGGGCAAATATGGTGACGAAATACCACTACTACTTTTTATATTAACTTTCGGCGAAAAACGCATTAATTTTATTAAAGAAGTTGCTTCTTCGAAATTCGAGGAAGGTGGCTGGAAACATTCTTATATTTTTGGTTCGAAGGTGTGTGTTTTTAAGCCTCCACCATAAGATTAACTTCGTCATTCCGTTTGTAACACATCGAAATATTCGTCAGAGACCCTATAAAGTGTATATGAAGAAAAGTCAAAAAAATTAATATTGCTGAAGCCAAGGTTTGCAGTATTGTAGTACGCGAACTATACTACAAAAATATGGTCCAGCTACCAAATGCAGTATTTTTTTAAAAAAGCTAAAAAAGTTGGTTAAAAAAGTTAATTTACGTGGAAGCTATGACCGCATAAATGAATAAAAATAGGTAAAAACACGTTGAAGCTAACTAGTTTTTCTATTTTGTTATTCGATTGCCAGTCAAACCGTTTAAAGTAGAGATATCTGGCCCAAGTGAAAGTGAAAGAATACAAAACGAAGACTACACTTCTAATGTATTACTTTTCAAAATCTCCATTCGGGTATTTCAGAACGCCAATAGAAGGCTTAAAGAACTCGTGATTACGCATAATTTGATGTGTATATTGACTATGTAGTCTATACAGCATCACAGTAATCAACTGCCAAAGGCCAAAAATGTGTGCGATATTTTTTCTAAAAAACCTATTTTTGGGTATAGTATTTACAATATCCATTTGATTATGCTGGTACCCCAAGATATTTTAGTTTTTTGAACGTCAGGTCCATATATATCATAGATCGTGAAAAACCATCCACTAGCACGGCGGAAACGGCTGCTGCAAAAACAGAAAAATATGCGAAAAACGTTTTTGAAAATGTTGCGTATTTATTCACGTTTTCTGTGAATCGTTTCCTTTTAATGAAAAAACTGACATATCGCTCGCGTTTTTGCGAAAAAAGCGGTTTAAAAATTTTAGTGACATGGGAGCTGTATACGATTTATCCCAAAAAACAGTCTATGATGCTACATCCACTTCTTGATGGATTTTATCGCAATAGGTTTAGATCGATGTATTTGTTCATGGTTGATAGTGAAATCGGATGCGCATAAAAAGTGTATGCAGTTTGTTCAAATTATAAGCGTTATTCTTTTTTTTTTGCACACTAAACTGCAGATGATGCTACATCTTAGCATCCAAAGTAAATCCTGACAAATGTGTACAAATTAAAAGCGAAGAAGTCCCTGTATTTGTAAACCGCATGCACATCAAGTGGTTTTGAGGATATCGCGATTTACACGCATTTCAAAATGAACATTACCCGATACAGTTTTATTTCAAGATAATACCTCATATGAAGGAACCCAAAATTTATTTGAATGCCCTTCATATCTTCTCCTCCTAGCGTGTGTTCGAGAAGTGAATAGAATAAAAAACGTGATTTTTTGCGTAAAATTTAACTAAAAAAGACCCGAGGGTGTTTGTCAGTTCTCCTACCGGGCGCGTCCCCACCGGCGGATAGGGGGAGGCGGATGACCGTACTAATTTGTTCTGGATCTAGGGAATTCATTGTGATTAAACCTGTTCCAGGGAAATTTATTTTCCCCGCGGACAAAAAACTGACTATGGGGGTGTTCCCCTAAAACAAAAAACACAATATGAAGAAAGTTGGACAAAGTAAAAAAGTTACGGTGCAGGGCTTAATAAACCCAGTACCGGCGGGTGATGTTGATCTGCACACGAGTCACACCCCGTCGTCATCATGCGATCGTGAGCAAATCTCTCCCACAGGTGTGGGTGCCTTGGCACCTGTGGTCGAAGGTAATGCGACAAGCACACAGCCTAAGGGCAAATACAGGGAGGAAGAGACTGAGAAGCTAAGGGGAAGTTCATGCTCGACCCAGCCTTCAGATACAGGTAGCGACTCAGACTCCAAATCCGATAGCGAAAGCAAAAATAATATAACCGTCATGGAAATCCCAGAAAAGGAGGAGGTCCACAAGATGGTAGACGAAGTGAGCGACAGCATTGCAAAGCTCACAACACACAAGAAGCAGCTGTCTGGTGCTCAACGACGAAAGTTCAGCAAAAAGGCTATATCGCAGGATGCTCCCACAGGGACCATGAACACTCCCTCCACTTCTTCGGAAGCGGCGAAGAGGATCAGATCCCCCGAAGAGCAGAACACTGTAAAGCCGACGAAGAAGAAAAAGAGCTCCACATCCCCAAACGTTCCGAGTGCACCGCGTCAAGTACCACGCAAAGGAGACTGTTCCGAGAATCCTTTGGCAGAGGGCGACAAAGTCAGCTCGAACGTGAAGAGGGTGTGCCCAGCCGCGGAATCGACTGCAGTGCCTGGGGATTCTGTGAAGAAATCCCGGACCCGGCAGAAGAGGAAGAGGGCTGCGGAGACTGGTAGAGAGCCGCCATCTTACGCAAAGGTAGCCAAGAAACGCTATAGGGACGAACTCTGCTATGCAGTGATCGATACCAATAGAGGTTCCGGAAAGCTACCCAAAGACCATCTTCCAGCAATTGAGGAAATGGTCAACAATAAGATATTGGATCACATAATGATTGGAGGTGATCCAATTCAAATCATCAGCAGCGGGGTCAAAGGGGACGTGATGGTGTTCCAATTTGCCCAGCATGCAAACGTTGCCGCCCTCAAGGATATTATCAGCAGCATAATACCTCCATGGGAAAACGGCAAACTAAAGTTGGTGAGGAAAGACCAAATTCCTCAACTAACAAAAACTTCTGTATTCGTCAGAGGATGGGGCAGCAAGTTCGAGACGGAACGCATGCTCGAAGTCTTTGGTCGTCAAAACAAGGACTTGGACGTGAAGAGATGGGAGGTCTTCCACAGGGAGGAGCAGGAGGACGGAACTCTCCTTGTGGTCGGAATTGACCATCTCTCCATGGCTAGTCTGACAAAGACTAAGGGCAGGGCTTTCTACATCTCCAACGCTGTCCGCTTCAAAGCAGGAAAGGCGGTAATCGGCGAAAGCGAGGAAGCCAAACAAAATAGCGAAGAGGTTTTACCTCCCAGCAACAATGTAAAGGGAGTCGATGCCGTAATCACCGACTCTCAAGAAGCCCGTTTACTGGAGGACCAATGATTGAGGTCATCCAGATAAACCTCCATCGGAGCGAGACGGCAACCATGGCCCTGATGGAGAAAATCAATACAGGTAAAATCCATATTGGCTTGATCCAGGAACCTTGGACTATTCAGAACAAGGTCTCTGGACTAAACCATATAAACTACCAATTGTTTTATGCAAATACGGGGTCTCGACCGAGAACCTGTATAATATGTCACAAAAACTTAAGTTTTCTTTTCTCTCCAGAGTTGTCAACATCGGACGCAACTGTGCTGAAGCTGGGGAATGGCAATATATTCCTTGCATCAGTATATTTACCGTTCGACTCGCCGACACTACCACCTTCGTCGGAACTGCAGCGGTTGGTGAGGAAAGCAAAACAAACAGGTAACGAAGTACTAGTAGGTAGCGATGCTAACTCACACCACATTGCGTGGGGTAGTACTAATACTAACAAAAGGGGCCAAGCCCTTTTAGATTTCTTGAATACTAACGACCTAATAACCCTTAACATAGGCAATAAAGCCACCTTTGTTAACAAGATTAGGGAAGAGGTATTAGATATAACAATATGTTCCGAAAATCTTATAAACGAGGTGCAGAATTGGAGGGTCTCGGAAGAGCACTCCTTCTCGGATCATCGTTATATAAGATTTGAACTAACACGGCCACCGCCGAAACCTATAAGTTTCCGAAATAAATCCAAAACCAATTGGATAAAATTTGGGAAACTAATAAAAGATAGGCTAGGGCACGATAGATATGAATGCATAAGCACGGAAGATGTAGACAGAAATGTCAACATTATAACGGAGGTCTTAGTAAAGTCATTCGAAGAAAGTTGTCCCCTTCGAGAGAGGAAATCTGCCTACGAAAAACCCTGGATGACAGGTGAAATTCGTAACAAAGGCAAAGAGGTCCGAAGGCTTTACAACAGAGCTCGACGAAAGAAATTAGCTGTATTCTGGGACAACTATCACACAAAACTTAAAGAATACAACAAAATGACTAGAACAGCAAAGCGCAATTCCTGGAAACTTTTCTGTGAACAGGTAGACAGCGTAAATGATGTATCCAAAATAAAAAAGTTTCTATCGAAAACCCATACACAAACCGAGATCATGGTGAATGATATGGGAAATAAGATGGAAACAATCGAGGACACGCTGGGGCTTTTGATGAATACACATTTCCCGCCGAACACTGCGACGCACGCAGGGTTGCCGGTAATGAGGGAATGTGATACAGAGGAAGCACCAACAATTGATGAAGCGATGGTAAAGGATGCCATCAAGAGCTTCAAACCTTTCAAAGCAGCGGGGCCGGATGAGATATTTCCGGCCTTACTCCAGAAAGAGATGGACTACATTGCGCCCAAACTATCTGGAATTTTTAACACATGCTTAAAACTTGCGTATACTCCTAAAGCCTGGCAGGAGGCGAGGGTAGTATTTATCCCCAAACCTGGGAAGGCTAGTTACGCAATTCCTAAGTCTTATCGTCCGATAAGCCTAACATCCTTCCTGCTTAAAACCATGGAACGAATAGTCGACACCATGATTAAGAGCAAGATTCCAAACGATATGCTTAAATACAAACAACATGCATACGTTAAAGGTAGATCAGTGGAAACCGCATTACATGAGGTTGTACACCACATCGAGAGCACCTTCGACAGGAAGATGTATACACTGGCGGTATGCATTGATATCGAGGGTGCTTTCAACAACGTCAGCACCGAAACCCTTATCCAATCCTTAGATAAGTTTCAGGTGAATCGGGCCCTCAGGGACTGGATAAGCCACATGCTAAGGAATAGATGGATAAGCTGCGGGCTACTTGACGTAAAAATAAAGGACAAAGTTGGTCAGGGTACGCCACAGGGGGGGATTTTATCCCCACTCCTATGGGTCACTACCATAAATAGTCTATTAAGGACTTTAACCGATGAGGGATTTGACCCAGTCTGTTATGCAGACGACGTTATAATACTTCTGAGGGGTAAAAATCCAAACTTGCTATGCAGAAGAGCTGAATCAGCCCTAAAAATAGCGTATAACTGGGCTAGACCAAGAGGTCTTAATGTAAACCCGGAAAAAACGGAAATATGTCTGTTTACTAGGAAAACAAAACTGGGACACTTTGAAGAACCAGTTTTCCTAAACAAGACGATCAATATTTCCAATAAAGTCAAATATCTGGGAGTAATTCTGGATAGGAAACTTAAATGGAAAGACCATATTCAGGAAAGAGCCAATAAAGCTCATAGATGTTGGTCAACCTGTAGAAGGGCTATAGGCGCCAAGTGGGGTCTTAATCCTAAGATGACACACTGGCTATACAAAAGCGTAGTTAGACCTATTCTAACATACGCTTCAGTAGTCTGGTGGACAGCTATGGATAAAAAAGTGTAATATTAAAATACTACAGAAAGTCCAACGAATGTGCTGTCTAAGTGTAAGCGGCGCAATGAGGACAACATCAACGAGGGCTTTAGAAACTATTCTATATATACACCCAATAGAAATCCAGATAAGGTATGAAGCGGCTGTCGCAGCTATTCGACTTAAAGCGATGGACGAGTGGATCAGTAAGGACCACGTAACATACCATCAAAACATTCTACAGGTAACAACGGGAGAGTCAATGGATAACATTGCATCGGACCGTATACCTGAAACATTTGTAGCTGCCTCATGCGGGGCATTAATTCCAGACAGAGACTCGTGGATCGGCGGAAATCTAGCACAAATGCCGACTGGAAACTGCTGTTATACAGACGGCTCAATGCTAGGTGGGAGAACGGGACTGGGTCTCTTTATTGAAGAACCAGAGACCGAAATATCTCTTCGTTTGCCGGATCACAATACGGTCCATCAAGCGGAGATCCGAGCGATCACAGAGTGTCTGAACTGGCTTAATGCCAACACGAGGCCAACTACTGTAAACGTCCTTACGGACAGTAAAACTGCCATCAAAGCAATAACATCCAAGACAGTAAAATCACAAACAGTCCTGGATTGTATAAATTCGATCAACAGCTATACTCAGCATGGCACGGTGCGTATAATATGGGTACCGGGACATGCGGGGAATAGAGGTAATGAGATAGCTAATTCTCTGGCAAAAAAGGGAAGGGAATTAGCAACTGTAAACCTAGCGAACGCAAAGCCACTAAATGAGTCTCGGCTAGAGTTAAAAAATTGGGCAAAAAATGCCCACTTATCCCTATGGAATAGAGAGGAATTAGGGGAAACCACAAAAATCCTATGGGGAGACCCAAATGAGGAAAAAACTAAAAACCTACTACTGCTAGGTAAAGCAGAGTTGAGTAGACTTACAGGTGTTCTTACAGGTCACCTCGGTTTACAAGCTCATCTGCACAAAATTAATTGTGCAGACAACAGCGTATGCAGGGCATGCGGAGAGGATGATGAAACATTGGAGCATTTTCTCTGCAAATGCCCCGCTTTCGCAAACATCAGATCCCAGTTCTTAGGGAACGACACAATACCAGATCTTAATCAGGTAATTGTAGACGACCTAAAACAATTACGGGATTTTGTTAAGGGAACAGAGTTCCTTAATTAAATTATAGTAGAGTCCCCTTCTTCAAAAACTTAGACTAGAGCGCACAACAGGCCTACTTCATGGCTTATGTGTATGTCCACCAGGACATGTGGCGAGTACTCGCCCCTCTTTTCAACCTAACCTAACCTAACCTAACTAAAAAAGAACAATAATTCCGACCTATTTTTCCTACAATTTCTTCAACTAACTCACAAAGTAAATTTGGAAAAATATTTTCTCTTACAAAAATTTTATAAATTTCAGCAATATATATTTTAGTTTTCGCTATAATATACAATTTCAACAATTTTTTGTAGGATTCGTTTTTGGCCACAACAATGAACTGGTAAAAAATTTTCATCGATTGGAACATAAATGCGGTTTTAAGCAATTTTTCGGGAAAATGCACCTTTGGTCCCATACAAATTACTATGGAAACAAAGATCACCCGGGTGGCACGGGTTATTCTTAACCGATCGTCATAAAATTTCATAAACAAGGTTTCTTGGATCAGATAGAAAAAATAGAGGATAGGAGTTCCAACAAAATAATGTTGTTTTTTGGTAGGTCTAGTGTACAACATCCAAAATACGTTAAATCTGAAGGTACCTTCATATTGAAAATAAACCAAAGTAAAGTTTTTAACCCAATGAGAGTCCAAAATACCAAGTAGCAGCCGCTAAAGTATCTGAAAATCCACAATACCTCTTTTATGGGGGCCATATACCCACAATTTTGCTGTTTTATACTCATACCGAACACTAAATACCAAAAGTCAGTCATCTCTGTGGGATATTGTGACTAAAACCATCACAATACCGAAAATCGGGAGGAATGTTTGATGGGGGACTATATCAAAACGTAGATGTGTATCGATTGGGACCAATTATTCTGAGTTTTACGATCCACTGTACGGTGGATTTGTCACTATAAGTACTATAACTGACACTAAAAATAATTAATATCCTCTTGAGGATATAACTTTTGTGCTTTTAAGGATTCGAATCGTACATTTTGCGATATATGCAAATGTTGCACACTTTTCATTGTTGTCACCGAAGACTACCTTCGTGTCTAGGAACGTGTTGATTGATGATTTCGGGGCTCGGCTGATGATGATTGGGCACAACATTGTAATAAATATCTAATGCTACGATTTCGTACAAATTACTACGTGTCTCTATAAGCAGGGAACCGACGTTCTGTGAGGGACAGACGTCAGAAGACTCTGTGTGGAACAGAAAACCGAAGCTTCCATGTGCGGCAGAAAACCGAGGTCTCTGTGGGACAGAAAGCCCAAGTTTCCGTGAAGAACAAAATACAGAAGCTTCTGTGTGGAATGGTAAGTCGACGCGTCCGTGTGGGACAGGAAACCGAAGTATCTGTGTGAGACAGTAAACTAGAATTCATTGTGCGCAATGTATCAATGAGAAAGCCGCAATGGGTAGTCCCTTCCAAGAATTACCAATACCCCACCTTGGTGGATAAGCAAGCACCCACATGTCATTGCTATTTGAGGGATTGATTTTTGCACTTACATAATAAGATGTTAATCCACTGCCTTTATCTAATTCTAAAGGAAAACCCAAAAAGTTAAAACACAAAAAATGCCATAACTCACGCATTTTTCAACCGATTTTATTGGTTTTCCCGATTTTGTAAAGCTAACTAAATTCTTCTTGATAAAAGAAACTAATTACTCAGTTTTGTGTCTTCTGCGCAGCCTAGAGCACCAGGAAAAGCATTTTCCTGTTTTTTTAATGCGTTTTTGTCACATTTAAATCACTATAACTCAACCATTTGTTACCCGATTTTTAAAAGTTATGGCTTCTTCGAAAGCCATGATTTTCGTCTTTTAAATAAAAAATAAGCTGTAAATTTCCATAGTGGAAAAAAGAAGTTATGTCCGTTTAAAATTGAAAGTCCAAGAAACCCCGTTTTTCACTACATTTACCGTTATAAAATCAAAAAACGAAGTGACCCAAAGAAACCAAAGGTATTTTCATCTTCCTATATCGAAACGTGGACCTATACCGACGAATTTTAGTCGGAAATGGGACGATATGAATGCGTGGACCTGTACAGACAAATTTCTGGCGAACAGTTTTATATTACATTGGTGGAATATTGAAGCCACAACCTTCAAAATACGGAAAATCGGGAGGTACCTTTCCATGGGGGCTATACGAAGGCGTGGAACTATACCGACTAATTTAAAGGGGAAGTTTGAGTACTCCCAACGAAGCCTAAATACCAAATTTCAGCCATTTTGGTGGAATATTGAGGCCACAACGTTCAAAATACCGAAAATCGGGAGGTGCCGTTCTATGGGGGCTATATGAAGGCATGGACCGATACCGACAAAGTTATGGGGGAAAGTTTAATACCACCAAAGTAGACTAAGTACCAAATTTCAGGCATTTCGGTGTGATAATGAAGCTAAAACCTTCAAAATACTAAAAATCGGGAGGTACCGTTCTATGGGGGCTATATGAAGGCGTGGACCGATACCGACAAAATTCTGGGGGAAAGTTTTATACCACTAAAGCAGACTACGTACCAAATTTCAGCCATTTTGGTAGGATAATGAAGCTAAAACCTTAAAAATACCGACAATCGGGAGGTACCGTTCTATGGGGGCTATATCAAAACGTTGACCGATATATCCCATTTTCAACACCAACCATCCTGCAAGTAATGAAAACTTCTGTACCATATATTCAATCTCTATCTTTAAAACTGCGGGCTGTATCTTGATTTCAACAGACAGACGGATGGACGGACATCGTTAAATCGACATAGGATTTTATGCTGATCAATAATATATATAAATTTTATAGGGTCTACGACGAATAGTTCGATGTGTTACAAACGGAATGACAAATTTAATTATACCCTCCATATGGCGGAGGGTATAAAAACAGCGGATGGCACACGCAAGGGAATTTGAAAATAAATTCGAACAACCTCACTCACAGGCAACTGTGTTGATGTTTTTTCAACTTACAGAGCTCGATGAGTTCTTAGTTGATATGTGCGGATAGTTGTTTGCAAATATTTTTGTTCTGATGTTTTTTGGGAAAGCCGAAAAGTGAGTGTGATTCTCATTCATATGGGAATACTAGACATTTTTCGCTAAAAAGACATTATTTCAAAAAGCTGGAAAGCCAATTGATAATTCCCTTCGCCGGGATGAAATCATTATATTGGTAGCGATCAGTAAAATTTTGCAACACTGTCAGTTTGTTTTGAAAAACATTTCTCTCTGTAATAGACAGTAATAATGAAATTAAGCCATTGGGGCACTCAGCTATACCTCTTCGAAGGAGGGAAATACATCCCAGCAAAAAAAGTCCTCCCAAAATCATGGGTTTTGTAAGGGATTTTTGGCAGCCGTAACTACTCGCAAACCCCCTTTCTTCCCCATTATTTTTACAAGGGCATGTCGCACTCAGTTTGTAGTGATTTTATGACCACTAGAATAACTAGTTATTCTGTGGCCAATAGAAGTTGAAAAGTAAGTTGAAAAAAATTCTATTTTTAGAACAGTTGATGTAGAGATTTTTTTAATTTCATCACACTTCTTACTTTTATTTTACTTTATTTTATTTCGCTTGCTGCGCGAGTTGAACACACGAACCCTCTGATTTCTAGCCAAAGACACTACACACTATGCCACGCACACGAACATTAAGGGTTGCTTAAGAACTTTAATATGCAGTACACATGTGCACCACGAACTGTTATTTTTTAATTAAAAAAAATCGCGTGCCGACAGTGAGCGTTGAACACACAACCCTAGGATTTATAGTCGGACACACACTCACTGTGCCACCGTCCTCATTACTTAGTGAGGAGCAAAGTAAGTAGGTTTGCCTTGTAATTTTTTTAAGAAGTATCCCATTACTTTTCAGATTACTTGTAATGGGAAAAGAAGCTTGTTTACATTACTTTGTAATGGGTTACGTAATGACTACCGGATCCAAATTTTTGCTGGGATTGTTTTGAAAATGTCCTGTTTCACTTGTTTTAAAAATTTGATCGACTACGGTAACAATATAAAGAGTATAATCATGTGTGTGTGGATGGCAGCATCTGCAAATGTAAGATTTGTATAACCCACCAATATACAAACATAAATATATTTTATGGAATGATGAGTGACTGTGTCAAAATATTTCTGAAGAATATAAGTTTGTATTACTTTATGCACGTGTGCGTGTGTGTCCTTATTCTAAAATTGTGACAGTGTGACTAAATTGTTGACATATGATAAATGATGCCATTTCAAGTAAAAATGACTATGATTTGCATCTTCTGTTGAAGCTTTTATATCTTTTTGCAAATTCACTTGCACACACCCCCTAACACACACAGAGACAACACATCCACACATTTATGCATCACACATTTCATTTTGGTTTTGTCATTGTCCTTTCAAGAAGATTGAACATTTAACTTGGAATAAAAATAGAACACCCTCACTTTTTAGTTTGCTTAGAATACATATTTATATTTATATGTGTGTTTGGGAATTTGTCTCCCCATAAACATATGTGTAATCGTAAAAATGGTGTATGCTACCAAATATATTTTAAATTCAAATGAGAAATTTCATGTCAGTGGTAAATAACAGGCAATATAAATTATTGTCACATTAGTTAATGTAAGGAAAGGAATGTTCAAATTCTTGAATGTAATTTCTTGTTAACATTTTTTGCCAAATATGCAGAAGCGAATGGTTGTTAAAAGTCCCAGATCATGAAGTGATTACTGAGTCCTTGAAATCACTTTTCCCCCGCAGCGTTTTAAATTGTGAATCTAAATCGACCAGCGGCCTACATATATCCACTATAGTTTGAGTTTTATGTCCATAATACAATTTTTGTCATGATCATATTTTCATTATGACAAGCATATGTCAAAACAAATTTTTCGGAAAATAGCCCTCAGAGTAAAAGATGTGTGTGTGTGCAAATAAAATACAAATACAAATTAAATTTTCTGCCAAATTAAACCAATTTGTTTTTGACAAACTGAATTATACCAAAACCAACCATCACTTTATGTGGCAATGAAAATTTGAAATATTCGGAAAAACCCCAAACTCGAGTCATAAACACCCCATTCAATTGAACACATAGCTACACACACCACCCATGATTTTGTGATTTGGCAAATGTAGCATGAAGCCATTTTTGTGACTGCATTTATGGGTTACCAACAGAATGGATAATGAATGCCTTAACCATTGCTGTTTGGCATTTTTGATGTTGACTTCTGGTGGAATCACATGTACTTCATATAATGTCCATTGAAGTTATCCCTTAATACCCACTCACCAAGCCAAAAACAAAAATGACCAATAAGCCACAGTATTTTTGGAGGCAGCGTTAAAGAAGATCCTTTTTGTGTGAAATGACACTACTCGCGTTACTGCTTCTCAGTTTTATGGTCCGAAATTTTCTGACAACATTTCGAATTTCGAACCAAATCTCAAACCCAGCACAGCATAAAACAAAATCAACATTCTGTGTTTTCACATTGACAGCAACATTAAAATATTTGGAGCAGAAAATTGAAATTGGTAATCGAATATTGTTGAATACATCAAACAGGCAACAGACCAAACGACAACAACGACGGCGGCGACGACGATGACTACCAACGGAATAACTGCATTTCACAAATGTTGGAATTTCTGGTGCTCTTCGCTGGCAAAATATATGCAATATGCAACATTGCCAATTGGTGGTAAGTTTAAGGGTCAGAATTTTTTGGAGGCCACTGAAATTAAGCAATTTTTTTAATTTTTTTATGACAAACTTTCTATACATTATCATAGGTGCATAACTTGATGCAAAGTCTCTTAACTGCAGAAACGAAGACCGAAATCATTATCCGATTTCCAGACCATAATAAGCAGGACAAAACTGAGGTGGTAAAGAAAAGCATAAGTGAAGATACTAATTGAGCAAAATTTATCCACACATCCTTTTAGATAATAATAACACTGTGATACAAAAGTGGACAACATTTTTTTGCGGGATTTCTGATGCACAAATTCGGTTTTGTGGAAATAAAGGAAAATATGAAAAAAAAACCAAAAAGTTGACACACCAAAAATGCCATAACGCATTCATTTTTCAACGGATTTTGTTGGTTTTTTCCATTTTGGAAAGCCAACTAAATTTCCTACTTGTCAACAGTAAATAATTGTACTGTTAGCTGTCGTTTACGCAGCCTAGAGCACAAGGAAAAACATTTTACTGTTTTTTAATGCGTTTTTGTCACACTAAAACCACTATTAATTAGCCATTTGTCAACCAATTTTATGGCTTGGCAATATCTATGGCTTGTTTGAAAGGCATTAATCTCCCCTTTATAATGAAATACAGTGTGTTCAAATCGGTTGTGGAAAAAAGTAGTAATGTCCATTTAAAGTTGAAAATCCAAGAAAGCCCATTTTTCACTACATTTACCGTTATAAAATGAAAAACCGAAGTGACGTAAAGAAACCAAAGGTATTTTCATCTTCTGTGGACTCCCACAAAACCGAATTTATGCATTAGAACCCCTGCAAATTTTCACTGTAGCACCGTGTAATTTAAAGAAAAAAAGCAATAAAAAAGCGTTAAATTCGACTGGGCCGAACTTTATACCCTCCACCATAAAATGTTTTGAGCTAACATTTAGGCCAGAAAATGCATCTAAACTTGCCTTAAATCGGTCGGCACCTTTATATCGTGGACTTATTTTTTTGACCACTGGTAACCTTATATGTCAAATAAACAACAAATTTAGCTAAACACGTGAAAATACCGAAAATCGGTTGGTACCGTCATATTTGGGCTATACCAAAACATGGCTGACAATTTTTGTTGAACAGTTTTATGACTACTGGGAACCTCAAATGTTAAATTGCATGTAGGTCAGTCAAAAAATGTAGGTAACTCCTCAAAATACCGAAAATCTGGAAATACCGTTATATGGGGCTATACCAAAACATGCACCGATGTTTTGTGACCACTGGGAACCTCAAATGTTAAATTACAGGTAGTTCGATCCAAAACGGTAGCTAAAATCCTGAAAACACCTAAAATTGTTGGGGTATATACCAAAACATGGCCCTTTGTTAACAATTTAGTTTTTTTTTGTCGCTTGAAATTACAGGTAGTTCGATAAAAATGTGGCTGAAATCCTCAAAATTCCGAAAATCTAGAGGTACGATTACACTGTGTGTAATTTTTTGAGTCATGTTTTATTAACCATATTCTGACTCCACAGTGTGATAGAACACCAAAAATTAGAAGACACGTGTCTCGCCGTTTTTCCCTATCTCATCAACTTTCGCGGTTATAGGCCTCCAAAGCTTTGAGGCTTTGATGTAGAAAGGGTCATTTAGTCAGGACTATATCTTCCAAACCGTTAGGAAATTTGAATTTATCTCGGAGGCAAAGTTGTAACTCTTGTCTTAGAGAACACAAATTGTGAACACATATAACCCATCAAGCTTCATCTGCAAGGTCAAAATCGCCACGGTAAAATTTCTTTTAAAATTTTTCTCAAGTTTTGTTATACAGCTATCAAACCGATCAAATTTGAAGCAATCAACCAACTACAAAAAGATCTCAATAAACATCTTTCTAGAATATACGAACCGTGAAGGAACAGGTCTAAATGGTCAAAATAGCAAAACAATTGCGATTTTTATCCTCTTTTCTAGGATTCTGCTCCATAGATATTAAACCGTTTAAAATTCAAGAAAACAATCAACCACAATAGTGTAGCAAAGGCATCAACAAGCAACTTTCTGGAATATGCGAAATGTCTATGAACGGTTCTTAATGGTAAAAAAGCACAAATCTTTTTAAAATATCCAATTTTTATACTTTTTTCTCCGACTCTGGTCCAAAGATACGCAACCGCCCAAAAACTAAGGATACAATCAACTACAAAAATGTACCTTAGATCTCAACAAACAAGTTTCTAGGACAAATGAAGATTCTAGGAACTAGGACCACAGGGTTAAAAATTGTAGCTAAAATTCTACCGAAAATCGGCATGTACCATGCTATACAAAAACATAGACCTATGTTGAGAATTTTTGGTGGAAATGTTTTGTGACCACTGGAAACCTGAAGTGTAAAATTACAGGTAGTTCGGTCAAAAAAATTAGCTAAAATTCTCAAAATACCGAAAATCGGCATGTACCATGCTATACCAAAACATGGACCTATATTGAGGATTTTTAGTGGAGATGTTTTGTCACCACTAAAAACTTCAAATGGTAAATTCGGTCAAAAAATGTAGCTAAAATCCGCAAAATACCGAAAATCGGGTGGTACCGTTCTATGGTGGTGCACGCATTGATACGAACGAAGTCTCCCCTGTCCTTTCCGGGATTTTTGTAGAACAATTATTGTAGAGGTTTATTCTTAGGAGGAATATATCATATATTCATCAATGCGATGTCGATGTTTTCTGTGCAGTAAAAACTCGAATAACAAAATATGTACGTAATTATTTTAGCGAATATTTGTGGCTTGAATAATCAGAACCGCGTTAAGTTCAGCCGGCCGAAATTGTGTACCCTACACCATAAACTATGTATTCTGAACTTACATATGTAGAATAATTAGCAGTACCACCCACAACCTAAATATTAAGTGGGGAAGCTTTTTGACCGATCAACTAAAAACCAAAAAATACCTGAAATCGATTGGTACCGTTATATAGGGGCTATATCACAACGTGGGCATATGTCCACAATTTTCGATAATGAGGTTTTTAACTACTAAGTGTCTCATACACCATTTTTTACTTTTTGAAATATAGGTGGTTTCTAGGGTTTTCTCGTATAGTCTTTCCGAAATTTTGTTATTTTCAGGTATGAGATTAATATTTTAATAAATTACAAATTCAAAAACACAACAAGTAAGAACGGCGTTATGTTCGGCAGGGCCGAATTTGTTATACCCTCCACCACGAGTTGTATTGAAGTTTTTTTTTTACCACTACGAATCCTAAATCCAAATTCGGTATGACAATGTATGTTAAAATACCATAAATTTAAACATCGAAATATCATTAATCGCTTGGTTCCGTTACGGGGGGGCTATTCGAAACCTGGACCTATGTTTAATCGCTAAATGAAAGCTAATTCGGAAATGTAACTTCAATCTTCAAAATTACTGAAATCGGGTTGTAGCGTTATATCGGCTGTAACCGTTATAACGGGGACCGAGATAGCCCATCTTCGAACTTGACCTGTAAAAAGGCGGATCACAAAAATTTCAGAGCCCTAATGGATTCGACAAACGGATGGACATTAGGGTTATGACTTTTTTACAGCCTCATATCCCTGTATCATAGCGTGATGAGTTTTGCCATAAGATTACATAAAATCTTAATTATAAGGTGATTCGGCGAAAAAACCTTACGCACATAATGATTTTAAAATTTGAATTTATCAAAATTATGGACAATTTTTTGAAGTCACTGAAAACAGATGTTTAATTGAAAATAAACTTTAGAGCCACATGAGATAAATAAAATGACATAAAATTTATTTCTCACTATTTTTCTTCAATTCTGAGAATCGTAAAAATGTCGTAAACGCTTCTATTCAAAACAAGTAAGCAAAGGCTATAGTCGGACAGGGCCGACCATACGATACCCTACACCACTACCCTGCGAGTTAGCTTTCAGCAAATCAAAGTTTCTTTTGGACAAATAAGCTCATTGTAAGAAATACATTTTTGGAGTCTGCAACCTTATCACATTAAGTTTAAATAACAATATAATAATTGTTCCACAAACATCACAGAAGGGACAGCGCGTGTACCACGATTCATATTACAGCAATAGTATGGGGCCTACTGTTTATCGCCGAGTCCGAAAGGCATGTCTTAAAACACCACCTGTAGTTGAGTACATGGTTGAAATACTCAGAAAATGTCGCCAACTTTACTGAGGGGTATTTTGCCATCGTTGGAAATTTGATGTTTGCTGGCCGGGAATCAAACGCCCGACCTTCAGCGTGCAAGGCGGGTGTGCAAACAATTGTACTATGGTGGCACCAATAAATAATTTTAGAACGGACTGGACCTAATTTTTTGCATATTTTGACATATATGCTAAACCATATGCCAGACTTTGTGCCCTAAGTATCCCATCGAATTGGCTGAAAGTTTGTATTAAGTATTCGTTCATCACAATTTTCGACCTGAAATTGATCGGTATAGGTCCAGGTCTTCATATAGCTCCCATAGAACCGTATCTCCCGATACCCGGTATTTTGAAGGTTGTGGCCTCAATATTCAACTGAAGTGGCTGACATTTTGTATTCAGTCTTCGTTGGAAGTAAAAAAACTTTCCACCTGAAATTTGTCGTTATATGTCCACGTCTTCATATAGCTCCCATAACCAGAACCTACCGATTTTCTGTACTTTGAAGGTTATGGTCTCAATATCCCTCCGAATTGGCTAAAATTTGGTATTAAGTCTTCATTGGGGGTGTTCAACTTTCCATCTGAAATTTGTCGGTATAGGTCTAAGCGTTCATATAGCTCCCATACAACGAAAGCTCACCATTTTCGACATTTTGAAGATTGTGGCTCTGGTTAGAGATTTCTCTATTTTATTGACTTGTCTGAAGTGAATTTCAAACAGAAAAATGTACACATAAATATTTTAGAATATATTATTGAAATATATGTAGCACACGAAAATATGTGAAATACAGAAATTTTCAATATGCAAAAATAATATTTGCATATGCATAATTTATACATTTCGCATATTTTTGCATATGTGATAGATATATTTCGATTGGAATTTAATTAGAAGCCAAAAATATGCAAGTTTTACAAAAATAGGTGTTGCATAAAATTCCGCTGTCGACATATCATTGAGCTGATATTAATAGTGGTGCTCTGATTGATATGAGAGAAGGCTCCCTTGTCCCTACTG
Source organism: Musca autumnalis (assembly GCF_047663935.1). Lineage (NCBI taxonomy): Eukaryota > Metazoa > Arthropoda > Insecta > Diptera > Muscidae > Musca > Musca autumnalis. Next base: position 143,156,937 of record NW_027411755.1, on the reverse strand, counting down.
GGATGTTTGTGGAACAATTATATACAGTACATTTTAAGAAATATTCTTAAATTTGAAAATTGGCGTTGTTTAGCAATTTCTGCTACATCTTTAAATTTTGAACAATTGGACAGGTTCCACGCAATTTGTAAGAACTGGGAATTTGTCTGTCATGATAGAGGAAATTTGTAGCATGGGAGGAAGATGTGGTTCTCTTCACAAAACTCATTATATCTTAGGTAGTAGGTCCGTTACCAAGCACACATATTATTGCAATTTTCATCAGAGGAAAGATCGGTAGTTAATTGTTCATATATAGGCGACTTTGCCGGTATATGGCCTCCAGGGATTCAAATATGGACCAAAAATAAAATGTTTTTATTTAGCATACAAAAGTAATGGTCCATTGCACCCGCTAAATAATATCAGGTCATCATCAAAAATTGTAGGCATCTTCTTCGACTTAAGCCCCTACCTCGTGCAAAATTTCGTGACTATTGATCTATAATTGCGACCTCTAGTATGATTTTGATTACATTACAAGCAAAACACTCGATATATTAGGCTGTAACTCTGTTATCTGACTACATAAATCAACATTATTGGCATTAATTGAAAGGGCAAGAGTTGTCCTTCCAAATATTATTTATATGGGCGGAATGTGTGGTCCAGGAATAAAGATATTACCGGTATATTAAAAATTTTCACACAAAAGTTGTGGTCCATTTAACCCTCTAAACATCATCCGATCACCATCTCAAATTGCAAGCTTCTTCTTTGTCATATAATCTTACATTATTTAAAATTTCGAGGCGATCGGACTATAATTGCGACATACAGAGCCGCTACAAAATCGGATAAAAATTTAGTTTTTGGTCCATTTCACCCGCTTAATATTTCTCGATCATCACCAATAAGAATAGGGATCTATTCTGATCTGAACCCGACCTCCATACAAAATTTCGTGACGATCGGTCCATAATTGCGGCCTGGAGCGTGTTTACAATTTATAATGGACAGACGGACGGACGGACGGACGGACGGACAGACACACATCTCAAAATCGCTTTATCTCGTCGAGATATGAAGATTGGTATACCACATTGGGGGTCTCCGACGAATATTTCGCGGTGTTACATGAATTTTTACCAAAACAAACTTATAATATCCTTTTCCACATTGTGGTATAGGGTATAAATATATTTTTTAACAAAAAACATAAAATTTAAAATTTTTTCAAAGTGACTTTTTTCGCGACTTTTTTATTGTTTGAATAAAATAAACGTTATTATAGTTATTAGTAGGCTTATATTTATTCATTCGTGCAACAAAAAATAATTTTTTGAAATTTTTTTTTTCATTTCATATATTTTTAAAAAAATAATTTTTAGGAGGGTTGGCGTTTTTTTTGTTTGGGATGACGACTTCTATTTTGTTTTTCAAAATAGTCAGGCTTAATCCCATGGTCGTTGTTTTAATATTTTATTAAAACAACTTTAATTTATTAGTGGGAAAAAATTGGCGGTGTTTACCAAGGGGTAAGGCAGGGAATACTATAGTTTCAGATCTCGCCACAGATCTTCATCAGTTCCCTTAATTCTTGTTTTTCAACAAGAAACTTTTTATACCCAAGTGTCAATTGCTAGCTCAAATAGATACGTGCGCAAAGAAACACTCTGATCGAGAATTTCTTTGGCACTACCTAACTCCAGCAACTTCACTTGCAAACAAAACCAAATTTTTCCCACTGCTATGCGTTCGTCGATTCTCGACGAAAAAAACACATAACTAATTTGTTGGCATTGCATACTACAGCAATAAACAACATTTTGACGGTGCCCGGTCTCACAATTAGGAGGGTTGGCGTTTTTTTTGTTTGGGATGACGACTTCTATTTTGTTTTTCAAAATAGTCAGGCTTAATCCCATGGTCGTTGTTTTAATATTTTATTAAAACAACTTTAATTTTTCCCACTAATAAATTAAGCCTGACTATTTTGAAAAACAAAATAAAAATTATTTTTTTAAAATCGATTTGTGCGTGAACTTTTTTTATATATCAATGGAATAAACGATAGCATAGTGATTAATAGGCAAAAGTTCATTCATCCCAGCTACAGGAAATCAGTTTTGAGGAAAAATGTCAAAAAGTCATAACCATAATGGACATGCATATATCGACTCAGGATTTTGCCCTGATCAATAATATATTTTTACTTATAGGGTCGCAAATGATTATTTCATTGTGTTACAAACGTAAAAACAAACAGAATATACTTTTCTTACTATAATGGAGGCTATATAAAATTATGAAAATATCTTTTTCGGTTCAATAGTTACAAAATTTTAACCACAAATAACGATTCAGAACCACTCACTGTACAACGGTAGACTAAGGAATTCGCAACCATTTCAGTACTGTCGAATGTTCCAGAGAAGTACAATAACGGTTTAACCGCCTCAAAGCTACATAGCAATTCAATGGACAAGGCGTCACAGCAACACCTGCTCATAGTTATATAGTAAAGTAAAGTTTAGCGGGGATTAAAACCGCCTAAAAAACCTCCAACATCAGTCTTGGACTCTGTCGCACCAAAGACAAGAAAGAGCAAACCAAAGACGAATTGTACAAATTCTTAGAAAAAGAACAAGCATATAACCGTTGCCGTTCATATTATACGCAATTTAAATGTCAATATTAAAGAAGTAAAAAAGCATTAAGTTCGGCCGGACCATGCAATATTCTGAACTTTTATGATTAACTTAATTTTCACAACTTCATGAGGAGATTTTTTGAGCACATATATGTAGTCCCAATTACATCCAATCTAGCCCGAAAATGAATATAAAAACTAAATAAAAAATAATTTAAAAACATTAAGTTTCAGTGTTTTATTTATAAATTGAGAGATTCCACTTATTGAGGCTAAGCGACAAATTATTTTCTAGTTTTATTTTTTTTATTTTTTTTTTTCAAAATAATTATTTTTTATTTTTAACTTTTTAGTAAATACATTTTTTTACCACTGAGAACAAAATTATAGTCAATTTAGGCCGAAAATGTAGATAAAAACTTTAAAATGCCTGAAATCGTTTAGTACCGTTATATAAAGGCTATACCAATACCTGGACCTATGTCCAGAATTTTTGGTGAGGAAGTTTTAGTACCATGGGGAACCCCAAATGCCAAATTATAGCCTTTTCGAGTTAAAAATGAAGATAAAATACTTAAAACACTTGAATAAAAATGAAGATAAAATTACCCGAAATCGGGTGGTACCGCTATATAGGGGCTATAGGGCCCATGTTGGATTTGGTTTCATATTCATGTATTGTCATAAAGTGTGCAAAATCTGAAAAGTGTGCAAAGTTTCAGTTCGATTGGTCAACGGCAACTGTATGAAAAATGAGTTACCATATTTGAAAAGCATCCTAAGCTAAATAAAACACCGTAAAACATTGCAAAAATGGACCAATATTGGTTTTGATTTCATATTCATGTATTGTCATCCAAATCTAAAAAGTGTGCAAAGTTTTAGGTCGACTGGTCAACTGCAACTTTTTCATAAATGAGTTACCATAGTTGAAATGCAAGTTAAATAAAACACTGTAAAAATGGACCAATATTCATACTCATGTATTGTCATCCAAATCTGAAAAGTGTGCAAAGTTTCAGTTCGATTGGTCAACAGCAACTGTGTTAAAAATGAGTTACCAGATTTGAACTAAACGGACACCAAAGCAAGTAAAATAAAACACTGTAAAGAACGTTTACATATGTTGACAAGTCTATGTAGAGGTTTTGTGATCACAGGGAAACTCAAAATACCGAAAATCGGGAGGTACCGTTTATGGAGTCCAAAGCGAGGACCTATGTTGACAATTTTTAGTGGAGTAGTTTCCCGACATGTATGGAATCTTAGATACCCTTATATGTGTGCTCTATCTAAACCTCGGTCTAAAAAACAAAACATTGTTCCACAACATCCCATACGGGACAAGGGAGACTTCTCTCATATCAATGAGTGCGCCCCGATTCATATTTTAGTTCAATGATATGGGACCTACCGAGTCCGAATGGCGTGTCTTAAGACACCACTTATGGAGAAGTTTTTCAAGGCTGAAATACTCAGGAAATGTCGCCAACATTACTGAGGGGTATTTTGCCACCGTTGAAAAATGTTTGATGTTGCCTGGCCGGGGAATCGAACCCCCGACGTTCTGCGTGCAAGGCGGGCGTGCGTACCATTGCACCACGGTGGCACCCCTAAACCTCGGCCTATGTTGCCAATTTCTGGTGAAGAAGTTTCGCGACCCCTAAGAACATCAAATGTCAAATTACAGCTAGTTCGGTTACCGAAAATTGGGAGGTACCGTTACATGGGAGCTATAACTGAACATGGATCTATGATTACAATTTTCTGTGGTAGAGTCTCTGACTGAAGGGATTGTCAAATATAAAAAAACCTGTGGTTCAGTCAAAAAATGTAGACAAAACCCTCCATAAACCGAAAATCGGGAGTTACAGTCGACATGAACCTATGTCGACAATTTCTAGTGGAGAATTTTCGTGACTACAGGGAATCTCAAATGTCAATTTATGGTTAGTTCAGTCAACAAATGTATGTAAAAGTATTGACCCTGAAACTCACTACATCTGTCCATCGGCTTACACCGCAGTGTACATATGCTTGTATTTGTACGAGGGTCCCTCGAAAACCTCCTGGTCTAAGTAACACGCAGTGCCGCCAGGAAAGTTTGACCATTTTTAGCCTAAGCGTGCTCAGGACAGTTTGACATACGACCATCTGTTGGGTTGTTTATAGTGGCTTCATTGAGACACCTCCAAAACATGGTTTTAAAACGCTTTTACAGCATATTCTGGCGACGAAAATCGTTGACCACGCCTTTTTTCTTGAGGTGCTGGAGTCAAATCCCCAATCAGGCCAGTAAGGCGCACGAGCCATATGTACCGCCATTCTGAAAAGTTGCTGAAGTTATAATGATTCCGAAACCTGGAAGTTAAATCATATAGACCCATTTCACTTCTGCCCATTTTATCAAAGTTATTTGAAAAGCTTTTACATGCTCGGATAAAACCCATAATAGAACAAAAAAACATTATTCCTAAGCATCAATTTGGTTTTAGAAATGCGCAATCGACAATCGATCAGGTTCACCGTATTACTGATGTTATTGAAAGGTCTCTAGAAGAAACAAGTAAGAAAAGCGTTAAGTTCGGTCGGGCCGAACTTTTTATACCCTCCACAAATTTCAACCATTTCGGTGGATTAACCGAAATTAAGCCACAACCTTCAAAATACCGAAAATCGGAAGGTACCGTTCTAAGGGGGCTATATGATGGCGTGGACTTATACCTACAAATTTCTGGGGGAAAGTTTTATACGCCTAAAGAAGACTAAATACCAAATTTCAGCCATATCGGTGTGATAATGAGGCTAAAACGTTCAAAATATCAAAAATCGGGAGATATTGTATTATGGGGGCTATATCAACACGTGGACCTATATAAACATTTTATGGTAGAAATGTTTCTTAGCCTCTGGAAACACAAAATACAAAGTTACAACCGATTCTTTGGTCAAATGGGCCTAATACATTCAAAATATATTAAAATGACGCGTACTTTATAAGGGGTCTTATATGGGGACTATACCAAAACGTGGACTTATATAACGCAACTTTGGTAAGAATGTTTTCTGGCCTCTGAAGACACAAAATACCAAATTACAACCAATTCGGTGGTAAAATGGGCCAAATATCTTAAAAATTCCTTAAAACGACGTCGCGTCACGCGTCATTTTGTATGGGGGCTATACGAAAGCGTGGACCTACATAGCCCGCTTTCAATACCAAAAGTCCTACGTAAATATAACATATTTTCCCAAAATTTCATCAACCTACGTCAATCCGTTCGGACGCCAGAGTGATTTCCACAGACGGACAGACGGACGGACATGGCTATATCGATGTAGAATTGCACGCTGATCAAGAATATATATACTTTGTGGGGTCTACAATGATTATTTCGAGTAGTTACAAACGTAGTGACAAACTTAATATACCCCCATCCTATGGTGGAGGGTATAAAAAAGGTATGTTCTGCAGTGTTCTTGGATGTATCGCAAGAGTTTGATAAAGTCTGTCATACTGGTCTTCTTGAAAAAATTCGAAAACAATTACCAACGAAGTATTGCACCTTGCTAAAATCATATATTCAAAACCGACAATTTCGTGTTAAATACGAAGACGAATATTCTCAACTGAAACTGATACAAACAGGAGTCCCTCAAGGAAGCATTTTGGGTCCACTTCTGTGTTTATTATACACAAGCGACGTACCAGAACTTGAAGTACAACAATGGCGACATTTGCAGATGACACAGCCATCTTAGCAGTAGCCAGAACGGAACGTGAAGCAAAACAAAAACTCCAAGTATCCCTTAACTCAGTAGTAGACATATTGATTTTACAAACAAGGCAGTGGCGTGTAGTCCAATATTTATAGATGGTACACAAGTCCCCTATGCAAATACAGCTAATTAAGGTTATTGAATTACAGCTTAAGTGGAAGAAATTGAACTGGTTGATTGGAAGAAAATCCCAGCTCTCAATAGAAAATAAGCTCATGATATATAATCAAACTCTAAAACCCGTATGGACTTATGGTGCACAACTGTGGGGGTGCACAAGCAAGAATAATATTAACATAATACAACGCTTTCAAAACAAGGTTCTTAGGTGCATTGAAAATGCACCCTGGTATATCCGTATGGAGGACTTACATCGAGATCTTGGAATAAAGACTGTTATACAAGAGATCGAAAATATTGCCATAAAGCACAACAGCCGATTGAGAAGTCATGTCAACAGTGAAGCATCGAACCTTGCTAATCCTGTTGGTGTAGAACGCAGACTGAAAAGAAGAAAGCCTTGCGACCTAGTTGCAGCTTAAATTCGTCCAGAAAATTGATGATAATAAATTATTGAAAATTATTTGTATATATTAATATAAGTTTGTTTGTTGTAAATTGCTTGTTAGTTGATTATAACTAGTTGCAGTATTCATAAATAAATAAAAAAAAGAAAAAAATCTCGAAACGCCGCACATTCATCAATGATGGGGAAGCTAATTGGCCTGTTTTCAGAGAGTGTACAAATCACCGGTTCAAAGAAATGCCCAAATCTTCCGATATTCGGGTAGCAGAAAGAACGATCCGGTACATCATTACAGCTGCTGCTCGATATATATCTGCTGGTGGAATACCCGAAGTGAGTTAAAATTTCCCAGACCAAACTTAGTGACCCCATATTTAGGGTACCCATAGGGTAAATAAAAGTTGCACCATTAGAATCCTAATTAATGAATTATTGGTATGGGTTAAGTTACTCTCGAACCCACGTTAGGCGACGTAAAAGCTGCAATCCGAACAGCTGCACAAGTTATTTTATTGTGACAGAGGAAGAAAATAGTACTATATCGCATTATATCTATTCCAGCCGAAAAGGAATCACCACAATGATGATGTTGCAAATGCCAAAAGGAACGCTGAATGTAGGCAAGGATACCAGTTCTTTTTATCACGACGACACAGAGATCGTTATGTTCCCTAATTTAGTTTGCGAAATGCTGAACTGCTATCTAATAGATCTTACAACCTTTTTACACGAACTATGCGAATATCCGCCGTCATGTAACGAACTACCAGAAGTAACATTCGGTATGTTCACTTCTTCTGGTCATGTTACAGCTATCGGCCACAATATGAACAAGGTCCTCAAGTTTCTAGCCAGCAGAACTTGGATTTCAGACCACATATAGCACGAAAAGTCAGTCTCATGGTTTTTTAGGTAGGGTTGCGTTTGTACAAAGTCAGCTATTTTATTTTTCCACAGGTACTAAATTTTATTTAAATTCTAAAAGTTTCATTTTGTTTCCTCTTTCAGCTCGTGTATACTTTTGTACCCGTACCGTTCCGCCCGTTTAACACTTTGTATACCCTCCACCATAATATGGAGGGTATAATTAAATTTAAGATTCCGTTTGTAACACATCGAAATATTTCTCAGAGACCGTATAAAGTATATACTCTTGATCAGGGTAACATTCTAAGCCGATTTAACCATGTCTGTCTGTTGAAATCAGATACAGCTCGCAAATTGTAAGGTAGAGCTTTGTAATTCGTTTTCTTTTACTCATAGGACATTTGGTATTGCAAATGGGCTATATCGGTCCACGTTTTGATATAGCCACCATAGGACGGTACCACCCGATTTTCGTTATTTTGGTTTCATAATCACGCCGAAAATGCTGAAATTTGGTTCTAAGTCTTCGTTGGGGCCATAAAACTTGCGGTGGTATAGGTTCACGTTTCGATATAGCCCCCATAGAACCGTACCTGCAGATTTTCGTAATTTTGAATGTTGTGACGTAAATATCCCACCGAAAGACTGAAATTTGTTTTTTAGTCTTCCATGGTTTATAAAATATTTCAGAAGAGAATTATCAGTATAGGTTCCTATATACCCCATAGAAGCGTTCCTCTTGATCTCGGTATTTTGAAAGATTTACCGAAATATGGGAAATTCGCTATTTAGTCTTCTTTGAGTATAAAAATTTTCCACCAGAATTGTGTAGGTATAGATCGACGTTTTGATATAGCCACCATCGAACGGATCTGCCGATTCGGTCTAAAATTTCGCTTTCGTATATTTTTTTCCAAACTTAGATTAAGTTCAAAAAATGTTCGGAAAAATTGTGCGCACGATAACTCTTGAAGGGAGTGACGGATTTGGTCCATACTTTACACATCCTAATATATCTACCAGATATAGATCAGGTTCGAACATAAATCATATATGTCCACTCCTTCGGGTATCTCCGACACAAAATGTCGGATAAGTTCACTTTAAGACCTGATTTCGATTCACTTTGATTTTTGTTGAAACATCTTGCATTCGTTGCCTCAATTACGACGGTAAAAGTTTTTCAGGGACAAGTACATACTTCCTGAGAAAACAGCACGACCCCCTATGGCACCATATGTAGTGGCTAGGGAGTACAATAACTCTCTAACTGATCAACCGATTTTGGTCCAAAATTTGGTCTCCGTCATATTTTGCCCAAACTTAGTTTCTGTTTGATGATGCACAATACCGGTCTATAACTACCGGTCCTTCCCCCCAATATTAAAAAATGTCACTAAAACAGTATGCTCGATATCTCTTGAACGGGGCAACCAATTTGGTTCAAACTTTGGATCTGCTATTATTTGGTCTAAATGTGGTTTAACTTCTAAAATGGCCCATATCGGTCCTGTCCTTAGGGTACCTCCCATACAAAAGGGCAACATTTGTGTCTAATGCATATGGGAAATGTATACCGATGATGTTCGTTGTAGTCCTGCTTACAGCGATATTATGTTTTCCGTTGACAAGTCCATGTATACGGTCCAAAAGTCCACTGAAATGACTAGTGGGCGCGATAACACTTGAAAAGATATGGCTCTCAAAATAAGATCCCATCCCATAATGGATTATGTCGGTTAATTCCTTTAAGTACCTCCTCCGCTTTAGAACTTTAATGCTAATCCACATTTTTGTCGGCAAGTTCAAATGTCCAAAAACGGCCGCAAAATTCTGAAAAGGCCCTAAATAAATTTGATCTGTCCGTCAATTCACATAGACTGAGGGTATATCTCTGTCGACAAAAGATTGTTACTTTTTTGATTGTTTTCTCATACCTTTTCTCATATAAATTATAGCTTTTTACACAAATGGTAATTTTTCAATATATGAGTTTTATGAAAACACAAGGAGTATTTTTTTAATATTGGAAAAAATTGTAATTTTTCAAAAAAAAAAAAAAAATAAATAAAAAAATAAAAATAACTGTTTTCCAAAAAAAAAATATTTTTAATATTTTGTTTTTTTTTATGGTTTGTTTATTGGTGTTTTACCTTTTTGAGAACATATGAAAAACTCAAAAACACTCATATTTTGATGCAAAATATGAAGAAAAACTCAAAATTTTATTTTGACCTTGAATATCTGAACCACTGTGCGCCGTAAAGTGGATATGACTCCCCCAACCTGTAATTTCAGGACGGTTCTTTATGATTTAGAAATTAAAGTCCAACGCTACAAAAGAGAACCCCTAGATTAGCAATCCTATTAAGCAAGTTTAAATAGCATTCACACAGATGCAGTCGCAGATGCCATAAACAACTATCGAGTGAATTTGGTCCTAGGAGTAGATCCCCCACATGTCACAGCTGAAACGACTTTTTCATAAGTGCAGCAAATCGATTATTCGTCGATTTTCGAGTTTTCTTTTGAAACTGTAAAACCGCCAAGTCGGCAATATATGGGCAAACGTCAAAATCGATTACAAGATAATCGATTATGCGATTTTCCCTCCAGACAAAAGTCGACTACGATTTTTAAACTTTTGACTGCAGGAAGTCGATTAAACCATTAATACGAAGTCGACTCTCACGCTAGACAAAAATTATACATTTCCAAGATACTAATATTACCCGAGCTATAGAATGCATCTAAAGCATGGTACTTATGAGATAATATGCCCTTATATGTTTCAATCCTGTATTCAGATCAATATTCACTTTCAGATAGCAGCTGTCCTCAACGAATCTGCCAAAAAAGGCCCATATTTTATCTGCCACCCAACATAACGTCCCTGTACAAAAATTATTACGCCTTGACAAAAATTTACATTATGCATGTGTGCACATTTTATGGATGCACCACCACACCATAAAGGCATACCATCCATGGCTGGACAAAGTCATTGCAATCGAACGGCTGGTTATTTTCATCGAATCGAACGTTGATTTGATTCAGTTTTATTTGGTGTCAATTGATAATGTGGTGGTATCGACTGCAAAGAATCGCCAATTGCAATCACCAATTGCAGTGGCAACAACCAACATATGGCCTGGCTGTGATTTGTGGTCGAAATTAAAATTATTTAATGGACTGTGTGTATGTTCGTGTGAGGAAGAGCGTGATAGGAAGGAAAACGAGTTGGATAGGCAACGAAAAATCGACAGCAAAAGATATAACTATGTAAATTTTCAGAATTTGCTTGGTGGGTATTTAATAAAATTATAGAATATTAAATAAACCGGACGATTGAACCTTTGCAGATAAGAGATTTAATTAAACCTGTGGTAGTGTTTTAGATAGTTTGGTTTATGAATCTATATGAAACGGAAATGAAAGCAGAGTTTGTGTCTCACATTTATGTATATACACTTTCATACGAGCAAAATGTGCCTCATCGAAATAATGGTTTTAGACCCCATGTATGTTTGGACGAAATCCGTTTTGGACAATTTGGACTCGATTTAGCAATGTCCGTCCGTCTGTCTGACTGACTGGCTGGTGCGCACTATAACTCTTGAATGGATCAACCGATTCGGTCCAAATTTGGCTTTCGTAATATTTTGCCCAAGCTTAGTTTAAGTTCGAAGATAGGCTATATCGGTGCACTCCTTCAGGTACCTCCCCCACAAAAGTTCGAAAAAGTTCGGAAAATTTGTGCGCATGATAACTCTTGAAGGAAGAACCCGATTTGATCCATATTTTGCACATCGTGAAGCTTCTACCAGACATAGATGAGGTTTCAATATGGACTCAATCAGTCCACTCTTCGGGTACCCCCCTCACAAAATTTCGGATAAGTTCAGATTAGGACCTGCCCTCGAATCGATTTGGTTTTGTTGCAGCAACTTGTATTCACTGCCTCCCATACGACGGTACAAATTTCATAAGGGGCAAGTCTATACTTCCTGAGAAAATAGCGGTTAGAGCGCGAGCTAACTCTCGAACCAAACATAGTTTAAATTCGAAGATAAACCATATCGGTCCACTCCTTCAGGTACCTCCCCCACAAAAGTTCAATAATGTTCGGAAAAATTGTGCGCACGGTAACTCCTGAAGGGAGTGACCGATGTAATCCATAATTTGCACATCCTAATATATCTACCAGATAAAGATCAGGTTCGAATTTGGACTATATTTATCTACTCTATAAGGTACCTCTCACACAAAATTTCGGATAAGTTCACTTTAAGACCTGCTCTCGAATCACTTTGATTCTTGTTGAAGCTATTTGCATTCGCTACCTCCATTACGACGGTAAAAGTTTTTTCAGGGGCAAGTCCATATTTCTATTGAAAACAGCCCGAAAGGTGTAAAAACCCCTATGTCACCATATGGGGCGGTCGGAGAGCACGGTAACTCTCGAACTGTTCAACCGATTTGGTTGGTTTCGTCATATTATATCCAAACTTAGTTTCATGGGGGCAATACCAGTCCACAATTTCCGGTACTTCTCCACAATATTTAAAAAATGTCACTAAAATGCTAGGACGATATCACTTGAATGGGGCAACCAATTTGTTCCAAACTTTGGATCTCCTAATATTTTGTCAAAATTTAGTTTAACTTCTTAGATGGCCCATATCGGTCCTCCCTAAGGGTACCTACCCCACAAAAGTTCAACATTTGTGTCTTAGTGCAGTTAATTCCCAATCAACATTTTTGTCGGCAAGTTCAAATGTCCAAAAAGGGCCACAAAATTCTGAAGAGACCTTAAATACATTCGATCTGTCCGTAGGTGAAAGTTTCACTTCACAGTGACTGAGGGTATATATCTGTCGGCAAAGCCGACTGACACTATTTTACTTGTTGTACTCTCTCTTTGTACGTTCTCTTATGCATATTAAGCTTCGATATTGTGGCAGCATTGTTACCCTCGTAATTACTACCGCTGGTGCATTGATGCGCTGTTTACACTAATAGGTCTGTCTGTATGTGCGAACATGTGTGTGTTTGCCAAGCATTAGCATTTCGTCTGAACATTGTAGAACCTCCCAGAGCGCGAGCTTTATACCTTAAGTGTAAGTAAAGAAGTAACCTGAATAGAGTAAAGCTGTGTGCTTATTATTTACATGACTCAGCGGGGGAGGAAAGGCATGTAATATGAGAAGATGATGAAAATGTGTATTTGTAGCAGAATGTTCTTAACTCTGGAAATTTTTTTGACAAAAAACCTGTAGGATTCGATTAAATTTTCTGTAGATTCGATTAAATTTTCTGATTTATGGCAGAATTCTTTGTGCCGAAAACTAGATGAAAGCATTATAAGTGCCATAGCCAGAATGGTGGATACTGATCTGGTGAAGCCATTTTAACGGATAACTTCTGATATTTGTGAATGTATGGACTTGAAAATATCTAGTTGGCTGTACTAAAGAGTATTTAGAAAAATGGGTGTGTTTGCGGTTCTAGAAAGAATACCGCTCCTTCCAAACTGAAAATAATTGAAATCGTTTACTCTACACCTGGACCAAACATCAAATTACTACAGATACAGTTATTTTCAGTGTTCCATGCTTGTATTCCTATAATATAGGATAATTAACAAAGTTTGATTCATAACAGGTTTTCTATGAACTGATAGCATATTATTTATTTGTTCTAGTCAACACTTATAAATTTTAAACATTTCCCTTCCAGAAGGTCTGGATTTCTGGATTAATGCCATCATCTATTTTTCGACACAAAGATCTCCGAATTCTGCCATAAATCAATATAATGACCATAAATCAAAATTTAATCGAATCCTAAAAGTTTTTGTCAAGAAAATTTCCATAGTTAAGAAAATTTAGTTACAAATACACATTTTCATCATCTTCCCTTATTACAGGCTTTTCCTCCTCCGGTAAGACATGTAAACCTTACACAATTTACTTAATTTTCTTCTATTGATCTCATTTTCCAACTTTCCATAAATATTACAGGTGATTTGAAAGAAATTAACACGGACTTTTGAAATTAAAATAAAGTGTGCCATTTATATGTCCATCTAAAATCAGAACTGCTCTTACAAAATATTATAACGGTAAATATTAAACGAAATATAACAGATCTTTTGAACGGGATTGGAACAAGTACCCTTGCAGCAGTAACCAAAAATTATAAAACATTAAATTTTATTAGATTTTAGTTCGAAAATAATTAATTGTATTTTTGAATTTTATAACGTGTCATTTATGCGTCCATAGCTGCATATAAATATTTGATCAGGATTAAATTCTGAGTCGATCTAACCATGCCTGTATGTCCATCTGTAGTAATCAGTATAGTGTCCACAATAATTCAGATAGTACGCTATATTTGTCATATTGCCATATGCAATTAAGGTTCAAAGATGAACTACATCGGCCCATACGACCGTATCTCTCGATTCTCGGTATTTTGAGGGGTTTAGCTAAATTTTTTAAACTGAACTACCTATAATTTTACATTTGAGGTGCTCAGTGGCTACGAAACTTCTCCATAAAAAATTGCTAACATAGGTCCATGTTTTGGTAAAGCCCCCATATAACAGAGCCTTCCGATTTAGGTATTTTGAGGATTTTAGCTACATTTTTCAACTGCTATTTGATATTTGCGTTTCTCTACGGCCACAATACTTCTCTACCAAAAATTTTCAACATAGGTCCATATTTTTGTATAGGTCCCAATTATAGTTAGTTTGTTGTTGGACATTTGAAGCTCTCATCGGTGACAAAATCTCTCCACTAAAAATTGTCAATATAGGTCCATGTTTGGTATAGCCCACATAAATAATTGTATATTCCGATTCTCGGTATTTTGAGAGTTTTGCGGATTTTAGCTTTAGGTTAATCCACTGGTGAAATTTTACACTTGCTGTTCCCAGTGGTCACGAAAGTTTTCCATCAAAAATTTTCGGCAGAGGACCATGATTTTACATACATTTTTGACTGAACTACCCGTAACTCGGCATTTGGTGTTCTCAGTAGTCATAAAACTTCTCTACCAAAATTATCGGTAAAGACCCATATATTGATACCCCTCGAGTTTCATTATATGTAGGGTTAAAGCAGGGATGGCCACCAACAACAACTTTCCTATGCCCGCGGGCATACGAAACACACGTATACTATAAACACATTCGTTAGGTTGATGCATTGTTTACGTTTTCACTCACACTAGCGCAAGTTATAATCTGCAAATGTGTGTTTTGGCCATTCCTGGGTTGAAGCTACGCTTTTTGACTGAACTACCCATAACATGACATTTGAGGTTTCCTGTGGTCACAAAACTTCTCCGATGAAAAATTGTCAACATAGTTCCAAGTTTTGGTACAGCTCCCATATAACGGTACCTCCCGATTTTCAGTATTTTTAATGTTGTAGCTACATTTTTTTATCGAACTTGACAGTTAAGGTTGAATTGTGGTCACAAAACTTTTCCATTAATATTTATCAACATGTATTGGTATTGCCCCCATATAACATTATATCTCTTTTTTCGGTCTTTTGGGTGTTTTGGCTACATTAATTGACTGAACTACCCGTAATTTGACATGTGAAGTTCCCAGTGGTCACACAACTTCTCCACAATAAATTGTTAATATAGTTCCATGTTTTAGTATTACTCGCATATAAAGGTACCTCCCGATTTTACGTTATCCTAAGATTTTAGATACATGTTCGTTCCAACTGACTGTTATTTGTCATGTTCGCTTAGCCTCAATAAATATATTCTTTCTCATGATAGAATCCCTCAAATAAATCGCTTGCCGTTTAATTTTGCCACCATTTACAATTTAAATGCAAGCGTTTAATTTGAGAGATTCCATCATGAGAAAGAATATATTTATTGAGGCTTAGCGAGAAATTATTTCCTAGTTTTAAGTGCATTTCTAAATAAAACACTGAAACTTAATTTTTTTAATTATATTTTATTTTTAACTTTTTAGTAAATACATTTTGTTGACCACTGAATACAAAATTATAGTCAATTTAGGCCGAAAATTTAGATAAAAACTTTAAAATACCTGAAATCGTGTAGTACCGTTATATAAAGGCTATGCCAAAACCTGGACTTACATATGTCCATAATTTTTGGTGGGGAAGTTTCCTGTATTGTCATCCAAATGTGAAAAGTGTGCAAAGTTTTAGTCTGATTGGTCAACTACAACTGTGTCAAAATTGAGTTACCAGATTTTAAATGCAATTTAAATAAAACACCGTTAAACACTGTAAAATTGACCGATATTGGTTTTGATTCCATATTCATGTATTGTCATCTAAATCTGAAAAGTGCGCAAAGTTCCAGTTCGATTGGTCAACTGCAACTGTGTTAAAAATGAGTTACCAGATTTGAACTAAACGCACCAAAGCAAGTTAAATAAAATACTGTAAAAATAGTCAGCATATATCCATGTTTTTCATAGCCCGCAAACAGCGATAGCTCCGGATTTTAAGTCTTTTAAGAAATTCAGCTACATTTGTTGAGCTAACTATTTGTATTTAACATTAGAGGTCCCCAGTGGTCACAGAACTTCTCCATCAAAAATTTGAACACAGGTCCACACTTTGATATAGCCTCCATATGAAGGTATCGTCCGATTGAATATGTTTTTCGATGCTATTTTGGCCTTACGTAGGCATTAGGGTATCCGTGTTCGATGAACTTCTGCATCTAAAATTATGGCCAGGGGAGGAAAGTTATTATTGCATTTAAGTTCAGAATATTTTACGCTGGAGGGAAAAATAATTTCGGTTCGGCCGAAATCAACTATTTCTTACTTGTATAATTAAATTTGTCATTGAGTTTGTAACACATCAAAACACCGAAATTTGGCATTTTGTCTTCTTTGGAGTAAACAGCATTCCTGTTAGGAATTGTCGGTATAGGTCTACATTTTGATAAAACCTTATAGAAGTTACCTTCCATTTTCGGGATTTTTAAGGTGTTTGCTACGTTATCTTACCGAAATTGCTTATTTGGTATTTAGTCTTCGCGGGGGTACAACATTTTCCCGCTGAGTACCTTCTGATTCAACGATGTCTCATTGGTATTAAACATTGTTCAAAACAAGTAAAAAATTATCAGTCGGCTTTGCCGACAGAGGTATGCCCTTAGCCTGTGTGAATAGAAACACCTTTTTCCAAAAAACGTATGTATTTAGGTGGTCCTCAGAATTTTGGGCGTATGAACTTGGCGATAAATGTATGGAATAAGATAAAGTCGTCTTGCCAGGTACTTAAAGGAATTGACCAACATAGTCGATTTTGGAAGTGTGTCTTATTTAGCGATAGACAATTATATACAGAAACATGGACGTGCCTACGAAAAACATCATATCGCTGTAAACAGGGCTACTAGGAGTACCTTCGTTAAAAATGTCCAATGGATTCTCGAACAGACCCTAAACCCGCTTACTTACTTACTTACTTAGTTGGCCCATTACAGAACATTTGTTCCATAGACCGAACTAAGAAGAGATCTCCATTCCTCTCTGTTTCTCGCTTGACTTTTTGGAATACCGCGCCTTTCCATTTCTTTATCCACTTGTTTGCTCCATCGAAGCTTAGGCCTGCCGATTCTGCGTGCACCGCCATGTGGCATGTATTCATACGCCTTTTTAGCGGGTACATCATCGCTCATTCTCATGATATGGCCTAGCCAACGCAATCGTTGCATCTCGATACGTTTAACTATATGCATGTCTTTGTATAGCTTATATAGCTCGTGGTTCATACGACGTCGATATTCACCGTCAACGCAAATCGGCCCGTAGATCTTTCGAAGAATTTTCCTCTCAAACACACCAAGCACTGCCTTATCTGCTTGCGCAAGTACCCATGCTTCGGAGCCATACATTAGCACGGGTAGTATCAGCGTTTTGTATAGTGTTATTTTTGTTTGACGAGATGTGGCTTTGTTTTTAAATTGCTTACTTAGACCATAGTAGCATCTGTTGGCCAATACAATTCTTCTTCTTATTTCACAACTGATGTTGTTTGTTGTGTTTATGGCAGTGCCGAGGTAGACGAAGTCTTTAACTACCTCAAAATTGTAGGTACCAACTTCTACAGTTGGTCCGAGCTCTATGGACGCTTTGCGCGTCGACACCATCAATTTGGTCTTTCGCCGTTTACCGCCAGACCCACTTTCGCAGATTCTGCTTCGACCTTCCTAAAGGTATCAGTTACTTCTTTTACTGATCGGCCTATGATGTCTATATCATCAGCATAAGCAAGTAACATGTGGCTATTGGTGTAAATTGTGCCATTTCTTTTGACATTTGCATCTCGTATTACCTTTTCCAGCAAAATGTTGAATAGGTCACACGAAAGGCTGTCTCCTTGTCTGAAACCTCTTTTGGTACAAAATTCTTCGGAGAGGTTCTTTCCAATTTTAACTGAGGACCTAGTATCAGTTAAAGTCATCTTACAAAGCCGGATTAGCTTTGCGGGGATACCAAATTCAGACATTGCGTGGAATACCTTTGATCGGAGGGGACTGTCGAATGCTGCTTTATAATCGACAAAAAGTGAAATATGTCAATCTGCATCTCTTGGGTCTTCTCTAGGATTTGCCGCAGGGTAAATATCTGGTCAATGGTGGACTTGCCACATTGGTATGGTCCAATTATTTCGTTGACCATTGGCTTTAGTCGTTCGCACAATATCCCTGACACTATCTTATAGGCAATAGGGAGAAGACTTATGCCCCTATAGTTTGAGCATA
Source organism: Musca autumnalis (assembly GCF_047663935.1). Taxonomy (NCBI): domain Eukaryota; kingdom Metazoa; phylum Arthropoda; class Insecta; order Diptera; family Muscidae; genus Musca; species Musca autumnalis. The sequence goes on along the minus strand of NW_027411755.1, from coordinate 143,138,341 downwards.
CAGTCTTATCTCCTTTCTTGTGGACGGGACATAGGATGCTCAGGTTCCAATCGTCGGGTACGCGTTCTTCCTGCCAGATGGTGCTAACTAGCTGATGCATACACCTTATCAGCGCGTCGCCTCCGGTTTTAAACAGCTCGGCTGGTAAGCCATCGGCTCCTGCTGCTTTATTATTCTTCAGCCGGTTGATTGCTGTTTTTACCTCATCTTGGCCGGGCGGTATACATTCTATACCATCTTCTGGGATTGGATCTGTGGTATCATCGTCTTCGCTACTATTGGATACCAGCAGATTGGAGAAATGTTCCTTCCATATCCTGAGCACGCTATCTGTATCTGTTACCAGATTACCTTGCTGGTCTCTACAGGAGGATGTGCCTGTACCAAAGCCATCTGTTTGATGTTTCACTCTTTGGTAGAATTTTCGGACTTCATTCTGTCTCCTATACATCTCGATTTTTTCACACTCCCGCTTTTCCATTTCTCTCTTTTTCTTGCGGAAAAGCCGTTTCTCTTCTCTCCTTTTCTCCCGATATCTCTCTCGTGCGCTACGCGTTGCTACTGATTGTAAAGTAGCTCTATATGCCACATTTTTCTCTTCGGTAGCAGCACGACACTCCTGGTCATACCATGAATTCCATTGTGGAGGTCTCTGGAATCCAAGGATGGATTTTGCGGCTGTTTGCATGGAGTGGGCAATATGCTGCCATTGTGTTGTTATGTTATCTGGACAAGGAGTGCTCGCGTTAAGCAATTGGGCTAGTTGAGTGGAATATGCTGTGGCTATCTGTTGTGTTTGCAGCCTATCGATGTCCAACTTCCGCGTTGAGTCTGTTCGTGCTTTTTTTGCAACGTTTAGACGGGTACGTACCTTTGCTGCAACAAGGTAGTGGTCCGAATCAATGTTTGCGCCTCGGAACGATCGTACATCCAACACGCTGGATGAATGTCTTCCATCTATTACAATATGATCAATTTGATTACTTGTTCTTTGATCTGGAGACAGCCAGGTGCCCTTATGAATATCGAGATGATTAAATCTGGTACTGCTAACTACCATGTTTTTTGCAGCTGCAAAGTCTATCAGCCTCATACCATTGTCAGATGTTTCACTGTGGAGACTGAATTTCCCGACTGTTGGGCCAAAGATATTCTCCTTTCCAATTTTGGCATTAAAATCGCCTAGAATGATTTTAATGTCATGGGCAGGGCAACGGTCATATGTTTCTTCTAAGCGCTCGTAAAATATATCTTTGGTCTGTTCGTCCTTTTCTTCAGTGGGAGCATGAGCGCAAATAAAGCTGATGTTGAAGAATTTAGCTTTTATTCGAATTGCAGCAAGTCTTTCATTCACTGGGGTGAAGCTGGATACCAGATGTTTTAGTCTCCGACTAACTACGAATCCGCAACCAAATTCATGCTTTACGTCATGGCAGCTATAATACAGTGCGTCACCTTTAGGTGTTGTTGTGACGCCTTTCCCAATCCATCGTATTTCCTGTATGGCATTACTGCCATCGGCCTTGTACTTTTCAAGTACGTCTGCCAATGCGAAGACTGCACCTTCTCTATAAAGAGTGCGAACATTCCAGTTGCAGATTCGCAGATCATGGTCCTTAAAACGTTTGCGGGGTTCGTCAACTTTAGAGGGGTTTGTTTTTCTTTTCTTTCGTTTTTTCATAGTAGGATGTTTTTTCTAGGGGAGGGTTACTAACCCGACCCCCAAACCCAAGTTTTTAACGTTCTTATGGGTGAACGCGCGGCACATGTTAGCTCACTACCTTTAACGGGTGTTAAAGGCAGTTCCCCAGGTGACACCACGGGGAGGTCAGTGTCCACTTGAGATGAAAGAGGGACCCGCACTCAAACAAAAATGTTGATCATTTGTGTGGATGGTACCCAAAGGAATGGACCGATAGGGCCCATTTTTGAACATAAAGTAAGTTTGGACAAAATATTTTGAGACCCAAGGTTTGGACCAAATAGGTTGCTCCGTTTATGAGATATTGCGAATATTTCCGAATTTTTGTGGGGGTGGTACCGGAAAGAGTGGACCTATAAGCATCATCTTCGCATTTCATCTAATATTTGAAGAAATATTACGATATGCAAAGTGTGGACCAACGCAGTTTTCGGTTCGGGAGTTGTCGTGCCACCAGCCACTACCCATGCTGGCCGCAGGTTTTTTTTATAGTTTTCGGGTAATTTTCTCAAGAAGTATGGAATTGCCACTGAAAAATTTTTACCATCGTAATATGGGCCTTAAGTTCAATCTGTTGCAAGAAAAATCAAAACGATTCGAGAGGAGATCCTAACCTACACATTTACGATATTTGGTGTGGGAGGTATCGGAAGTTGTTGACATGTCCATATTCTAATCTGATCTATGTCCCGTAGAAATATTACAATGTCCAAAGTATGACCTAAATCGGTTCCTGCCTTCGAGAGTTATCGTGCGCACCATTTCAGCGAAAAGCTTTGAACTTTCGCGGAGGAGGTACCTAAAAGAGTGGACCGATAAAACCCATCTTAGAACTTGATTTAACCTTGGGAAAAATATTACGATTGCCAAATTTTGGATCGATTTGGTTCGAGTTACCGCGCACTCCATCCACAACACATGGTGCCATAGCCGGTTCTTACAGCTTTCAGGCCATTTTCTCAGGAGGTATGGATCTGCCCCTGAAAAACCATCGTAATGGTGGCAGGGAAATCAAGTTGTAACAACATAAATCAAAAGGATTCGAGAGTTTATGGTAGAAATATTACGATGTGCAAAGTATGGACCAAATCGGTTAGTCCCTTTGAGAGTTATCGTGCGCATAATTTTTGTTAAAAAAAATTGAACTTTTGTGGGGAGGTAGCCGAGGGAGTGGAGCGATATGGCCCATCTTCGAACTAAACTAAGTTTGGACAAAATATCACGAAAGCCAAATTTTGGACCGAATCGGTTAATCCGTTCGAGAGTTATCGTGCGCTCAAGCCAGCCAGACAGACAGATGGAAGGACTTTGCTAGGACTTTCCAAACATACTTGGGGTCTAAAACCATTATGAATGTGTATATATCGTTAGCATAAACGCTAGTGTATAAAAAAGTGATATACTCCAGTTCGTATATTCCACTTCACCTAGGAATAAGCTTTGACGTGGCGCGGTATTTAGTACTTTCATTAACGAAAGGAAACTAATTGTCTGAGTTTACTTTAAAACAACTCATGATGGAAGGTTTAACTCAACGGCCGAACTTAAAGATTTTTACTTGTTTTCTAATAAAAAGATGACATGTCAATTTAGTTATCGGCAGCTAAATACTCTATATCCACCATACTGTCTATTTTAACTAAAGGAACCCCAAACGACAGAACTATCTCTAGAAAGGCATCGTAAAGTGTACATTTTAAATGATGTTTTTATTATTTTGGAATAAAACAAACCCGTCGTTAAGACTTACCAAAGGGATTTACTTCCCACCGATTCTGGTTGATAAAGACGAAAATTGAGTAATACTTTTCTGTGAGTGTATAACGCAATTCACTTCGCCATTCAAGTTTACTAAATCATTAAACGAAACACCTCACTCCGCCCATCTAATGTTGGTCGCAGAATTTGACAAATCTTGTGTCTAAAAAGTTTTCAATTACGCAATTTGATATTCCATAACCAGTTTTGAAAAAAATCATTCATTCATAAAGATTCATTCACTTCCTTGCAATGCAAAGCATCACACACACACTAACAGACGTACACACACTTTCTATACCACTCAAACCAACAAATGGATGACCCAACTAACACATTGATGGCCAAATGTCGACAAAGAACAACAAAACGCTTTTACGGTTGTCATCATTTATTTAGGAAATGTGCTGTGCACAGAATGGGTAGAGTAGCTGCTGGTGGCAGGAAGTTGGGGAACTTTACAAAAAAGTACTTAGGAAATTTTCATAAAAATTCATGGCATAGAGAAGTTGAAAGTTCGATTTTTCGGTTGTGTGTGTGTTTTAGAAAGAAATGAAAATGTTCATTTCATCGTTCATCATATATGTACATACATATTTAGAGTTTTTCCCTCTGATGTGTTGCAGAAAACTTTCTAATACCATTTTCAATGTTTGCCTTGATATGTTGTTTTATCAAAATATTGTTTTTATATTTTTTCCCTCACACAGCTATAATGAATTTATGATAACGGAAACAATGTTCCAATAACTGAACTATAAGCATAAAAGTAATCTCATGGGTAGAATTTTTGTAGTTTATGTGCGAACAATGCCGTATCAAGTTCTAGGATTGAATATTCAAATATTTTCGAGATTAGATAATGGATGGGAATGTGTTGACGTTGAATTTTAAACGAGGGTCAAGTGGATACTGCCTCTATGTAACGCAATACGCAAATTGCTTGTTTATCTCTAGAAAAAATCCTACAAAGACGGATATATGGTAAAAACAAAAATAGCTTTATAATCGATGAATTCGAGTTTCACTCTTTCACTGTTACCATATTCCGTATAACATGACTGAAATTCTTAAAAATGAAGTGTTTTAGGAGAGGTCTTATAATATCGACCATTAAAAATAATTTAGGTGGAAGCTGTTTTGGCATCAATATAGAAAAATGGGTTGAGGCCAACAAGTTTTTTATGTTCCTTTCCGATTCCTGGCTAAATTTAAATTTAATGGAACTATGCCCAAAGAAAGAATCAAAAAAAAAAAAATACTCCATGAACAACATGATACTAGTTAGTGTATGCAATTTCGATATATCCACTGCATCTAAATGAAAATCATGTTGTCATTTTGAAGCCTGAATTTTGGGTTTTTTGAATTTGTTTAATAATTCGGACGCGCATTCGAAACCCATAATAGGAATACAGAACTCGTGATTTTACGTCATTTAATGTATATCTCATGAGTGTGCTCCGTACAGCATCCTAGTAATTGGAGTTCAAAGACCAAAATTTGATGCGTAAATTTTCATAAAACCACATTTTTACAAGTGTCATTAAATTTCCTTTAAACACCGAGTGAATTTAGTTATTTTAGACGACGGATAAGCCCGTCGAATCCATCTACTAAAACGCTGCACATAAGTCCCTTGAAAATAGGTAAATCTGCAAAAATATATTTTGACAAAAGAGCGTACTAAACCTAGACTTTCTTTTAAATCGATCGAATCGAATTTAAAATAGGTGTTTATTGACTTATATTTGTTTGGTGCTTCTGAAATCGGATGCGCATCAAAATCGTATACATATGGCGCTACTTTTACCCACTTTAAGGGGTTTCGCATTGTGTGATGCAACTGACGGCACACGTTGGTCGCTGAGCGAAACATAGAAATATGCATAGATATTGAAAGAGATTGATTCGCTGTATTCAAACTCGTACGCGCATCAACTGATTTTAACTAATTCGCGAATGACAGGATTTTTAATTTTCATATTTTTTTGAATGATTGTAATTTCAATATTACTCATATTTAAAAATGAAGTTTAAGTAGAGTACATTAATTATTTTATGGGATTTTAGCGAAGTAGTTAGAGAACAAAATCTATTTTCAAGAATATTCCAATACTAAGTTTTCCCCTTTCATTGCTACTGTAATATGCATAATATAAACCCAATCTTTATAATTTTAATTTCAGATTTTTATACCCTACACAACTATGTGAAAAGGGTATTATAAGTTTGTTTTGGTAAAAATTCATGTAACACCGCGAAATATTCGTCAGAGACCCCCAATGTGTGTCCGTCCTTCTGTCCATTATAAATTGTAATCAAACTCCAGGCCGCAATTAAGGACCGATCGTCACTAAATTTTGTAGCTGCTCTGTAGGTCGCAATAATAGTCCGATCGCCTCGAAATTTTAAATGAAGTAAGAGAATATGACAAAGATGAAGCTTGCAATATGAGATGGCGATCAGTTAATATTTAGAGGGTTAAAAGGACCCCTACCAATGGGTGACGTAGGGGATGGTAGATACCAAGGAACAGTCCTGACCGGTTTTAACATGGCAAAGCCCAGGATTTATCTTGGTCCCTCTTTCATCTCAAGTGGACACTGACCTCCCCGTGGTGTCACCTGGTGAACTGCCTTTAACACCCCTTAAAGGTAGTGAGCTAACATGTGCCGCGCGCTCACCCATAAGAACGTTAAACACTTGGGTTTGGGTGTCGGGTTAATAACCCTCCCCTAGAAAAACCTGCTTATGACAATGGTATGAGGCTGATAGACTTTGCAGCTGCAAAAAACATGGTAGTTGGCAGTACCAGATTTAATCATCTCGATATTCATAAGGGCACCTGGCTGTCTCCAGATCAGAAAACAAGAAATCAAATTGATCATGTTGTGATAGATGGAAGACATTCATCGAGCGTGTTGGATGTACGATCGTTCCGAGGCGCAAACATTGATTCGGACCACTACCTTGTTGCAGCAAAGGTAGGCACCCGCTTAAACGTAGTAAACAAAGTACGAACAGACACAACACGAAAGTTAGACATCGGTAAGCTGAAATCACAACAGATAGCCACAGCATATTCCACTCAACTGGCCCAATTGCTTAATCAAAGCACTCCTCATCCCGATAACATTTCAGCGCAATGGCAAAGCATTGCCCACTCCTTGCAAACAGCCGCAAAATCCATATTAAATAAGGTAAGAGTATATGACAAAGAAGAAGTTTGCAATTTGTGATGGCGATCGGATAATATTTAATAATGGACCACAACTTTTGTGTGAAAATTTTTAAAATTTTTAATGTACAGCTTATATCTTTGTTCCTGGAAGACACATTCCTCCCTCGTTAGTTATATTTGGAAGACGATCTCTTGACCTTTCCATTGATGTCAATTGTGTTGATGTACGTGATCAGATAACAGAGTTACAGCTATATACATCCAGTTTTTTGTTGGTAGTGTAATCATATATACGCTAGAGGTCGCAATTATAGCTCAATAGTCACGAAATTTCGCACGAGGTAAGAGTTTAGGTTGAAGAAAATGCCTATAATTTTGCATGATGATCAGATATTATTTAGCGGGTGACATAGACCATTACTTTTGTATGAAAAATTTACAAATTTTATTTTTGGTCCATATTTTAATTCCTGGAGGGAATATACCGGCAAAGTAGCGTACATATGGAAAAAGGACTACTGACCTTTCCCTTGATCCAAATTGCAGTAATGTGTCTGCTAGATAACGGGCCTACTGCCTAATATGTAATGGGGTTTCTGTAGAGAACCACAATTTCCTCCTATGCTACAAATTGTCGATATCATGACAGAGAAATGTTCAGTTAAATTGTCCAATTGGATGTTTTATACAAATATTGCAGCATTGGGTCGCCTCGCCACTTATTTTATACCTCAGGATTTACAGTAAAGGAGATACATACAAAATACGACCAAAGATGTGTCTCATCGAAATAATGGCTTTAGACCCCAAGTGTGTTTTAGACAATTTGGAGTCTATTTAGCCCAGTCCGTTGATCTGTCTCTCTTACTGTCTAGCTGGTGGGCATGTAAATTGTACACTTCGAAATATTTTGCCCAAACTTAGTTTAAGTTCGAATATAGGCTATATAGGTGCACAACTCCCCCACAAAAGTTCAATTTTTTTTTCGAAAAATTGTGTGAGCTATTACTGGCGAAGTGAGCAATCGATCGATAGATTGGGTAAGACTATATACAAAATTCGGAAAAGTGACATTTAAGAGTCCTCTCGAATCGTTTTGAATTTTGTTCAGCAGATTGTCCTTGCGGTCCCCTTTTCGATGGTACAATTGCAATAGCAAGTCCATATTTCCTGAGATTAAGGCCGAAAAGCTCCAAGAACCCCTGAAAAACAGGCAGAAAACTTGAGGCAGAGGGTATATCACCGTTAACGCAGCTGACTTATACTATCTTCTTCGGTGTGTAATTGAATATGAAGAATTTTGGGATTTATACATTTGTTTACATTCAAATTATTTGAATTTCTATTCATTAGTGTTATTTCTACCAGTATAAAATATATTTTTGATATCACAATATATACCCACAATTAACTATTTTCGAAATACCCTGAAAAGCACAAAACTACGTGAGGACGATAGATCTTCAATAAACTCAAAATTTTCCGAAATATCAAATATCAGAGATGTAGCAAATTGCATTGTATATACATATGTATATTTATTTATTGCTACCTTCTTATTAACTTTGTATTTACTACTAGTTAATGTAAGTAAAATAAATAAATAAATAAATATTTATTTATTTTAGGTTATTCCAAAAAGGAACCTGATATTCAAAGACAATTTGAAGATTTAGCAGGAGGGGCTAATCAATGTGAATTTTCCAATTTTATATTTTTTCCATAAACATCCCAGTAGGGACAAGGGAGGCTTGTCTTATATCAATGGATTCATATTATGTTATTGATTAGTGACCAAGTTTTTATCGCCGAGTCCGAACGGCGTGTCCTAAGTTTTTCATGGCTGAAATACACAGGAAATTATTAAGGGGTAATTTGCCACTGTTGAAAATTTGATTCAGCGTGAAAGGCGGTTGCACATAGCTGATTCCTAGAGGTTGTGGTGTAGGGTATCACATGGTCGGCCCTGTCCGACTATAGCCTTTGCTTACTTGTTATACATACATTGCAGCATGGGTCGCTTTGCCACCTTTTTTCAAAACGATTCCCCAGCTAGGCAACATCAAATTTTTTACGGTGGCAAAATACCTTTCAGTAATGTTGGCAACATTTTCTGAGTATTTCAGCCATGTAAAACTTTTCTACAAGTGGTGTCTTAGGACACTCCGTTCGGACTCGGAGATGAGCTGTGGATCCCATATCATAGAGCGAACATGAATCGGGGTACACTCACTCATTGATATAAGATAAGTCTTCCTTGTCCCTTCTGGAATGTTTGTGAAACAATTATTATATTATTATTTAAGCTTGGGGTGATACGGTGCCAGAATCCACAAAACTATTTCTTACAATACGTTTATTTGGTCCATAAAGAAATTTTGATTGGTGGAAAGCTTATTCCCAGGGGTAGTGGTGGTTTTTACTTGTGTTATTCCCTACGTGGTAGAACCATAGAGCAACACAGATTTTACGCTGATATCAAAAATTCGCAGTTTGGTTTAAGGCTTATGTTGTTGGATTCCAAACTTTATGCAGCACCTGGAAGCTTACTCTTGCTTTGTTGATGCGGGCTCATACATCTTCTTCGGATCCACCATGCGCTGATATTATGCTTTCAAGGTTGCTAAAGCTGTCGTCGTTTTCAATGACAATGCCGTTTATGAGGAAAAGTGTCGGCGAGAGTATACATTCTTGTTTTACACCCGAAGTTGTTGTAAATGGTGCGCTTTCGTCGCCATTGAAGCGTACATAGCTGGTTGCGTTACTGTATAACTCGCGGATCAGTTGGATAATTTTGTCGGGGATTCCATTTAGAGAGAGAATATCCCATAGTGACTCACGGGATACCGTGTCAAAAGCTCGTTCAAAATCGACGAACAATAAATATAGTAGTGAGTTATATTCTTTAAACTGCTCAATTATGATTCGCAAAGTGATAATATGGTCTGCGCATGATCTGCCAGGACGAAAACCAGCTTGCTCGTAGCTTTATCTTCACCGCTGGACGAATTCTGTTGAGTATCAAAGTGGCCTTGAGTTTTGCAACCGCTGTTAGTAAGGTAATGCGATGTTATTCAGTAATTCTTTCTGTCGGTACGAGTGAGATACTTTACGTTTGCTGCTGATCTTCTGTATTCCGCCTTTACTGCAGCCTTTTCAGTGGTGGTGCGAGCAACATCCTTTCTATTCTTCATAATTTTGCGGTTTGTTATTTCTGACTATGTTGACTCGCTTATTCATGGTTTTCTGCGTTCTGCAGTTTGTCCAAGGATGGTTTGGGCACTTAGACTACATGTTGTAATTATAATTATGATGTCGCTTCGTTATTTCCATCACCAATGTTTGATCTCCAAGCTGAGTTGTATGCTTCCGACGCGGCTTGGTTCTGCAATCTGACTATATTTTATTTGGAAGTTGCCTTTTTCTTTTTGATTGCAGCAGGTCGTAGCCTGAACGCACCTCGCCTTGCCTTAACATCCATTAAGGAGCCCACGAAAAGTTTACTGGTTATGATGTGATCAATTAAGTTTCGGGTTTTACCGTCCGGGGATTGCCACGTATATTTGTATATATCCAATGTAAATACTATGTCTTGCACAGAAGTCAAAGTGGCGGTCCCCGTTCTCGTTTCTGATGCTGCCTAGGGCATTTGGTCCCATAACCCCTTCTATGTTGGTGTTGTTGTTTCCAACCTTTGCATTGAAATCGCCAATTACTATTTTTATATCTGCACATGGAATTGAACTCACGAGCTGCGATAGTGAGTGCAGCAACAATTTTTTATAGGACAACAATTATTTATACATACCAAATTTTAGCCATTAGATTGAATAATATTTCTCAAATCGTCAGAAAACCGAAAATCGGGGGATATATCAAAACGGGGCTATGTCAAAACGGGCACAGGAGTAATATAAATCAAAATTAATAAGCCCTATCTTAAATATTGCGAGCTGTATCTTGATTTCAACAGACAACCGGACGGACAGACGACATCTTTATACCAATTAAGAATATTACGATGATCAAGATTACATATACCTTATATGTTCCCTGACGATGTTTTACAAACGGAGTGACATAAAGCTTTTGGCGCGGGAGCATTTTTCATAGAATCGCGAAACCAATTGATAGTTTCTTAGTTGCCTTTACTATAAATTTTTAGAGGAAAAATCCGCTTTCCGTAATATTCCCAACAACATTTATGTTACACCAACATTTATCGCTTTTCCATTACCATGCATTTGTATACGTTCTTCATCATGTTTGACGTTTTGTTTAACTTTTTCTAGATATTGTTGAGTTGAGTGCCTCTTAAAAATTTCATAAACATACTTTGGCAGAAGATAATGTTTTAGTTTAGTAGCGCTTTTTCTTTTTTTTTTTTTTTGTTTTGAAGTGAGTTCGTCATTACCTCCCTCCGTTATGTTGTTTTTTCTTCACTTGTACGAGTACACAAGAAACTTTTCTTTTTACACTTTTAGTTAGATGCTCTTTCTTTTGCTAGAAAAAAACATCGAATCTTATCAATCATTCAGAATGCAATTGGGATTTAATTTGTCTTGCTATCTATCTCCGACCTTTTTCGGGCGTTTCGTAGAACTTATGAGTAGAGACTTAAAGGAACAAAATCATTATTGAGATAATGTTTGGAGAATATAAAATGTAATTTTCAATCATAGAATATGAATTGTTTAGACCTGGAAAAATGATTTTCCGAAAGGTCGATATGAATTATTTAGTAGGATGTTAGTTGCTAATTTATTTTGCGTGTATACATGCAAAAAGTGCAAATATGTTGTTCTCTTTTGTTGCAGCCATTAGATATAATTTTTGGCACAATTTGAATTTGCTTCGTTCAAACGTTGCGATTGGAATTCGAAATATAATATGACGTCAACAAAAATTATGTATTTTGATTATTTTATGTATTAATTTTTATTATGTATTAATTTTTTAACCGAACAACCTGTAATTTGACATTTGAGGTTCCCAGTGCACAGTGCAAAATATGAGCACTTTAGCGGAACTTTACTAATAACTTTTAAAGGAAAAGGTGTAGATTCCAAAAATTTTGCACAAATGTTTCTTATATTAGTCGACAGTGTGGGGCTCAAATTGGGCCACATAGACTCGCGGTTTCCTGTAACGCTCATGTAACGGTGTCTGCCGTTTTTACGTTTTACATTCATTTTTCAATCGATTTTGATGCAAATTGGTATATTGAGTTTTCAGCGGATAGAAAACTTATGTACAAAATATTTCAATATAGGTTCGTGTTTTGGAATAGCCCCACATGCCGGGTTCCCTCATACTGGGTATTTTAAAGGTTAAAGACAAAAATTGCAGCCGATTTTAGTGCAAATGTAAATTTTAAGTTGTTAGCGAATAAAAAACCTCCTCACACAAAAGCTGTCAACACAGGTCCATTTCTGGGTGAAGCCCCACAACCCTACACATCTATTAAGGAGTAAAATGTCAATTTTTTTGTTTTCATTTGAATCTATAATGTTTATTGGTCCATTCAGCAGGTCTGTACCATTAATTTTGTTAATAATGTCTTTCAGATCAAGTTCAGGTCTGCACTCCATTACAATTTTTAACGTATTTTGGTATTTATACCGCAGCATCTAAAAATGTTGCACTATATGTAAATCACCAACATTTAGAGGTCAAAACTATCAAAAATTGCGAGAGGTTTCTTAATTTTACAGAAATTATCACTGTTAGAATTAGTGAGTCCATTTCTTCAAAACACAGTCAACAATGGCGTTCATTGTCGCGTTTACCTTCCACTTTTGGAAAATGCAACTGAATAAAATTCCCGAAGTCTTTTTAGAAAATCTTGAATATCTCCAAAGACCGCGCGATACCGCACCAGTTTTATAGCTTTGCGAACAGAGGAGAATCCAATCCTTCAGATTATATATATCTTAGCACGTGAATGTACGGAAATCACTTTTGAAATGTCCGCGGAAAATAAAAAATTATAATTTTGAAAACCGCAAAAAAACACTTCTTTCCGACTAAAATTGCACGAAAACAATATGGGTTTTTCGCATTTTTTGAAGTGTAAAATATCATAATTGTTTTGTAAAATATTAAGAAAAATAAATCATGACATACTGACTTACCATGAATCAAAAATACATTTCTTAAAAAAAAATATTAAACAAAAGTGCAACTTTAAGTGCATTTTTAAGTCGTTTCGTGGAGTAAATCGGCAAACTGAGTATGGACCATTTGCAGTGGAGTACTAAGCTAACGAATTCAATAAAAATTTAATTAATTTCATGTACTTTGAAAATCCCTTAAAGTTCCACTAAACTTCCCAAATTTCGCACTGTGCAGTGGTCACAAAACTTCTTCAGCAAAACTTGTCAACATATTTTATCCATATTTTTGTGTACCTTTAATAACTCCCGATTTTGGTATTTTGAAGATATTAAATACATTTTTTGACCGAACTACCCACCAACAACCAAATTTGACATTTAAAGTCCTTAAGGTCACAAAACATCTCCACTAAAAATTGTCAATATAGGCCCAAGTTTATGATTACTTCCGATTTTTGGTATATTGAGAATTTTAGCTACTCTTTGGAACAAACTTCCTGTTATTTGAAATTTGAGGTTCCCAGTGGTAACAAAACTTCTCCACCAACAATTTTCAACTGTAGTCCCTGTTTTGGGTAGAACATCATATTAAAATAATTGGCTCACCTCTTTAGATCTGTCTCTGTCACGTCATTGAAAATCACAACCGCATTATCATCCTTCTTTATCGATACGGAAGTTTTTTTAACGGTTGACCACAGTTTACTTAATCCTATACAATTGCTACATTGCTCAAGGTCATCTAGTCACTTTTTAAGCTTATGCTCACGTACTTATCTGTCTTCAGGGTTCATACGATGAAGCTCATCATGCTTTTTTGTTAGTCCCGTATTCGGTATGTAGCGACCGGTTTCACCAAAATTTTCACAGCTACCCGATAATCTGAGGAAATGGTCAGCCCTTTTAAACGGTGATTGCTAAATTCTCTGAAACCATGCCAATCTTATCCGTTGTTAAAATTTACTGCGGTCAGTGTTTATGAAGTCGGGTGGTCTGTAAACCGAGTGGATAATAATGAAGTTGACTGAACCAAAGGAATTCACAGGTGCAAACACGTCATTTATCAGACCGGGTGCCAACATGGCAATATCTGGCGAACTGTGGCAAATTTGTCAAGAAGTATGCAAAATATTGGAAGAAGTATTACAGAGAATTATTTAACTTCCAAATTTTTGAGTAATTTTATGTATAGTTGATGTTAAGTTTTAAGTTGTTTTGGAAGGTTTAATCGTAATTTTAGGCTGATTGTGGTGTTGCTGACTTCAGAACAATACGTTGATTTGTATATATTGAACTTTTGTGGGATATAACGTCCAATAATTAGTCTTATGATCAACACATAAAAAAAATTGCGATTTGTTGTTTTTGAAATTTTTGATAAGAGCAATTCATTTCAATTCAAATCTTTGCGGTTTTCAATTTTTGTATATTTTCTATACCTAATATAACGAACTATTTTGAACATCATAACAACTACAAATTCCTTTGTTTGTTGTTTGCAAAAAAAGTTATATTAAAGTTTGTCATGAATAATTTCTATTGGAAGTAAATCAAACCTGTAGCAAGAAACCAGATGAAAATAATCTTAATGGAGTATTTTCATATTGTTTCTTCCTGCAGGTTTGATTTTCTTCGACTAAGTTTCCGAGATATAGCCATTAAAAAATAATTTCTGCCAAAATGTCTATTGGACAAAAATGGATTTTTCTGCCCACAACAATTGTCTATTGAGAAAAATAGGGCGACATTGAACAATGACGTATTTCAAATATATGCATATTTCTACCAATTTTTCTTTTTTTGCTTCTTCGGTAAAGGACTTTGCGAACACAAACGAAACAAGTAAGCAAAGGCTATAGTCGGACGGGGCCGACCATGTGATACCCTACACCACAACCTGTAGGAATTAGCTATGTACAACCGCCTTGCACGCTGAATGTCCAGGTTCGATTCCCATCAAAATTGTCAATGGTGGCAAAATACCCCGATATTTCCTGAGTATTTCAGCCATGAAAAACGTCTCTACAAGTGGCAACTTAGGACACGCCGTACAATGTCGCGAGTTCATATTAACTGTGGCCAAAAATAGAAGGAGTTATCGTAGGTGCATCAATTTTGGTACACGTACCTATTATTGACTTGCAATCTTCAGGACAGAAATTGGGTTGGTCGGTCCACGTTTTGATATAGCCCCCATAGAACCGTACCTCCCGATTTTCGGAATTTTGAATGTTTTAGACACAATGACCAACCGAAAGTATTCAAATTTTGTGGTTAGTCTTCGGCAGAGGTGTCAAATATTCCAACAGAGAATTGTGGGCTTAGGTCCACGTTTTGATATAGACCACATACAACGGTACCTCCCGATTATCGGTATTTTGAAGATTTTAGCCTCATTATTACACCGAAATTGCTGAAATTTGGTATTTAGTCTTCATAGGGGGCATTATATCTTCACCTTGAAATTTGTCTGCATAGGTCCACGCCTTCATATAGCCCCCATAGGATGGTACCTCCCGATTTTCGGTATTTTTGAGGTGTTAGCCTGATTATCACAACGAAATGGCTGAAAATTGGTATTAAGTCTCCGTTGGAGGACTTATAACCTTCCACCAGATATATGTCGGTATAGGTCCTCGTCTTCCTATAGCCCCCATACAACCGTGCCTCCTCATTTTCGGAATTTTGAGTGTTGTGGCCTCAATATCCACCCGATATGACTGAAATTTGGTGTTTAGTCTTCATATTGTTTGTGAGCATATTGTATATATAAAAATCTTGTCTTTATATATGAGAAATTTCTTTAAAAATTTTTTTTGACCGATTAGTGGTCAAAAAACTGTAAATTTTTTGTAAAAAGTCGAATTTTGATTTTCGCTGTTCAAATTTCATTTTTTTCAAAATTGATATTTTTAAAATTCTCTCATTTTAAAGCAAGATTATTAGGTACTTAATAAGCCCACAAAAATATATGATGATCGGTTCATTCGTTTTCGCGCTATAGTCAACACCGCAAAACGATTTGTTAAAAAAAGGGAGTATCCTCTCAGTGAGGTGGTCGCTGAAAAAGAGAAATGACGCATTCGTCTGCAAACCTCTGCAGCTGGGACCTTTATATATTTGAAGTACTTACTTTTTACTACTCATACAGCAAAAAAATATCGATATACACTTTTATACTATTTTTCCCCACTCTACTCAATTTAAAATTTGCTTCAGAAAATTAATAAACTTAATAATACATGTTTGGGTAAATGTAAACACCATGTGATTAATATTAACATGCAAACAAAAGTGTAGCCAAGTTTATTACATCCCAAAAGAACTTGGGAACCATTTTTGCAGCGATCGTTACTTTTTAATTTTAAATATTAACGCATAATATAATTTATTAATTTTAGGAAGAAAAACACAAAAATACATATTAACTAAAATTGTCGGATTTAAATTCTGATATAGCAAAAACTACTTCACGTATCAGTACCAAAATTCAGATTCTTCTTAATTAATATGTTTTCTATCACTCCCCATCAAAAAATTTGTTCAACGATGTATTTAGTTTTTACCATTTTTGGCCACGGTCGTGACACTGTGCGCCGTTCAGACTCGACGATAAAAGAGAAGCCTCACTTGTTTTACTGGGATGTTTGTGGAAAGCGATATAAATTAAACATTTCTAAATAATATTCGAAAATTAGAAACTTCACATTGATTAGACCCTCCAGCTACATCTTCAAATTATCTTTGAATATCAGGTTCCTTTTTGGAATACACCTAAAAAAAGACATATATACCACGCAATTGGGTATATTTGATAATTGGGAAAATTGGGAGTTTATTGAAGATTTATCGTCCGAAATTGTGCACTTGTACCTCACATATGCTTCGAAAATAGTTCCTTATGGGCATATATTGTGAAATCTAAAATACATTTTAAACTGGTAGAAATAACTAACAAATTTATAAATCCCAAAGTTATTCATATTCAATTATACAGCAAAGAAGATAGTATAAGTCAGCTGCGCTAACGGTGATATACCTTCAGCCTCTAAAAATATATTTATTTTGTAACACGAGTTTGCTTCAAAATAAGTGGAATCTGTAGGGCTATATCAAATCAATTTTAGTGAGCTAAATTCTAAGTTTTGGAAATATTTGAGAATTATTTTTTCAGATTTGTAAATTTAGTTGAAGCCGGCAGGGGTTTTTGGAACTTCTGGACTATTATCTCAGGAAGTATGACTTACCCCGGGAAAGGCACCAGAATACTGACCGTAAAAAGAACCTTCTTCAAAAAAAAAAAAAAAAAAAAAAATCAAATAGATCCGATACGGGTCCTCAAACTGCACTTTTCTCAAGTTTTGTGTGGGAGGTACTCGAAGGACGGACCGATATAGTCCATATTCCGACCTGACACATGACTGGATGAAATAATACGATGTGTAAAGTTTCGACCAATCAGAAAATCCCCTTGAGAGTTAACTTGCGGATTTGCGGCGCAAGTACAATCTGCTGAAAAAATGCAAAAAGATTCGAGAGGACTCGGAAAGTTTGGAGCAAATCGAGTGCTCACTTCGCCAGTTATCATTCCCACAATTATTCGAAAACAATTTTTAACTTTTTTTGGGGGAGGTGTGGACCGACATAGCCTACATTCGAACAAAGTTTGGGCAAAATATTACGAAGTATAAAATTTGTTTCGAATCGGTAGATCCGTTCGAAAGTTATCGTGCGCACCAGCCAGCTAGACATTAAGAGAGACAGATGAACGGACAGCGCTAAATAGACTCCAAATTGTCTGAAACTAATTTCGTCCAAATATACTTGGGGTCTAAAACCAATATTTCGATGAGACTCGTCTTTAGTCGTATTTTGTTTGCATCCCCTTCACCCTAAATCCTGAGGTAATATTTGTATAAAAATCCAATTTGACAACTGAACTGAAAATTTCTCCCTCATGAGAGACATTTTGTAGCATGGGAGGAAATTGTGGTTCTCTACACAAAACACATTATATATCAGGCAGTAGGTGCGTTATCTAGCAGACACATTATTGCAATTTGCATCAGGCGATAGATCAGTAGTTATTTTTCCATATGTAGGCTACTTTGCCGCTATATGCCCTCCAGGAATGAAAATATGGAACAACAATAAAATTTGTATATTTTTCATACAAAAGTAATGGTCTATGTCAACCGCTAAATAATATCAGATTATCATGCAAAATTATAGGCATTTTCTTCAACCTAAACTCTTACCTCGTGCAAAATTTCGTGACTATTGAGCTATAATTGCGACCTCTAGCTGGTTTATGATTACACTACAAACAAAAAACTGGATATATTAGGCTGTAACTCTGTTATCTGGTCACGTACATCAACATTATTGACATCAATTGAAAGGTCAAGATATCGTCTTCCAAATATAACTCACGAGTGGGGAAGGTGTCTTTCAGGAACAAATATATAAGCTGTTTATTAAAAATTGTCACAATTTTTACACAAAAGTTGTGGTCCATTTAACCCTCTAAATATTATCTGATCGCCATCTCAAATTTCAAGATTCTTCCTTGTCATATACTCTTACCTTATTCAAAATTTAGAGGCAATCGGACTATTATTGCGAGCTACAGAGCAGCTACAAAATCGGATAAAAATTATGTTTATGGTCAATTTCACCTGCTAAATATTTCAAGATCATCACCAATTAAAATAGCGATCTATTCTGATGTGAAACCGACCTCTATACCAAATTTCGTGACGATCGGTCCATAATTGCGGCCTAGAGTTTGATTACAATTTATAATGGACAGACGGACACACGGACGGACACACATCTCAAAATCGCTTTATCTCGCAGAGATATGAAGATTGGTATACCACATTGGGGGTCTCCGACGAATATTTCGCGGTGTTACATGAATTTTTCCCAAAACAAACTTATAATACCCTTTCCACATAGTGGTGTAGGGAATAAAAACTGAAACCGATTCTTATTCCTCAAAAACTCTACAAATAAAAAGTATCAGTCGGCTTTGCCTACAAAGATATACCCTCAGCCTGTGTAAATTGAAACTTTCACCTATGGACAGACAGATCGAATGCTGGCTACACAACCATAAACTTTTTCCCAAAATGTATGTATTTAGGGGGGTTTCTGAATTCTGTGGCACTTTGACGTATGAACTTGTTGACAATATAGGGATTTGGATAAAACTCAAAAACGTTGCGGAGGAGGTACGTAAAGGAATTGACCGCAATGACATAATCCATTTTGCAAGTGAATCTTGTTTTGGTAGTCATTCCTTGTAATAGATATCACACACCGTTCATTTCAGTTTGTCTCCGTATAATGTAGAGTTTTTGGACCAAAGAACATAATACCGCTGTAGGACGGTACCATAGTAACGACCAGATATGGTCCATTTTTGAGCTTAAACTAAGTTTGGGCAAAATATTACTAAATCCAGTTTGAAACAAATCGCAGAGATATTACGATATGCAAAGTTTGAAACTACGTAGGATTAACGAGGTTCGAAAGTTTTTACAGCTTACGAGCCAGTTTCTCATAAAGTATGGACTTGCAGCCGAAAAAACTTGTAACTCCGTAATAGGAGTCCCGAAAACAACCTGTTGCAAAAAAGTCAAAACGAGTCGAGAACAAGTCTTAAACTGCACTTTCCTGAAAATGCTTAAATTTTTGCGTGTGGAGTACCTGATGGAGTGGACTGATATCTTTGAACTTGAACTAAGTTTGGACAAAATATTACGAGTGCCAAATTGTGGATTGAATCGGTTGATCCGTTCGAAAGGTGTCTTGCTCTCCAGCTAGCCAGACAGACGGACGGACATGGCTAAATCGACTCCAAAATATCTGAAACGGATTTCGTCCAAACATACCATTATTTCGGCGAGACACATTTCGGTCGTTTCATATGGGCATATTGGTTGAGGATATAAAAAATATAGATTGGGCAAAATTGTGTTCATGGATTTTTGCTAAAGAAGAATTCTTTACATGGCTGGACGCCAAAATTAGTCCTTTGACATATACATGATTCGGCGATAGTGTTTGTTATTAACAAACACACGATTGCGTGCCAGATTTTCATTGCTCAACATAAATTCTCTATCAACAAAACAGCAATGGGGCTTCAGAAATTATTTATGATTGGGCATCAACATTTCATTATCCACGATTTGATACCAAATCGTCTTTAGGGAAAAGACTACAGTTGGTTTCTTTATGAAAGTAACTACTATTTCCATTGAAAATATCCATGGTTTTTCTCTATAAAAGTTCACGTTTGGGCGCCAAAGTTTGACATTTAAATGAAACACGATTGGATACCACACTTTTTCTATTAACAGATATACGATTTGTCGCCATAATATTTAAAAGCCACAGGTTGGACGCCGGTATATAAATATACCCAGGACTGTGATTGAGAGTCAGAAGTTGTCTATCAACATACCTGCGAGACCAAAAAAGATGTCTCGTGTCTCGGCGTTTTTTCTCCTGAATTCTACCTGTCAATACAAAAAACCCAAATGGATGACGCCATGATCAACTAAGCCGATCTTCTTTCATAAATTACTCAATAAAATTAGAGTGGAAAACTAAAGGCTTAATTTTAAAATTTTGTGAAGTAGATAACAAAGGAAAGGACATTCCATGGACATATTTAACGCAATTTTGGCTGGGGTTTGAAAACATTTTTTCGGGAGTGTATTTTAGAGAACTTGTATAGTTGTATATATTACTCTGATAGACTCTTCGGCAAAAATCCTCGCTCCACCCATAAAAAAAAATGTTCTTATATAAAGATATGATAAACAAATAAAATTGAGATATGTTGCAAAATATTGCAAACATATATTTGTTTGTAACTAGTCCCAAACATAAAGTTGTTCGGGTCCAAACATTTTTCTAACATATGTATATTTTTCTCCGTGTATTCATTAATTATTCATAATTATTTACATACACATATTAATTTGCATAAAAATTAAATTAAATAGAATTTATTACAAACACTTACCACTTCCGCCATTATCTATGAATTAAAAGTATAAAATAACTTTAACCGCAATAAATCAGTATGCAAACTATGTAAAAAGTTCACAAATAAACATTTCACGAAATTTGAGAAAAAAAAAACAAATTAACATGGAAAAGGAAATATCCAAAAAATATTCAGGCAAAATACAATGGCTGACAAATGGAATTTTTCTTGGGGCCAGAGATAGAGGAAACCAGGCAACACAATTGCATCATCAACTGCAAATACGACTACAATGTGACAAGTGACAAATGAGTTTTCATTTGCCTTGGAAAAATGTTACTGAATTCGAGATGCTGGCTGGCACTACTCCACTTCTGCCAACAGTCATTGAGCTACAATGGTGCTGCTAACTTAAATCTGAGGACATAATGTAGCAACGACATAAGTTGTTACTATGAAAAGTGTCAACATGGGTAGTGGGTGTGCACCAAAATGCAATAATGAAAATTTGGCAAAAAAAAAGAACCTCATAAAATTTGTTTCTTCAAAAAATAAAAAAAAAAGATTTTCTGAAAAATGAGTTCTACATCTACATTTTGATGAGAAAGTAAAGAATACATTCCATGCTTGTTGCTGCTGTTGGTGTTAGAAGAGTATTAAGTCATTGCTTTAAGGTATAAATCTGTTTTAAAGAAACTCATAAGCTTTCTCTCACTATTGCACTACCCAACAAAAGTGAAATTTTACGTCTACAAAATTATGTTTCCAAGATTTTGTATGTATTATATTTAATAAATGTAAAGAATGTTAAAAGCTATGGAATATCTTATTAAATGCTGCATTTTTATCTTTTTCGCATAAACGTTGTCAATGCTTTTTGCTGAATAAGGCGCAACTTTAACTTGATACAGTATATGCAGGGTTAAAATGTCGACAACT
This sequence comes from Musca autumnalis, assembly GCF_047663935.1. Lineage (NCBI taxonomy): Eukaryota > Metazoa > Arthropoda > Insecta > Diptera > Muscidae > Musca > Musca autumnalis. Next base: position 143,116,637 of record NW_027411755.1, on the reverse strand, counting down.
AAATTTAGGAAATTCACAAGATAATTTAAACTAATTTAATTTATGCCCAACAAAAACTATATACCGAATTTACCCATTCCTCTAAGCTAATGTGACTAAATCACTAAAAATTCGGAAATCGGGCGTTGCCCTTCTATGGGGGCTCTATAAAAAAACAAACTTTAGCCATTTCGGTAAGATGATGTGGATAAAACCTTGAAATCTTGAGGTACCGTTCTATATTGCCTATATCAAAACTTGGACCTATACAGACAAATTTCTTGGGGAAAGTTTTGTAGTTCTATGTTCAGCCATTTTGGTGAAATAATGTGGCTAAAACCTCCAAAATATCAAAACTTAGGAGGTACTATTCTATTTAGACATATACTGACAAAATTCTTACAGAATATTTTTAGCTACTAACAAGACTAAATACTAATTTTCAGCTATTTCGGTGAGAAAATGTTGCTAAAACCTTCAAAATACCGAAAATCGGGAGATAGCGTTCTATGGGGCTGTATCAAAACGTGGAGCTGTACTGACAAATTTCGAGGGGAAAGTTTTGTAGCCCCAAATATTTCGGTGAGAGAATCTGGATAAAACGTTCAAAATACAGAAAATCGGGAGGTACCATTCTATATGGGCTTTATTAAAACGTGGACCTATACTAGCCCCAAAGAAGATTTAATGCCAAATTTCACGCACTTCACTACGAAAATGTGACTAAAGTCTTCAAAATACCGAAAATCGCAGATACTTTTTTATAGGGGCTATATCAAACATTGGAGCTGTATGGGGTCTATATAAAGACGTGGACATATACCGAAAAATTTCAGGTGAAAATTTCACATCCCCAATGAGGACCCAATGAGGACCAAATACCAAATTTTAGCCATATTGAGGCCACAAATTTCAAAATACCGAAATGGGGAGGTACCGTTCTATGGGAGCTATATGGAGGCCTGGGAAAGTGGTCCCACATGTATAGGAAGGTGCAACAAAAATATTTCTAATCGTCGGATCGATCTGATTTTTTCTGTAAATGCTTAGCATAAATAAAAACAACTAAGCAAAAGTCTATAGCCGACCATGTGATACCCTACACCACAACCTGTAGGAATTAGCTATGTGCAACCGCCTTGCACGCTGAATTTTCGGGTTCGATTCCCATCAAATTGTGAACGGTGGCGATATAACCCTTAGTAATGTTGGCGAGTATTTCAGCCCTTGTCTTTACTGGGATGTTCGCTGAAAAATATATTAGTTATACATTTCTAAAAAATATTCGAAAATTGGAAAATTCACATTGATTAGCCCCTCCGCCTACATCTTCGAATTGTCTTTGAATATCAGGTTCCTTTTTGGAATAAATGAAAAAATAAATATATATATACCATGCAATTTGGTATATTTGGTATATTTATATATCATCCAAAAATTGTGCACTTGTATCTCACATATGCTTCGAAAATAGTTCATTGTGGGCATATATTGTGATATCAAAAATATATTTTATACCGGTAGAAATTACTAACAATGAATAGAAATTAAAAATTGTGCATGCAAACAAATTTTCCCAAAATTATTCATATACACAGCAAAGAATATAGTATAAGTCAGCTGCGCTAACGTAGATATACCCTCAGCCTCTGCCGTATAAAAATATATTTATTTTGTAACACGAGTTTGCTTCAAAATACGTGGAATCTGTATGTATCGTAATATGGGGCTATACAAATCAATTTTAGTAAGCTAACTGAGTTTTGGAAAAGTTTGAGAAATATTTTTTCAGATTTATAATTTTAGTTGGAGCCGGCAGGGGTTTTTGGAACTTCTGGACTATTATCTCGGTACGGGGCCGACTATCTGATACCCTACACCACTACCCCTGTGCATAATTTTTTCACTCGAAAACATTTCTTTTAGGGAGATACGAAAGTTTTCACCTATCTGGCTTTTATACCAATTGACTTAAGGCGAACTGAACCAAAATAATTAATATTTAATTTTATATTTGACTACTGTCTATATCACCAACATCAATAGGCTTCTATCTCTGTGAGAAAATTTCGTGATGATCCGATCAAAATTCCGACCTGTAGTGTGATTGCAGAAAAAATGGAAAAAGGGATGCATTACCGACTATTGCGATATCTCTATTATTTGACCACCTACTCCAACCTAATTTGCGTAATTTTAAAGATGGGATTTTCTACTTTCTTGGTCAGGCTTTTCTTTAAGAAGGTCCCCAACCAAAAGTGTGATATCCGTCATTATTATTAAAATCGAAAAATTGGGTTCTATTAGCGACTATTGCGATATCATCGTTGTGTGACCATCTACGACAACATACGTTAATCGTTTCAAAGGTGATATTTTCTACTTTCATTGCCAAGTTTTGCTTTTTATATACCCTTTATATACGCTGAGATATTTGCTTTGGAATAAAATGTAGACTTTTTCTCTAAATAACTTTTTTGCGCATTCCGACCCCTAATTATTATCCGACCATAACCAAAATCAATGGGCTTCTTCCCCTCCGGGGCCCCCATCAACACCCAAAATTTCGTCAGGATCCGATCAAAATTGCGACCTGTAGCGTGATTTCCAAAAAAAAAAAAATGGAAAAATGAGATGTATTACCGACTATTGCAATTTCTTCCTTATTTGGTCACCTATGCCGACCTAGTTTGCATAATTGTAAAGATGGGATCTCCTACTTTCATAGTCAGGCTTTGCTTCTGAAAAGTCCCCAACTAAAGCTGTGATATTCGTCATTATAATTAAAATCCCAAGAATGAAAATTTGGGTTTTATTTGCGACTATTGTAATATCTTCGTTGTTTGGTCACCTACGAGAACTTACTTTACATCGTTTGAAAGGTGATATTATCTACTTTTATTGTCAGGTCTTGCTTTTGGTATACCCCATATAGAAGCTGAGATATTCGGAAAAAAAACGTTGTCTTTTTATCCACATAAGTTTTTTGCCCATTCCGACCCCTGAATATTATCCGACCATCACCAAAATCAATAGGCTTCTTCCCCTCCGGGACAATCATCAACAACCAAAATTTCGTGACAAACCGATCGAAATTGCGACCTGTAGCGTGATTACAAGGTTTAGATGGACAGACGGACAGACGGACTGACGGACGGACAAACATAGCCAGATCGACTCAGCTCGTCGAGACATTCATTTTGGTATATATAAGTATGGGTCTACGACCATTATTTCGATGCGTTACAAACTTTCTGGGCGAAACCAACTTGTAATACCCTCTTTTCCGAATATTGTGTGGGAGGTACCCTAAGGTGTGGACCGATATAGTCTTATCCGATCTATATCTGGAAGGAATAATAATATATGGAAAGTTTGGAGCAAATCGATTACTCACTTCGCCAATTATCGTTCACACAATTTTTCGAAAACAATTGTGAACTTTTTTGGGGGAGGTGTGGACCGACATAGCCTACATTCGAAATTAAGCAAAGTTTGGGCAAAATATTACGTTGTATAAAATTTATTTCTAATCGGTAGATCCGTTCAAAATTTATCGTGGGCACCAGCCAGCTAGATATTAAGAGAGACAGATGAACGGACAGGGCTAAATAGACTCCAAATTTTCCGAAAAGAATTTCGTCCAAATATACTTGGGGTCTAAAACTAATATTTCGATGAGACACATCTTTGGTCGTATTTTGTTTGTATTACCTTAACCTTAAATCCTGAGGTATTAAATATGTGGCGACGCGACCCCATATTGCAATATTTGTATAAAAATCCAATTTGACAACTGAACTGAAAATTTCTCTGTCCTGATAGAGACAATTTGTAGCATGGGAGGAAATTGTGGCTCTCTAAACAAAACCCATTATATATTAGTCAGTTGGTTTATTTCACCCGCTAAGTATTTCACGATCATCTCCAACAAAAATAGGGGTCTATTCTGGTCTGAACCCGACCTAGTGACGATCGGTCCAGAATTGCGGCTTGGAGTTTGATTACAATTTATAATGGACAGTCGGACGGACGGACACACATCTCAAAATCGCTTTATCTCGTCGAGATATGAAGATTGGTATACCACATTGGGGGTCTCCGACGAATATTTCGCGGTGTTACATGAATTTTTACCAAAACAAACTTATAATACCCTTTCCACATAGTGTTGTAGGGTATAAATACCATAGCCAAAAAATCGTTAATATAGGTCTACTTTTTCCTATAGCCCCCATATCTCGGTACCACCCGATTTCAGGTGTTTCGAAGCTTTTATCTACATTTCCAGCTCTAATTCCCAGTATGTAGCAGTACCTTCCGATTTCAGTTTATATCTACATTTTCTGCACGAAAAATTGTGGACAGGTTTTGGTAAAGCCCTCATATAACGGTACCTCCAGATTTCAGTTATTTTGAAGCTTTTATCTATATTTTCGGCACGAATTGGCTGCATTTTTGGTATTTGGAGTTCTCATTAACCAAGAAACTTTCCCATCAAAAAGTGTCGATATAGGTCCAGGTTTTAGTATACCCCATATAACGGTACCGTCAGATTTCTGGTTGCTTGAAGTTTTTATTTACATTTTAATTTAATTTTTTTAATTTGGTTATGGCGTTTTCCGTGGTCGAAAAACATCTTCGCTTGATATTGTGGACAGGAAAGGAAACTAACTATTCTATTCCATGGTTCGGTCTGGCGGAACTTACCTTTTTATTTCTTTTTCATTTTGTACTGTATTTGAAAACAATACACTCATAAGTAGTTACAAAACAAAAATATCTTAATCTGAACGAAAAACAAACAAAATAAACAACAACAAAAAGGCATCGTCAATATTTTTGATGTCACTCGCGGAAATTTAAATATATGCAGCTGGAAGCACATTTTTTGTAAACTTGACACTATTTCGAACATTATTCAAAAAATATTGAGAGTGGCCTACGATGGCATAGTTAGTGAAACTTAGCTTCAATTTAGAGGACTTCGCAAAAAATCCACAAAAAAGTATTTAAAGAAAAGTGTAATTTCCAGCACATTTTATGCGAATAATTTGTAAAAGTAATTAAAATATCGTTAGCTAAAACTTCCATTCGAAAAAAAACAAAGTTATCTTTTAAAATTTTAGTCATTCGCCTTATAAGAAGACACAATATTACCCAGCAAAAATTTGTATCCGGTAGTCATTACGTAACCCTTTACAAAGTAATGTAAACAAGCTTCTTTTCGCATTGCAGATAATCTGAAAAGTAATGGGTTACTTCTTAAAAAATTTACAAGGTAAACCTAAGATGTAAGATGTGTGATGAAATTAAAAACAAATTCTCTACATCAACAGTCTAAAAATATAATTTTTTCACCCTACTTTTCAACATCTAGTGGCCACAGAATAACTAGTTATTCTAGGGGTCATAAAATAACTACAAACTGAGTGCGACATGCCCTTGTAAAAATAATGGGGAAGAAGGTGTTTAAGAGTAGTTACGGCTGCCAAAAATCCCTTACGAAACCCTTAATTTTGGTAGGACTTTTTTTGCTGGGTACTGACGTTTTTTTTTTAATCTTTAAGATATCATACTAACATGTCAACTTCTTCTATTTTGCTGTCTAAAGTACTGTTATAAATTACAAAAGCATTGCCAGAATATTAAAATATGATATGTTTAGAATTGTCGCTGACATTTGCCGATATCGAATTTTCGTTTTTTGTCACAGGTTGGGACCTCAGTGCATTCATCGCTAAAAAGTTTCTTTAATTGATGGAATCTCAGCGTAATTGTGATTCATAAAATATGCATGGGCACATAAGATATTCAAATTCATTCATTTCATATTTTTAATAATAGTTCAAAGTTCATAGTCATTTTATTTGGTGAAATAAAATTTGCCAGAACTGAGAAATATACAACACAATGCCATTGCAAGAGGAAACACTAACTACAAACAATGGGTGTTGACTTCGTCAAAAGCCAGACATCAAGCTTTTACTTCAAATTGAATGAATGACTGACTACAGTTGAAATTCGCCTCCATTGTTCGCCGAATTCAAGAGAAGTTCGACATAAAAATTGCCACAACAATAACGTGCTGACGACACACAGGAACTGTTGTTACTGCTTTAAAATTGAGAACTGGGAGGAAAAAATGACAAACGGAAGTGAATACTTTTACACTCATTTATATTTGAATGTGAATTTCGTTGGAAATGAAGAATTTTCTTTTGGTCGTGCACGAATTGCAGATTTTTGTTTTATGGCAGGCGATAAAAAGTGTAGGAATGGAGGTATTCGCTATTGTCATTGGTATTGTTTTTTGCAACAAAAGTCAAATTAAAACAAGTAAAAAAGCATTAAGTTCGACCGGGCCGAACTGTTTATACACTCCACCATGAAATACATATTACTTAATTTTCCTTCCTGTCCACAATTTTAAGTGGGCACATCTTGTGACCACTGAAACCCAAATGTATATAAGGTCAGAAAATGTATCGAAAAAATGTCTTCAATCGGACCATACATGTATATGGGGGTTATATCAAAGTATGGACCTATGTTGACAATTTTGTGGTGGAGAAATTTTGTGACCACTTGGAACTTCAAATGTCGCATTATAGACATTGACAATTTTTGGTTGAGAAGTTTTGTGACAACTTTGAACGTCAAATGTCAAATAAGAGGTAGTTCGATCAAAAAGTAGTTTAAATGCTCAAAATACCTAAAATCAGGAATTACTGTTACCGATATTGACAAATTTCGGTGTAGAGGTGTTGTGAACTCTTGGAACCCCAAATGGACTGTAACACCGTCCGCGAATATTCAAAATATCTCTACACATGAACCGGACTATATACGTCATAAACTTTAGGCAAGATGGAGTAAAATGGCATTTGAGATTTTTCGTTTTCTCATCATGTTGGCATTTTAAAGGAAATTTTTTTAAATATTTGTACTCATCGAACAATACTGGTGTCGGTGTAATTTGAAAAAGGATAGTATTTGTTTTATATAATAATTATAAATTATAGCATTCAAGGATAACAAGGACATCAAAAATGTCCTTGAAAAAATAAATACTAAAAATCCTTTTAAAGCATCCTGCAATTTTTTTTTTTCAAAAACATATATGTTACTATTATTTATGTAGTGCAAAACATCCAGTATTTCAATATCCTAGGTTTTTAACATATTTTTTTAATAAATAATTACATGCAATTCTTCAAAGAAAAGAAAACATTTGGTTCTACATCACTGTGCGATACGAACAAAATTAAAAAAAGACCGAACATAATAAGACCCGTGTTCCGGCGTATTTCCCCATAACAGGATGAGAAAACGAAGAATCTTAAATCTCATTTCACTCCATTTTGCCTATAGTTTCGGATGTATATAGTCCGGTTCATGTATAATTGGTTGTCGGACGGTGTAATTATGAGGTACCATTACATGGGGCCTATAAAGGAACATGGATCTTTATTGAAAATTTTTGGTGGATGAATTCTGTGACGACTGGGCAACTCAACTGGCAAATTACAGCTAGTTTGGTAAGCAAATTACCAAAAATCCCTATTCCAAATCTTGGTCTCCCTTGACAACTTTTGGCGGAGAAGTTGTGTGAACTGGGAACTTCAAATTTCAAATAACAGTAATTCGGTGAAAAAAAATAGCCAAAACACTCAAAACAACGAAAATCGGGAGGTAAAGTTATAACGGGGCTGTCATCAAACGTCATATTGCATGTACTTCTGGCAAAATGGTAGCTAAAATATCTAAAATCGGAAGGTACCGTTATATGGGGCTGTACCAAAATATGGACCTATGTTGGCAATTTGTGGTGGAGATGTTTTATGACCTCTGGGAACCTCAAGCGTCAAATTACAGGTAGTTCGTTTAAACATTTTTCCTAAACCCCTCAAAATACCGAAAATCGGGAGGTACAGTTAAAAAATGTTTGGTGGATATATTTGTTGACCACTGGGAACTTTACGTGTTAAATTACAGGTCAAGAAATGTGGCTTAAATCACCGAAATAACGAAAATCGGGAGTTACAGTCATATGGGGGCTATACCGAAATATGGACATGTGTTAAAATTTTTTGGTGGAGATGTTTTGTTTTATTTGGGAACCTCAAAAGTCAAATCAAAAAAAAAAAATCCGATCAAAAAAAAAAAAAAAAATGGGGGATATGGGGGATATTTCAAAACATAGACCTTAGATGAGAATTTTTCGTGACTACAGGGAATATCAACCAAGCAAACCAATCTTACCGACATGGTAATGAAATCGGAACAAAATTCGGACGCTTCGTCCGATGTCGGATACGATATCATAACGATATCTTAACGAAAGTTATATGAGGTGGTTGATATAATGTCGGAACGAAATTTTGGAACGAAATCGTATAGATATCGGTCAGAACTCGGAACGAAATCGAAAGAAAATCTTTGGGAAATTCAGAATTTTTTCTTCCGAATTTTCGTAGAGGATTTCTGAACAATTTCGGAATAATGTCGTATGAAAATCGGGGGTACCTTCCGATGAATGAATGATACCAAGCAACGGTCTTGACCGGCTTTAACATGGCAAAGCCCAGGATTTATCTTGGTCCCTCTTTCATCTCAAGTGGACACTGACCTTCCCGTGGTGTCACCTTGGGAACTGCCTTTAACACCCGTTAAAGGTAGTGAGCTAACATGCTGCCGCGCTCACCCATAAGAACGTTAAAAACTTGGGTTTGGGCGTCGGGTTAGTAACCCTCCCCTAGAAAAAAAACATCCTACTATGAAAAAACGAAAGAAAATAAAAACAAACCCCTCTAAAGTTGACGAACCCCGCAAACGTTTTAACGACCATGATCTGCGAATCTGCACCTGGAATGTTTGCACTCTTTATAGAGAAGGTGCAGTCTTCGCATTGGCAGACGTACTTGAAAAGTACAAGGCCGATATTACTGCCATACAGGAAATACGATGGATTGGGAAAGGCGTCACAACAACACCTAAAGGTGACGCACTGTATTATAGCTGCCATGACGTAAAGCATGAGTTTGGTTGCGGATTCGTAGTTAGTCGGAGACTAAAACATCTGGTATCCAGCTTCACCCCAGTGAATGAAGGACTTGCTGCAATTCGAATAAAAGCTAAATTCTTCAACATCAGCTTTATTTGCGCTCATGCTCCCACTGAAGAAAAGGACGAACAGACCAAAGATATATTTTACGAGCGCTTAGAAGAAACATATGACCGTTGCCCTCCCATGACATTAAAATCATTCTAGGCGATTTTAATGCCAAAATTGGAAATGAGAATATCTTTTGCCCAACAGTCGGAAAATTCAGTCTCCACAGTGAAACATCTGACAATGGTATGAGGCTGATAGACTTTGCAGCTGCAAAAAACATGGTAGTTAGCAGTACCAGATTTAATCATCTCGATATTCATAAGGGCACCTGGCTGTCTCCAGATCAAAGAACAAGTAATCAAATTGATCATGTTGTAATAGATGGAAGACATTCATCCAGCGTGTTGGATGTACGATCGTTCCGAGGCGCAAACATTGATTCGGACCACTACCTTGTTGCAGCAAAGGTACGTACCCGTCTAAACGTTGCAAATAAAGCACGAACAGACACAACGCGGAAGATGGACATCGATAGGCTGCAAACACAACAGATAGCCACAGCATATTCCACTCAACTAGCCCAATTGCTTAACGCGAGCACTCCTTGTCCCGATAACATAACAACACAATGGCAGCATATTGCCCACTCCATGCAAACAGCCGCATTTTCTGTTGTTGTTGAGAGAGTCAGCACTATCATCCTCTTCTCTCTGCTTCTTTTGTTGTTGTTGTTGAACATTTGAATATTGTTCTGTTTCTTCACTATATTCTGCTTGGGTTTGTTGTTGTACAACTGGTTGGTCTTGTTGTGATGCCGAATTTTGGGAATCACCTGCGTGATTGTTGTTGGTAAGCGCTTTTTGTCTTAGCCTGCAGTTTTCGCACTTCCACTCATATCTTCTAGATCCACTCATGGTCTTGAAACTAGCTTCAGAGAGACCACTACATACACCGAAATGATATTTCTTGTCGCAACTGCGACACCAAACTTTGTTGGTAGATGTTATCGCTTCATTGCATTTGTTACACAGGATTGTTAGCACTTGCATTAATTCCATTGTTGGTGTTGCTTTTCGGAGAGTAGTTGTTTCGAAATAAAGAGGAAAACTTGTGTTTTTATAGACAAGACAAAAAAACACGTTTATGCGCCAAAATTTAAACACTTCTGCTTGCTTCGAAAGTCACAGCTAAACGCGTAGCGCACGAGCGAGATATCGGGAGAAAAGAAGAGAAGAGAAACGTCTTTTCCGCAAGAAAAAGAGAGAAATGGAAAAGCGGGAGTGTGAAAAAATCGAGATGTAGAGGAGCCAGAATGAAGTCCGAAAATTCTACCAAAGAGTGAAGCATCAAACAGATGGCTTTGGCACAGGCACATCCTCCTGTAGAGACCAGCAAGGTAATCTGGTAACAGATACAGATAGTGTGCTCAGGATATGGAAGGAACATTTCTCCAATCTGCTGGTATCCAATAGTAGCGAAGACGATGATACCACAGATCCAATCCCAGAAGATGGTGTAGAATATATACCGCCCGGCCAAGATGAGGTAAAAACAGCAATCAACCGGTTGAAGAATAATAAAGCCAGCAGGAGCCGATGGCTTACCGGCCGAGCTGTTTAAAACCGGAGGCGACGCGCTGATAAGGTGTATGCATCAGCTAGTTAGCACCATCTGGCAGGAAGAACGCGTACCCGACGATTCGAACCTGAGCATCCTATGTCCCGTCCACAAGAAAGGAGATAAGACTGTAAGCTCAAACTATAGGGGCATAAGTCTTCTCCCTATTGCCTATAAGATAGTGTCAGGGATATTGTGGCGAACGACTAAAGCCAATGGTCAACGAAATAATTGGACCATACCAATGTGGCTTTAGACCTGGCAAGTCCACCATTGACCAGATACTTACCCTGCGGCAAATCCTAGAAAAGACCCAAGAGATGCAGATCGACACATTTCACCTTTTTGTCGATTATAAAGCAGCATTCGACAGTCCCCTCCGATCAAAGGTATTCCACGCAATGTCTGAATTTGGTATCCCCGCAAAGCTCATCCGGCTTTGTAAGATGGCATTAACTAATACTAGGTCCTCAGTTAAAATTGGAAAGAACCTCTCCGAAGAATTTTGTATCAAAAGAGGTTTCAGACAAGGAGACAGCCTTTCGTGTGATCTTTTCAACATTTTGCTGGAAAAGGTAATACGAGATGCAAATGTCAAAAGAAATGGCACAATTTACACCAATAGCCACATGTTACTTGCCTATGCTGATGACATAGACATCATGGGACGATCAGTAAAGGAAGTAACTGATACCTTTATAAAGGTCGAAGCAGAATCTGCGAAAGTGGGTCTGGCGGTAAACGGCGGAAAGACCAAATCGATGGTGTCGACGCGCAAAGCGTCCATAGAGCTCGGACCAACTGTGGATGTTGGTACCTACAATTTTGAGGTAGTTAAAGACTTCGTCTACCTCGGCACTGCCATAAACACAACAAACAACATCAGTTGTGAAATAAGAAGAAGAATTGTATTGGCCAACAGATGCTACTAGGGTCTAAGTAAGCAATTTAAAAACAAAGCCACATCTCGTCAAACAAAAATAACACTATAGAAAACGCTGATACTACCCGTGCTAATGTATGGCTCCGAAGCATGGGTGCTTGCGCAAGCAGATAAGGCAGTGCTTGGTGTGTTTGAGAGGAAAATTCTTCGAAAGATCTACGGGCCGATTTGCGTTGACGGTGAATATCGACGTCGTATGAACCACGAGCTATATAAGCTATACAAAGACATGAGTATAGTTAAACGTATCGAGATGCAACGATTGCGTTGACTGAGCGAGAATGAACGATGATGAACCCGCTAAAAAGGCGTATGAATACATGCCACATGGCGGTGCACGCAGAATCAGTAGGCCTAAGCTTCGATGGAGCATACAAGTGGATGAAGAAATGAAAAGTCGCGGTATTCCAAAAAGTCAAGCGAAAAACAGAGAGGAATGGAGATCTTTTCTTAGTTCGGTCTATGGAACAAATGTTCTGTAATGGGCCAACTAAGTAAGTAAGTACCTTCCGATAATGCAGTAGCATAATGTAGTATGAATATCAAAGGAAAAAATTGTTCTTTAATGTCTCTCATTTATTGATCAATGTTTCTTTGTTACGTTTTTTATTGGAAGATTGTAATTTCAAATTGTTCTATTGATTTTCACTGTTATCATTTTGTAGTTATAGTAGAATAGTGAAGACTTATGGTACGAATAAGCACTAGTTTGAATTATTATATGTTGCATTTACATTTAAAAAAGAAAAATATTTAAAAATTGTATATGCGAATTTTATAACCCAACATTTTGTTTTTCGACAACAAACTAAAAAGAAACCAACCCCTTGCTGCTGGATATATACCAAAGGTGGTTGTTGTGCAAATGGAAATTTGTTTCCGATATATCCATTCGAATTTGTACTGAACACGTAAGAAAAACTTTGGTATGTATATTGGAAGGGAAATTTAATTCCGACTTTCTCTCCGAAATCGGAACTAAATCTGAACGAATTCCCCAACGAAAAATCGTATAGAAACCGGAACGAAATCTGAAAGATTTTGCTTCCGAAATTGTTCAGATGTGTCGGAAATCCGACATTTGGTTTGCTGGAAAGTGTCAAGTTACCGGTAGTTAAGTAAAAATATAGCTAGAACCCTTAAAAAGGCTGAAAATTGGGAGGTTTCCTAACATGGCACTATGGGCCCAATGACAGGTTTTTGAGGCAACAAGTCACTGGAAGCTGCTGGACCTTTCAAATTTAGCCCCGATGTTTATAATGAGCATACAAATACATCTGCAAAATTTGGAAAGAATCGGTTCAGATAAAGGTATAGCTTTCATATATATGTTTCAACCGGTTTTATCCGATTTTATATTTAAGGCGCACTCAGGTCACAACTTGCATCTGATCGCTTTAACATTTGATATGGTAAATTCTTTTCAATTTAGAATCACGTTCGGAAATTTTGGTTCTGATTGGTTCAGGTATATATATCTAGATATATATATATATATATATATATATATATATATATATATATATATATATATATATATATATATATAATTATTCAGGTCTGCCATGATGTACGAAATATAAATCCTCTGACATGGGTAGACTTAATTTGATAAAACTTTGACTGTGATTCTTTAGGTTTTAGAATTGATCGTAAGGTTGTTTTTATACCGAAAAATTGAGGGGGCGGGGGACCTCCCTCACAACGGTTTTTAGTCAAACACGAAATCTCAGAGATTATTAGACGTATTGGTATACAATACAATAGTAATTGTGACCTCCATCATTAATTGATGATTTGGAAGTAGAATACCGCGATCGCGTCCGATTTTTGAATACTTTATAATTACAGGTTAAGATTTTTAAATTTAGTAGATGTTTGTAGTCCCAGTTACTAAATTAAGAGATCTTAAACATAAACGATTTTAATGCTTTGTATAAATCGATTAATATAACTATCAAATTTGGCGACTTGTGTCATATTGACAAGTCCCACTCCCAGCAAAGCCCAATACTTAAAAAATATCCAAATTTTTAAGTGTCACGCTATCCGTAAATATTTTTCTATAAGTTTTCGGATCCATACGTAGATACAATTTTCTACACATATAGTACTCACTATTACCTTCTACCACATATATATAGTTTCGCGAATACGTCGCAATACCGAGAGTTCTGTTCCAAAAACCATATAAACTACAATACAAACTACGCAAAATACAAACTACACATCAAATATACCTTACCAAATCTATTTTTTTTTAATTTTTAATTAGAATATTAATTTACATACCTTTACACGTGTTATCCATTAAAAAACTGTTTATTATGTTAGCGGTTTTTAATTGTCGAGCGAAACAAATTTGTTCTTCGTTTGATAGGTTTTTATAAAATTTTACAATGTAAGATGTAATATCTTTGACAGCCCGATATGTGGTCATGAAGAGTTGCCAGGTTGAAATGATTTTGTTTCTAAGTGGCTCAAGGTGTTAAGAATCTAATCCCTTACTATTTTATCCAAATATATGACTTCAAAATTGACTTTTTGCCTCAGAAACCTGCCATTGGGCCTATAGTGTATGGGGGCTACACCTAAACAGGGGCCTATGTTGACAATTTTTGGGTGAAGATATGTGGTGATTCCTAAGATATTTAAATGACAATTGTTTATGTGAGTTGGAAAACGCTGCATTAGCAGCACCTAAATAGAGCAATGGGTTCCACTCACATAAACGTCACTCTCTCCATTCACATACAACGACAAGGGCCAGAGCGAGTAACGAGTGGCTAACTTTGCTCTTGTAGTTTGGTTTGTCCCTTTTTATACCCTCCACCATAGGATGGGGGTATATTAAGTTTGTCACTACGTTTGTAACTACTCGAAATAATCATTGTAGACCCCACAAAGTATATATATTCTTGATCAGCGTGCAATTCTACATCGATATAGCCATGTCCGTCCGTCTGTCCGTCTGTCCGTCTGTGGAAATCACTCTAGCGTCCGAACGGATTGACGTAGGTTGATGAAATTTTGGGAAAATATGTTTTATTTACGTAGGACTTTTGGTATTGAAAGCGGGCTATGTAGGTCCACGCTTTCGTATAGCCCCCATACAAAATTACGCGTGACGCGTCGTCGTTTTAAGGAATTTTTAAGATATTTGGCCCATTTTACCACCGAATTGGTTGTAATTTGGTACTTTGTGTCTCCAAAGGCCAAAAAATATTCCTACCAAAGTTGGGTTATATAGGTCCACGTTTTGGTATAGCCCCCATATAAGGCCCCATATAAAGTACGCGTCATTTTAATATATTTTGAATGTATTAGACCTATTTGACCACAGAATTGGTTGTAATTTGGTATTTTGTGTCTTCAGAGGCTAGAAAACATTCGTACCAAAGTTGGGTTATATAGGTCCACGTTTTGGTATAGCCCCCACATAAGGCCCCTTATAAAGTACGCGTCATTTTAATATATTTTGAATGTATTAGACCCATTTGACCACAGAATCGGTTGTAACTGTGTATTTTGTGTTTCCAGAGGCTAAGAAACATTTCTACCATAAAATGTTTATATAGGTCCACGTGTTGATATAGCCCCCATAATACAATATCTCCCGATTTTCGATATTTTTAACGTTTTAGCCTCATTATCACACCGAGATGGCTGAAATTTGGTATTTAGTCTTCTTTAGGCGTATAAAACTTTCCCCCAGAAATTTGTAGGTATAGGTCCGCACCATCATATAGCCCCCATAGAACGGTACCTTCCGAATTTCGGTATTTTGAAGGTTGTGGCCACATTAATCCACCGAAATGGCTGAAATTTGTGGTGGAGGGTATAAAAAGTTCGGCCCGACCGAACTTAACGCTTTTCTTACTTGTTGATTTTCTTCTGGCTCTTGTCTAGTGAGTTGTTCTTTAATTGTCACAAGAAGAAGTCGAGGATTGTCGACAAAAAGAAAGTTATACGTGCCTTAGAAGTTTAGAATAACACTTTGTTTTATAAAATAAAATAATAAACTACCGAACACTATTGGGGTTCATTAAATTCCCCCGGTGTCATTT